>NC_139695.1:25392201-25747885 GCF_964106915.1 Podarcis gaigeae
CTAGAGCCACAGCCGAGATCCACAGCCTGAGTCTGAAATAGTGCTTGATAGAGTGCTGGATCCTGAAACAGAGACACTGTCTGAAACTGAGCCTGACGCTTAAACGTAGCCAGGGGCAGAGGGAGAGGCAGAGCCAGAACAAAACCCTACTTCAGAACCAGAGCCTGAAAGAGAGCCAGAGCCAGAAACAGTGCTTGATAGAGTGCCAGAGCCTGAAACAGAGGCAGAGGCAGAGGCAGGGCTTGAAACAACGTCGGAGCCTGAAACAGAGAGCCACATGTGGTGGACCTGTGAAAAGATTAAGATTTGGGGGGGGGGGGATATACGATGAAATAAAAAAGATGATGGGGATAACTTTTACGAAAAAAACGGAGGCATTTCTATGAAGTATTTTAGATAAAGAGATCCCAACAAATCTAAGAGAGGTATTATTGTATGCAACCGCAGCAGCTCGTATACTTGTGGCCAAGGGATGGAAAGATCACGAGGCTCCAAAAATAACAGATTGGCAAATCAAATTACAGGAATTGGTGGAGACGGCTCAATTGACTAGCAAACTCAGAGGAATCTCAAAGCAAAAATTTGCAGAAAAATGGGATGGTTATACAAGATATGTTCAAAAATACAATAATAGTTTTGACTCCGTGCTAGCATTTGACTGATAAAGGACCTAAAAGGAGGTGGACAACAATTAAGGATTTATTATGTTTTCAGAATGTATTGGAAAATTTATATAGAAAGGATTATTGTTTTGTGTACATTCCATTGTAAGAATGGAAACAGAGCCAGAGCCACAGCCACAGCCTAAGTCTGAAACAGTCCTTGATAGAGTGCCAGAGCCAGAGCCAGAGCCAGAGCCAGAGCCAGAGCCAGAGCCAGAGCCAGAGCCAGAGCCAGAGCCAGAAATAGGGCTTGATACAAAGCCGGAGCGCAAAACATAGCTGCAGCCACAGCCTAGAGCCACAGCCTGAGTCTGCAACAGTACTTGATACAGTGCCGGAGCTGGAGCTGGAGCCAGAGTCAGAGACACAGCCAGAGCCAGAACAAAACCCTAATTCAGAACCAGAGCCTGAAAGAGAGCCAGACCCTGAAACATAGCTGGGTCAGAGGCAGAGGAAGAGCCATCATGATACAGGGCTGGAGCACAAAACATAGCTGCAGCCACAGCCTAGAGCCACAGCCTGAGTCTGCAACAGTACTTGATACAGTGCCGGAGCTGGAGCCAGAGTCAGAGACACAGCCAGAGCCAGAGCCAGAACAAAACCCTAATTCAGAACCAGAGCCTGAAAGAGAGCCAGACCCTGAAACATAGCTGGGTCAGAGGAAGAGCCATCATGAGACCCTGAATCAGAGTCAGAACCAGATCTTCATTCAGAACCAGACCCTGAAAGAGAGCCAGAGCCACAGACAGAACCACAGACGGAGCCTAGAGCCACAGCCGAGATCCACAGCCACAGCCGAGATCCACAGCCTGAGTCTGAAATAGTGCTTGATAGAGTGCTGGATCCTGAAACAGAGACACTGTCTGAAACTGAGCCTGACGCTTAAACGTAGCCAGGGGCAGAGGGAGAGGCAGAGCCTGATACAGTGCTTGATACAGCGTAGGAGCCTGAAGAAGAGACACAGCCAGATCCAGAGACACAGCCAGAGCCAGAACAAAACCCTAATTCAGAACCAGAGCCTGAAAGAGAGCCAGAGCCAGAAACAGTGCTTGATAGAGTGCCAGAGCCTGAAACAGAGGCAGAGGCAGATACAGGGCTTGAAACAGCGTCAGAGCCTGAAACATAGAAACAGCGTGAAACAGAGACAAAGGCTGAGACACCAAAGACCAAAAGTTCATCGAAGACTGGGGAAAGTTTGTAGATTATCTGAAAAACATATGTGGCGTGAACACAACGCTAGTGGGATTTCAAGAGGCACTGTAAAAATGGAGAAGTATTGTTAATATGAAATAGTGGGAGAAGGGAAGTATAATGGCAATACGAAAGAAGGGAATGTGTAACCAAAGTTATAAATACGGATGATTGTCAGAGACGCTGAAGGAAGTTCAAAAAAGAAACAATTTGTTGTATTTTGGGTAAAATTGTATAACTGTTTGGAAAATCAATAAATTTATATATATATATATATATGTATATATGTAGGTTTTGGTGTCCTCGGGTGTCTTCCCGTGTAAAAGTTGGGGTGTCTAGGCGACGTTTCGACGAGGTCTCACTCGTCATCTTCAGGTTGGTGCTTTCGGCTTCTTGTTACTGGAACAGAGCGGGGTCTCAATGTTTGAGTTCCTATAAATACTGTAGAGGGGGTGTGGTGTCTAGCCTCCAATGTTCTGGGCAGAGAGGAAGTTCCCAGGCTAGTGTGCCTTTTCTTCTTTTGTTCCTTAATTACTTGAGAGATACCTTGAGTGATTTCTTGAGTGATATCCTGAGTACCACTTAGGTGGGTCATTAGGTGTGGATTAGTTGCTAAAGTCTTTGTGTCTTGACCTCTTGAACTTTGTGAAGAGTTTTCCTGAGAAGATGGCTGTATTGCACTTAGTTGTGCTTTGGCTTGGCTTCGTGTATAGGGGCGAGCTGTGGTTTTGTGGCTTGTGTCAGCCAGATCTGTGTAGGGATTGCAGGGGGGTGCAGCATCCGGAGGTGCCACCATGGATTGGCTACTGGATGGTGTCAGTAATTCATCTGTGGAGAGGGTCTGGGTTTGGGTCTGGTGTGGTTGATTGGTGTTGGCGTTCTGTGTGCCTCTGGATCTGGTGTCAGTTTTTGTGGGGAGGGCTAATTTCCAGATGTCTGGCAAGCGGGATGTGTCGTCACGCTTGTTCATGTTGTGAGGGTGTTTCTCTATCTCGATGGCTTCCATGATTATTCTCTTGTGGTGATGTTCCGTGTTAAAGAGCAATTTGGAATCTGCAAAATTAATTTCGTGTCCTGTTTCTTTCATGTGTTGGAAAAGAGAGGAAGTTTTTTCTTCTTTTTTGACGGCATTCTTGTGTTCTGCGATACGTGCATTTATTCGTCTGTTTGTTTGTCCAATGTACGTGGCTGGGCAGACTTTGCAGGGTATTTCATAGATCCCTTGGTTTTCCAACTGGATTTTATCCTTGGGGTTTCTGAGGATATTGGCTATTTTTTGGTTGGTGCAAAAGGCTGTTTTGATATTGTGTTTATGGAGGATTTTGCTAATTTTATCTGTAGTGCCCTTGATATAAGGAAGGAGGGCCATGCCATTGTTTTCTTCTTATATATATATGTATATATATATATATATATATGAAATAGAGCTAGAATAAGACTTCCGGGTTTAGCGCCATCGGTAATGGCGGAATCCTTCTGACTAGGAGGGATTTGCCTCGGGGGAATCGGGTCTTACAGCTACGGCGAAAGCGGAGACCCTTCAAAAACCACAGGCAGGCGAAGCCTGTGAGCGTGGGATTCAGCGGGCACCCTTTGCGCCCCCCAAATTCGTGGGGAACCTCGACTACGGGTTCCGGAGCGAAGCGGGTGAGCGGCGCGGTGCTGTGAATTGATTGCTTCTTCCCCGGAGTGAAGCCGCACAGCCGTTACCGGAGAGCGCTGACTTCTTCTTGTGAAAATTATAAAAGCAACTACCTGTGAGTAGGGGAAATTTGGAAGTATAAGAGAGACTTAATTTGACACCAAAGCGGGGAAGGTTTAAGCAGGAAGTCCGCCTTCCTCTTTTGTAAATAGATCAAAGCAAAGAGAAAACAAGCTAAAGCCTGGGAAAACTGACTGGAAAGGACTAAATTTCTAACACTAAAATATCGTAACACCCCCCCCCCCCAAGGAAGCAGGGGCAGGAGGGGGGAAGTTTTGGACCGTATATACCTGCAAGAGAGAGGGAAAAATCCTAAAATTCACCGCTCTAAACTTGGGAACGGCTGCCAATAGACAAAGACTGCCGTGCTTTGAACTGAGCTTTGACTGTGAACAGGGGACTTGCTGACAGTTAGTTCAGCAAGAGAGATACATTATGGCCAGTTTCCTCTGCTGCTGCTAAGAAAGAGGGAAAGTAACTGAAAAGTAACAAAAATTTGAACTGTTTATTTCTTTTCTTG
This sequence comes from Podarcis gaigeae, assembly GCF_964106915.1. NCBI lineage: Eukaryota > Metazoa > Chordata > Lepidosauria > Squamata > Lacertidae > Podarcis > Podarcis gaigeae. Next base: position 25,396,277 of record NC_139695.1, read on the forward strand.
CTTGAGTTTAAAAAGAGTTTTTCCTGGACTATTGCAACTTTTTCCCCCTAGAGGAAGATTCTGAAACTGTTAAACTGTTACCAGGGGAATTTTCCACTTGTAAAGACAAACTGCGTAGCTGGGATTGACCTTGGCCTCTCTATTGTTTAAGTGTTATGGCAGATGGGAGAGAAAAAGTAGATTCACAATTCCCAGACAAAACAACAAGGTCTGGGAAGAATTGGACGCGAAGACAATCAGTTGCTGGCCTTCCCACTTCATCAGTGACTGTACCATCACAACCTAAACCTAGTGGAATGTCATCAGAAGATACTCTGGCGGCTGCATTGGCTAAGATTAATGAATCTTTGGAGAGACTTAATAAAAGGGCTGAAGAGACAAATAAGAGGGTCGAAGAGACAAAGGTGATAGTGGATGAGACAAAATCGAAGGTAGATGCAGCAACTACTAAAATTGATTTAAATACAGAAAGCTTAAATAGTTTGGGACAAAAGGTGAACACCAACACATAATCTATTCAGAAATTGCTGCAGGAATCAACTCTGACCCGACAGACCGCAGAGGAAGCCAAGAAGAAAGCTGATGCCGTGGAATTCAAGACAACTAGTTCAATTGGAAACAGAGAAAGTCCCAGATTTGGAGAGGCAAATTAAGGATCAGAAATTGACGCTTTCTATGATTGAACTCAAGGAAAAACAGACGAACTTAAGGATTAGAGCAGTACCTGAATTGGAGAAGGGCAGTTTGATAGACTTTTTGACACAGGAATTTGCAGAGTTTTGGAAGTCGGATTTGAAACAAGAAGACTTTAAAATCGTGAGGGCCTTCAGACTGGGAAGAGGAGGAAAGAAGATTAAAATAAGAGATTGTCTGATTACTCTCCGATCTAAGGAAGAGAGAGATAAAATCTTGGGTCTGCACTTTCAGACTCCTTTGACAATTCTGCAGTAAAGAGTGGAAATCTTTAAAGATATACCGAAACATCTTTTGGATCTTAGGTCCAACTTTGGAGATTTGGTTGCCCTTCTGAGAAGGAACAAAATTATCTTCAGGTGGGAATTCCCCCAAGGCCTATTCTTTAGCTTTAAAGGAAGGAAGATAAAAATAAGATCAGTTGAGGAAAAAGACAAGTTTTTGAGAGACCACGGAGAAGATCTGCAGAAAGAATTTGGAAAAGAGCCAGGAGTTTTGGACAGAAGCCCACCAAAAGGAGGGAAACCAACATCATTGTTAGAACTAAAACAACTACTAGGTGCTGAAGGAGGAGAAGCAAAGTAACTACATCATGGCACTGCAAGTATTAAGCTGGCATGTGAATGGACTTAACTCCCCGGAAAAGAGACGGAGAGTCTTTCATTTTTTAAAAAATGAACAATTGGACCTGATTTGTTTACAAGAAACACATGTGATAAGGCTACACAGGAAGATTCTAAGTAATAAAAGATTAGGACATGAATTTATTTCATCATATAAAGTAAAGAAAAGAGGAGTAGTACTTTATGCAAAGGAGAGCCTATTACGGAATTTTTTATTTAAAGATGATCAAGGAAGATTTGTTGCAATTGAAATTCAATCACAGGGAGAGAAATTTTTGATATTAGGTATTTGTCAGGGGTTCAGGAGCAGAGACACAGGAGGGGGAGCAAATGGAGAGCGAGGAGGAGGAATCCGAGTGGGGTGGAGGCAGTGACAGTGGCCAGAGTCATTCCACGAGCCTCTCCAGCGAATCGGAAGATTCACAGAAGGGAGCGCCGATGGCCAGGGCAAGGGGGGCTCCAGGGGGCAAACCCCAGGAGGAAGGGGCCAGCGGGGACTCCCTGAGCAGCAGTTGGAAATCAGGACCAGCTTCCCCACCAGAGCGCAGTAGGGAGGGGAGGTCCCAGGAATCGGGACCAGTGTTCTCACCACCAGCGAGAGGAGATGAGTCAGGTTTTACCACGGCCACATCGGAGAGCGGGGAAATGGTCAGGAGGAAGGTTACCGGCTGGGCGCGCGCGCCAAGTTCAAATGTACAGGCGAGCGGCACAGCAGGGAGCCCGGATAGGGAGCCAGGTCCTAAAGCCCGGCGGAAGGAAGGGCAAGACTCAGGGGGGTCAGCATCAGAAGAGTCCAGGAAGGAGGAAACCCCAGGGGGCAGAAGGACCCAGAGGAGGAAGGAACAGCGCAGGAGGTGGAGCCGGGCTAGGATCTTGAACTGGTGCGGAAGGGATAGTGACTCAGAGGGGACTTCGCCGATCTAGAGTCAAGACGTAGGGCTGCGCGCTCTGGGGTTTGAAATGGAAACTAAACTTCAATAAAGACTTTTGTACATTACATTGACCGTGCGTTGGTCCTCTGTGAGCTGGGACCTAGAGGCAGTCCTGACAGTATTTATGCACCAAATGAGGGGAAATCGGAGTTTTTCAAGAAGCTACACGAGATTCTGATGGACTATTTGGACTATAATATGATTTTGATGGGAGATATGAATGGAGTAGTGTCCACTAATATGGATAAGGCACAGAGACAGGTAGTAACAAAAGATGGTAGACTACCAAAGATGTTTTTTGATATGACTGACAATATGGACATAGTTGACATTTGGAGAACTAAGAACCCCATGGGAATAGAAGGAACTTTCTATTCTGAGGCCAAAATGACATGGACAAGAATCGACCAAATTTGGCTAACTAGGGGGCTGGCCCCGAAGATTAGAAAAGTGGAAATTTGCCCTAAAACTTGCTCCGACCACGATGCGGTGAAGATGGAAATGAAACTAACACCAATTGGTTCCTTTAGATGGAGGATGAATGACACTTTGTTTAGGAATGAAGAAGTGACTAAAAAGGCTCAAAAGAACTTGAGAGACTATTTTGAGATAAATTTGAACACCACAGTTGAAAAAAGAGTAATCTGGGACGCAAGTAAAGCAGTCATGAGAGGGTTTTTGATACAGCAGAACGCAATTAAGAAGAAAACCCAAAATGAAAAAAAGGATAAAATTCTGGATAAAATAAAGGAAGGGGAAAAGAGACTGAGAGCAAAACCAAAATCACAGGAAATCCTGAAAGAGATAAAGTTATATCAAGTACAATACACGAAACTGATCAATCAGGAAATCAAATGGAAGATCAAACAGATGAGACAAAAGACATTTGAATCGGCAAATAAATGTGGGAAATTGTTGGCCTGGCAAATGAAAAAAAGACAAAAGCTTAATACTATTACCAATTTGGAAGTGGAGGGAAAGAATATACAGAATCCAGTGGAGATTCGGAAGTGCTTTCAGAAGTATTTTAAACATTTATATACACAAGAGACTCAGAAAGAAATTGACATTGACCGATTTTTGAAAACAAATGGATTACAAAAAATCTCTCAAGAAAATAAGCTAATGCTGAACTATAAAATAACAGACCAGGAGGTTGAAGGAGCCATTCAGAACATGCAATTGGGCAAATCCCCAGGGCCGGACGGCTTGACCTCAAGATATTACAGATCCTTGAAAGAATGGTTAGTACGGCCTTTAAATGATGTGTGCAATGAAATACTGGAAGGGAAAAAGGCACCAGAGTCGTGGAAGGAAGCATATATTACACTTATACCGAAAACGGAGTCTGAGAAGACACAGCTTAAGAACTACCGCCCTATATCATAGCTCAATGTGGATTACAAAACTTTTGCTGATATCATGGCTAAAAGGTTAAGAAAGATATTGGTAGAAGAAATCCATAAAGACCAAGCGGGCTTTCTCCCGGGGAGACACTTGTCTGACAATACGAGGAATATAATTAACATCTTAGAAAAATTACAAGTGAATATCAATACAAAAGCAGTTTTGATATTTGTGGACGCGGAGAAAGCCTTCGGCAATATTTCTTGGAGTTTTATGAAGAAAAATTTACAGGGAATGGGGGTAGGCCAAGGTTTTGAAAACGGTATAGGTGCAATTTATTCAGAACAAAAAGCTAAATTGATTGTGAATAACGTAGTTACAGAAGAGTTTAAGATTGAGAAAGGAACACGACAGGGGTGCCCAATCTCTCCATTGCTTTTTATATCGGTCCTGGAGGTTTTGCTAAATATGATTAGAAAGGACCAATTGGTTAAAGGTATACAAGTCGGAGCTAAACAGTACAAATTGAAAGCATTTGCGGATGATTTGGTATTGACATTACAGGAGCCAGAATCTAGTACTAAAAGATTATTGGAATTGATTGAAGAATTTGGTCAGGTAGCAGGTTTTAAGTTGAATAACTTGAAAACTAAGGTCTTAGAGAAAAATCTAACACCGGTTGAGAGAGAGAGGTTTCAGAAAGAGACAGGATTAACATTGGTTAAGAAAGTGAAATACCTTGGGGTTAACATGACTGCTAAGAATGTGAACCTATTTAAAGATAATTATGAAAAATGTTGGACGGAAGTGAAAAAGGACTTAGAAATATGGTCAAATTTGAAGCTTTTATTGCTAGGCCGAATTGCAGCGATAAAAATGAATGTATTGCCAAGGATGTTGTTTCTGTTTCAAACATTGCAAATTTTGGACAAAATGGAATGTTTCAAGAAGTGGCAGAAAGATATTTCTAGATTTGTCTGGCAGGGCAAGAAGCCCCGAATAAAATTTAAAATACTAACTGATGCTGAAGAAAGGGGTGGTTTTGCCCTGCCAGACCTTAAACTATATTATGAGTCAGCCGCATTTTGTTGGCTGAAGGAATGGCTATTTCTTGAAAACACTGATGTATTGGATTTGGAAGGGTTTAATAATGTATTTGGTTGGCATGCATACTTGTGGTATGATAAAGTCAAAGCACATAAAGCGTTTAAAAACCATATTGTCAGGAAAGCTTTGTTTATTGTTTGGATAAGATACAAGGATCTGCTTGAAAACAAAACTCCAAGGTGGTTGTCACCAATGGAAGCAAAGGCTCTGAAAAAGCTCAATATGGAGGCCAATTGGCCGAAATATTGGGAGATATTGGAACAAGAAGGAGACAGGTTAAAGCTGCAGAGTTTTGAAAAATTAAAAAACAAAGTATGGGATTGGCTTCATTATTATCAAATAACGGAGGTTTATAATTTGGATAAGAAAATTGGGTTTCAGGTGGAGAAATCAAAATTGGAAACAGAATTGTTAGATCCTAAAACTAAGAATTTGTCAAGAATGTATAACTTGCTGTTGAAATGGAATACTCAGGATGAAACGGTGAAATCAGCTATGATTAAATGGGCTCAAGATGTTGGACGTAACATTATGATGGCTGACTGGGAACAGTTATGGACCACAGGTATTAAGTTTACGGCATGTATTGCCTTAAGAGAGAATATAATGAAAATGGTGCCAAAGAAGGATAGAACCTTTTTTATGTATGCAACAACAGCAGCAAGAATACTCATCGCAAAGTATTGGAAGACACAAGATTTACCCAACCGGGAAGAATGGCAGATGAAAGTGATGGACTATAGGGAACTGGCGGAGATGACTGGCAGAATCCGAGACCAAGGTGAAGAGTTGGTGGAAGAAGATTGGAAAAAAATTAAAGTTTATCTACAGAAACATTGTAAAATTCAGGAATGTTAGAAGGATGTTGGAATGAAGTAATGTGGTATTAGCAGAAATGATACAAAAGATTAGGTAAAAATTGATTTTTTAACTGTTGAAAGATCAGAATGTAATATTATACTACATTAGGATAAACTATTAGGATAAAAACCAAGTTGGAAAGGATTTGCTGGAATACTTAAGTGAACTAGAGTACAAAAAAGGGAGGTGTGAGAAGGTCAGGGAAATAAGTTAATGAAAGACAAGACATGGAAATGTTTTTAACTGCTTTTATTTTTCTGTATTTTGTTTCTTTTTTTCTTTTTTTCTTTTTTTCTTTCTCATTTTTGTAACTTTTTTGAAACTTTAATAAATATTTTTTAAAAAAATGAAATAGAGCTAGAATAAGTGCTAGAGCCAAAGACTGAGACAAAGCCTAATAAAGAGCAGAAGCCTGAGCCTGAGTGCCTGAAACAGTGCTTGATACAGTGCCAGAGCATGAAACAGAACCAGAGCCACAGCTACAGCCATAGCGCCACAGCCTGAGTCTGCAACAGTGGTTGATACAGCGCCGGAGCCTGAAACAGAGACACAGCCTGAAACAGAACCTGAGCCTGGTTATTAGCATGGCAATTAAAGAAGAGAGAGGCAGAAAGGCTTATAAATAGAGTTAAGTGCGAAGGCAAAATAATAAACAACCCTAAAGAAATAGAGAAACGATAAGGATAAATCTATAAGGAAGGAAATGAAACAAGAAGAAGTTAAAGAACATTTAGAACACAACTGTCTTCCGAAACTTACTAAAGAACAAAAAGAACTGTTGAATGCCCATATTACATCGTACGAAATTCAAAGAGCAATTAAGGAAGCAAAGATAGGAAAGCCACCAGGGCCAGACGGCCTACCGGCAATATATTATAAAAAAATTGAGGACTTACTGTCTGACCCATTAAGAAGTATCTTAAAAGACGGAACCATGCCGGATTCTTGGAAAGACAGCCTTATTGCATTAATTCCAAAACAGGGAATGGACAATCTTATTAACAACTATAGGCCTATCGCACTTCTAAATAACGATTATAAATTATATGCAAATATTTTAGCCGAAAGATCAAAAAAAGTCTTCCAGATGATGATACACAATGACCAAGCTGGCTTTTTGCCCGGGAGGCACATTTATAGCAACACTAGAAACATTATACACTTATTAGCGTATTTAGACTTAAGAATAGAAAAGAAGGCAGTCTTAATGGCTATAGATGCAGAAAAGGCTTTCGACAGGGTATTCTGGAAATTTCTGAAAGGTCTATTACACCATATGGATTTTGGTATACAGTACAGTATATAAAAGGGATTGAAGCAATAAAATCAAAACAAAAAGCTAAAATCATAATCAATGGAAATTTATCACAGGAGTGTGAAATCAGTAAAGGGGTCAGACAAGGTTGCCCACTATCCCCCTTAATTTTCATATTAACATTGGAAGTTTTATGTAAACAAATTAGGGAAGAAAAAGAAATAAAAGGGATTATGCTAGGAAATAGAAGTTACAAAATGAGGGCATTTGCTGATGATTTAATTATAACTACGCAGCAACCAAAACAGAGTTTAAGAAAGGCGTTGGAAATAATATATGGCTACGGTAAAGTTGCGGGGTTCAAAATGAATTTAAACAAGACAAAGCTATTAGTTAAAAATATGTCGCCAGATGAAAAAGCAGAATTAGAACAAATAATACGCATTAAAATCTACCCCCAAATCAAGTATTTAGGATTATGGATAACACCAAAGAATATTAACTTATATGAAGATAATTATACCAATTGTTGGAAAGATATCAAAAGACAGTTGGAGACATGGACAAGGTTAAATTTATCATTCCTGGGCCGTATTTCGGTAATTAAAATGATAGTTTTACCGAAGCTACTCTTTCTATTCCAAACGATTCCAATTACAGGAAAGACCAGCAGTATCAACAAGTGGCAAAAAGAAATTTCTAAATTTTTGTGGAAGGGTAAAAGACCAAGAGTAAAGCATAAGATATTAATAGATACTGTAGAAAGAGGTGGCTACGGGTTACCGGATTTGAAGCTATATTGCGAAGCCTCATGTCTTCTCCGGTTGAAAGATTGGTATTTATTTAAAAATTGGAATATTTTAGATCTAGAAGGTCATGACACCCGTTTTGGGTGGCATGGCTATCTTAATTATGGGAAAATAAAGACGCATAGGAGTTTTTCAAATCATATAATAAGAAATGCTATATATAAGGTATGGGGAAAATACAAAAGATTTTTGGAACAGAAAACCCCAAGATGGAACTCTCCACTAGAAGCAATCGCTGTTAAAAAAAAGGAACAACATCAAAGAGAACTGGATAACGTATAACACAATATTAAGGGGGGGGGAGGAGGGTCAACTAATATTGATAAGTTATGAGAAAATAAAAGATCACTTTTCTAGTTGGCTAGATTACTTCCAGGTGAATGAAGTGTTCAGACAGGATAAGCAGATAGGTTTTGAAAAGGAGCCTTCAAGATTTGAAAGAGAACTACTGAATTGTAAAACCAAATTAATTGCAAAAATCTATAGACTTCTTTTAGACTACGAAGTAATGGATGAGGAGGTTAAGGCTTCAATGATAAAGTGGGCCCAAGATGTGGGCCGTCCAATTATGCTAAAAGATGGGGAAAACTGATGGAATGGAAATTTGAAATTTACAGCCAGCTATAATATAAGAGAGAACATGATGAAAATGGCTCGTAGGTGGTACCTCACTCCTTCCAGATGATCAAGAATGTATAAAAATTTGGCGAATGCTTGTTGGAGATGTGGAGGAAGTAACGGTGACATGAGTATTTTAGATAAAGAGATCCCAAAAAATCTAAGAGAGGATTATTGTTTTGTGTACATTCCATTGTAAGAATGGAAACAGAGCCAGAGCCAGAGCCACAGCCTAAGTCTGAAACAGTCCTTGATAGAGTGCCAGAGCCAGAGCCAGAGCGAGACCCTGAATCAGGCCCAGAACCAAGCCCTCATTCAGAACCAGAGCCTGAGAAAGAGCCAGAGCCAGAACCAGAGCAACAGCCACAGCCTGAGTCTGAAACAGCCCTTGATAGAGAGCCAGAATCAGATAATCAGAATCAGCGTCAGAACCAGATCTTCGGTAAAGACGTGGTCTGGTCTTAGCGCAACTGCTCCTCCCACCAGCGATAACAGAGATTGGGTAGGGAACCTGCCCCAGCCATTCTGTTGGCTGAGGCCCCCTCCCAGGCAGCCCTGACCCTTTCCCCTTGAAAAGCAAAATACAAACTATACAATAACCTAAAAAAATAGTAAAAGAAAAACAAAGCAAGAAACAATTATGCTAAACCGCCCCAACTAAACATTTGTCCCACCCAAGAAAGAAACTAACAACAACAACAACAAACCACCGTTTTTGGTGCAACAGAGACACAGCCAGAGACAGAGCGAGACCCTGAATCAGTGCCATAACCAAGCCCTCATTCAGAACCAGAGCCTGAAAAAGAGCCACAGCCCGAACCAGAGCAACAGCAACAGCCTAGAGCCACAGCCTGAGTCTGCAACAGTACTTGATACAGTGCCGGAGCCTGAAACAGAGACACAGCCTCAAACAGAGCCTGAGCCTGAAACAGAGGCAAAGCCACAGCCACAGCCTGAGTCTGAAACAGTCCTTGATAGAGTGCCAGAGCCAGAGCCAGAGCGAGACCCTGAATCAGAGCGAGACCCTGAATCAGAGCAAGACCCTGAATCAGAGTCAGGAGTCAGGAGTCAAGAGTCAGAGTCAGGAGTCAGAGTCAGGAGTCAGAGCCAGGAGCCAGAGCCAGAGCCAGGTCAACCTTGTGTCGGAACCAGTGACCTTCCCAATGCCCAGAATTGATGACATTTTGACCAGGGTAAGGAAGGGGAAGGTTTTTACCAAGCTGGACCTTCGGGGGGAGTACAATTTGATAAGGATGAGGGAGGGGAATGAATGGAAAACCACCATGTTCACCCCTCTGGGGGCCTTTGAGTACTTAGTTATGCCCTTCGGATTACAATCAGGCTCGGCCTGCTTTCAAGCTTTCATGCACCACGTGTTGGGGTCCCTGCTGTACAAGAATTGCGTGGCTTTCCTAGATGACGTGTTAATCTACTCGGAGAACGAGGAGCAGCATGTTAAGGACGTCAGGGAAGTGCTGAAAAGGCTGCAGGAGCACCAGCTGTGGGTCAAACTGGAGAAATGCCAATTCCACGCCCGAGAGGTGGAGTTCCTGGGATACAGGTTATCGGACAAAGGCTTAGCCATGGACCCAGGCAAGGTGCAGGCGGTGCTAGAATGGAAGACTCCCAAGAACCGGAAGGACGTGCAGAGGTTCCTGGGGTTTGGGAACTTCTATAGGAAGTTTATCAAGAACTTCGCCCACTTAACTGCACCCATCACCGATTGTCTCAGCAGCAAAAAGAAGTTTGAATGGACAGAAGAGGCACAGCAGTCCTTTGAAAGGCTAAAGAGGGCGTTCGCTTCGGAAGAGCAGCTCTTACACGTGGATCTGCAGAAGCCTATGAGGCTGGAGACCGACGCGTCAGACAGAGCGGTGGGGGCCGTACTGCTCCAGACGGGAAATCAGTCCGAGTGGAGGCCGTGCGCTTTTTTTTCAAGGAAGCTGAACAAGTCAGAACAGAACTACACGGTGTATGACCGGGAAGTGCTTGCAATTCATGAAGCTTTTCGACGCTGGATACATTTTCTAATAGGCGCGCAACACAAGATCCAGGTGTGCACGGACCATAAGAACCTGGAATATTGGAGGACTGCACGAGTCCTCAACCAAAGACAGGTGCGATGGGCACAGGAGTTTTCCAAGTTCTTTTTTGAAATTCGCTACGTGCCGGGGAAGGAAAACGTCAGAGCAGACGCCCTCTCCCGGAAACCGGAGTACTTGGAAGGAGAGGGAGCGCCGGAACTACCACATGTGATACCGGAGGACCGATGGGTGTGTGGGGGAGTAGTGGTAGAGTGACGAGAACTAGCCGGGTTGACAAGGAATGACGAGTACGCCCAAACAAAAATCAGGGAGATCAGAGACGCAGAAGAAAATCAGGAGGGTTTTGAGGAAAAGGAAGGGGCACTGTACTATAGGGGAGCATTGTACATACCAGAAGGGGACTTGAGGAGAAGAGTACTCAAACAAATACATGACAACCCCACGGCGGGGCATTTTGGTCAACACAAAACCATGTTGCTTGTCACCAGGCAGTTCTGGTGTCCAAGGGTGAGGGAAGATGTGCGGGAATACGTACGGGGGTGCGAACGCTGCCAGCGGGCTAAAGGGGAGAAGGCAGCACCCGCAGGGTTACTGGAACCCTTACCCACCCCGGAAAGACCATGGGAGGTGGTATCCATAGATTTTATGACCGATTTACCCAAGTCCAGGGGGAAAACAGCAGTCATGGTGGTAGTTGACTTGTTGACCAAAATGTGCCATTTCATTGCTTGCTCGCATGCAGTGACGGCAGAGGAAACAGCTAGGCTGTTTGTAGATCACGTCTTCAGGTTGCATGGCACCCCCTTGAGGGTTTTGTCCGACAAAGGAAGGCAATTTACTTCCAGATTCTGGAGGAAGCTCGTGAGCCTGCTGGACGTCGAGGTGAGCTGCTCGACGGCCAGACACCCGGAGACCAACGGACAAGCAGAAAGAGCTAATAGCATACACTCCAACAGTACCTACGCTGCTACGTCAACGAAAGGGAGAACGATTGGGTGGAAAAACTAGCGCTGGCCGAATTTGCATACAATAACACTGAACATGAGTCCACGGGGATGAGTCCGTTCATGGCCAATTACGCGTGTCACCCCAGGGCCTTCCCAGGGAAGGGGGAGGGGAGGTGGAGTGTGCCGGCGGCCGAGCGGTTTGTGGAAGAAATGGAGGCTTTACACCAACAACTTAAGGTTAACCTGGAGAGGGCGAAGGAAGCATACAAGAGGCAGGCAGACAAGCACCACAGAGAAGGGGAGAGAATAAGGGTTGGGGACCGGGTGTGGTTGTCAACCCAAGGGCTACCATTCAAAGGGGGTTGTAAGAAATTACGGCCAAGGCGACTGGAACCTTTCGAGGTAACACAACAGGTGAATCCTGTGGCCTTTAGACTCAACTTGCCCACCAACATGAAACTGCACCCGGTGTTCCACAGGTCATTACTCTCATCGTACCGGGAAGGGAGGGAATTTCTGGGGCAAGAAAGAGAAATCCCCATGCACCCACAGGTGGAGGAAAGGGAACTCAGTGGTCAAGCCGCGGAAATTCTCGATTCAAGGTGGAGAGGTGAAGGAATTGGGTTTCCAAAACCCAAAAACTGACTGTGCAGGCAGTTTTTAAACTGCACCAAAATCCCCATTTCTCCTTAGCTAAAATGCATAAACTTCAGCCGTTGAGCAAATGCAAAACAAGAACACAGCTATCTCCCTTATCAGTTTGACGGCAAGACTGGCCTTGACTCTACCAGTAGAACAGACACAGACATATCTTATGTTCTGAACACAAATGATGCAGAGACCCAAGTCTGGGACTAACGCCAGAGCATGTTCTCGGAAGTAGTGACCTCTTGCTCCAAGATAGGAGTAGGAACAGGAATATCCTTTTATGGTCAGGAGTGCAGGAAGGAAGATCCCTTTATGGTTGAGAGTACCAGAGCAGGAACATATGTGATGTCAACCTGTGTACGTACGCCGACGTGGTTGGGCTCCTAGGGGAGGAGTGAGAGGGTGCCTGGAGGATATATAAACTGCATGAAACCTGTCTTTTCTTTGTACTTGCTGTGGACTCACCACGCAGGTTCCTTCTGCTATCCGGAGAGCAGAATAAACTCTTTCTTTGAAACAACCTCGGTGTCATTTTGACTTCCTTCCTCCTGTCCCGGAGCAACGCAGACCCAAGCGGTGAACTCCAATAAGGCTACATTTCTTGGTGCATTGGCCGGGAATCCGCCTTCTCTGAGGACAAGGACGAAGGACCGGGGCGTCACTGCTCAGCGAACAGCTCGGTCGGCGTTGGTGGCTCCAAGCGCGCACCCTACATTTTCTAGGGGGAGCCCCCCACCCCGTACCTGAGTGGAGACGCAGCAGAGACGGAAGAAAGACAGCAGCTGCACGGGAGAAGGGTACCCAGGGGAAAGGTAGGCTCCACAGCTTGTTTTGTGGGAGTCAGGGGTTTGATCAGCCCCGCCCAGTAGGAGCAGTAAAGTGCCGCTGGGTTTAGCCAGTAGAGAGCAGTAGTGTGCCGCTGGTTTGCCGGTAGAAGAGCAGTAAAGTGCCACCGGTCTTGGGAAGTTTGTGGGTAAAGGGGATTGGGGAGGTGCATGGGGTTTGTATGTGTATGGGGGTTTGTATGTATGTGTATTTATTTTTGTATGGGGACACTCCAGTGAATGTTTTGAGTGGATGAGACATTGAGGCTCAGAGCCGCTGACGAAGCGAAGTGTGGTCCTTGTAAGGTGCGGTTCCTAGTGACGCGAGTCCGTCTAGGCCACTAACAGGACGCGGAGAAAGGTGACTGAGTGAGAAACAACGTTAGGTGGACGGAGTGTCCCAGAGGTTAAGGGAAAGAAAAAGAAAAAAAAGAAAAGAAAAGAAAAAGTAAACCGACCCCCTTGCAGTGTTTGTTCTTTTTGGACAATTGGAAATCTCAAGCTACAGTTGAAAAAAACCCTTTAAGCTCCTTTCTGTATTCTGGCAGTAACCAGCATAGGTGCGTCCAGTTGGCTTGTATTGTATTGCCAACACGTGGGGTCGGGGGAAAAAAAGAAAAAAAAAGATATGTGCTCTGCAGAGGCACCAGGAATAGAACCCTGCACGAAGGGGTTCTCAATTCTGCCACATTCACTGCGCTGCATGTTAGGGGATTGGGAAACAGACCTTAAAACACATAGAATCTTGCAGAGTACAAGTATAAAAAAGGATTATTTGGTCTTTAACTTTAAAAGTGACATGAGTTGCTCATGAGGTCAAATTTTGTGTTTTCATGTTGAAGGTGGGAAGGTTTCAATTACTAATACAATCATGTAATCATGTACTGGTTTCAGAATTTGAATGTCATCAATTCACTGTGCTTTGAGCTACCTGGTATCTTAATGTTTTTGTTAATAGGTTTGTTTCTTATTGACTCTGTTGCATAAGGTACCCTGGGTGATTTAGAAACCACTTGTTAAATGTTGATCAAAAGTAAAAATGTACAAATGTATGGGAAAAGGTAGTGTTGTAAAAAGGGATGGGGTTTTAACCCCCCCCCCCATCCCATGTTCAGACAGATGAGAAGAGAAGTAAGAGGGTTACGGGGACAAAGCAGTAAATCATCCCCTTCAGTGTCTGTGTTTAACACAGAAACAAAGACGCTATGCAGCCCTTGGTGGAGTCTGGAAACCAGGTTAAAATGGGGCCAGAGAACACTAAGGAAAATTACAAATTACCAAATATTGCATAGCAATATTTAAAATCAACCAAAATTGATTTTTGCACTACCTTTATATTTTTGAAATGCGTATAATATTTTTATTTGTAAAAGGGATGAACAATTGTATGCAGAAGGTGAAGTAGTGGTCTGTCGGAGAAGGCTCTTCTTTTGAAGAGAGGTGTATGCAGAAGGTGAAGTAGTGGTCTGGGCTGGAGAAGGTAGAGGGAAGTAGAAAAGGTGAGAGGTAGAGGGTAGAGAAGTGAGAATGTTGGAACAGGAGGAAAGTTGGGCAATGGGCTGTAAAGATGGTTGAGTGTTTATGCTGATGAGTATTAATGAAAGCAATATATTAAGATGCTATTATTGAGAGTTTACTAAATATAGTAAAAGCTGAATTGCATAAAGGTGGTGTGTGACCAGCGACACACTTAGTCAAAGTCTTGCATGTGCTGTTAAACAGCACTCAGATTATTGGTTGAGGTTTTCATGAGTAAAAACCAACTTTTAAAGAATTCTGAATTAAGAACTAAGAATATAATATATTATGGAACAGCCCTCTTTTTGGCTGGCTGGACAGCTAACCATCCATAAACTAACAGCAAGAGTAGGGACCTGGAATATTGTTTGTGCTCTTTTTAGTATGTCCCTCCCATGAAAGATACTCCTTGGATATCTATTAATTGAAAATTGAGATGGGCCTTTTTGATTTCTAAGTGTACATGCCAGAAGAGGTCTTAGGCAAAATAACTTTTATTTCCCTGTTCACATTTGACTGTGGAAAGTGTTCCAAAACAAACATCTTATATGAGAAAAGGAGATACTGAAGCTCTTCGTGTTGATTGAACCTCCAAAGTTTTCAAATGCATTAGTGACAGCAGACTTAAGATGTTGATAGACAAATACCTCGATGCTTATTGATACAGTTACCCAGTAGGTGATTCCTCCTAGGTTTCCCTTGGGTGAAAGGCAATATTGAACAAAGTTACCTTATGTATGGTTCCTTTGAAGGAAAAGTGATTTTTAATGTTTGCATGCAAATTGATGTATTAAAGTAAATGGAGAAAGTATGTACAATGAACTAATCACTGGTATGCTACTGAACCATGGTAAATAATTGGATGGAGGAAGAATTTTGTGTTCTGATTGTAACTGCACTTTTCCAGAACCATTTCTATCTGAAGTATGTAAGGTGTAAATGAACTTTTATATGAATGTATCAAAAGACTTTCAAGTTTATATTTGCGACCACCCAGAGGAAAAAGATATGAATTATCTGGGCATTAATTTTGAAATTTCCGAGTAATATCTGCCAGTTTCTGACGCCTGGTGGGGATTATATGCAACTCCAAGACATATTTTCTCTTGGAAAATTGTGCCTTTTATTGTTTAATAATATACAATCTTGCAGCAAGTGCAGAGAAGGTGGAACTTGGGTTTTCAAACCAAAATGCTAAGTAAAACAGAATGTTGTGAACACTGGCCCAACTGAATGCATTATAATTTGTATGTCTGAATTACATAAATGTGCAGAATTTTATTATTTTATTATGTGCAGAATTTTATTATTACCAAACATGGTTACACTGACGCAAATTCAGGCACACTCCAGTTTAATATTCTTGTAACTACTTGATAAGAATTCTGTGTGTGTGAATCCATGTAGGAAGAGTGTTGGGGTGAATAGCAAGTGTGTGTATTGAGAAACTGGGACCTTAATTCATAAAGCAAATAACACCAAGCAAGAGGCCCCACTGCCTGTATTCGTTCATTTGTGGTTTGTGCCTTTCTTTGTGGTTTCAAATATGGAAGTTATCAGGCACTTCTTATCAGGGCTGCTTGTATGCTGTCATAGCCTTCTACGTGGTGTTCTCTAAAATGTTCCTAGTGCTCTAGGTCAGATATTTAGTTTCACATTATGAAAAGGAACAAGCAGGAACCTTTCCCCTAAACAGTGTCTTGGTACCTGCTCTCTCAACCCCCCCCCCCGACCCCCCATCTGATATGTATATAGGATTGAATTGAATAGAAATGAAGAAAAAAGTTGGTGTTAAAAGTTGAGTTGCACCCTGTCAAACTGTTATCAGATGCTTTTTATAAGAAAATTGAGCCATACAGCAGGTGGAACTTAACCTATTGCTGTACCCTAATTTAACTGAAGCACTGTCCCAAGTCAATTAAGTACATGAATATGGATATCAAGGATTAAATTATTTGCAGATAAATAATAGATAATGTCAGAGCCACCCGAGGTCCCAGCTCACAAGAGACCAAAATCCAGTCCAAGTTATATACAAAAGGTTTTATTGAAGAACATTGTTGTCGTTACATCCAAGCTCCGTGGCTCAGCATCTGTTACCCTTAGATGTTAGAAGTCCCCTCTGAGTCAGTCCCGCCCCTGCACCAGCTTAAGAGGCTTGTACTGCTCCACCTTTTCCTCTCTTTCCTTTTCCGCAGGGTCTTCCTGCCCCCCTGTGCTCCCTCCCTCCGGGACTCCCCCTGAGTCTTCTGCCGCCTGCTCCCCCCTCCTTCGTGCTTTGGGACCAGGCTCCTCCTCAGGGCTCTCCTCATTTCCGCGCGCCTCCACATTTGAACTTGGCGCGCGTACGTTGCCTCTGACCTTCCTTTCGACCGTTACGCTACTCTCAGTACTACACTCCTCCCCTTCCGGCAGGACGTTTTGCTCCGAACTCCTTCCCCTCTCTGCTCCCTGTTCTGCTCTTTCTGACACACTGGCAACTCCACCCCCTTCACTCCGTTCCGACGGAGAGGCCGGTCCCGATCTCCAGCCCCCACTGGGGATTCCCCCTTCGTTCCCCTGCTTCTGACTGCCTCCCTCTCTACTGCCCCTTGGCCTGACCAGGGGGGCTCCCTTTTGGGAATCCTCGGATTCACTTGACGGACTCACTGACAACCTCGGGTCGTCGTCGTCCTCTTCCTCGTCGCCCTGGGACCCCTCCCCCTCGCTCTCTGTCCCTGAAACCCTGACATCCATCCCCCCCTCGAAGCCCCCCCTTCCCCCCTCCCGCCCATCGGGTGCAGGTTGTAGGAGCTGCAGCTCTTCGGAGGTGGATGCAGGATACAGGTTGTGTACCTCCATATCCTCTGCTTGCAGTTCGGTGTATGAGTGTTCGAATTCGGGTTCTTGACCCAAAGTGTTCTCTTCTCCCTCTTCCATTGGTACCTCGTCTGGTGCTGCTGGCCAAGGTCCCGTCAGCCATTTCCTGCGCCAGTCCTCCTCTGGTTGCTCGTCCCACCAATAAGAGGGTTCTGTGTCCACCCCTGAGCACGATCCCCTGGGCGGGCTAGATTCTGGCGTTCTCTCCTCGGCTGAAGAAAAACCCCGGAAAGTACTGTCTGAGAGTGTGGGCGTAAAGAGCCAGTCATCAAAGTACTCGGCTGGCATGGGTCTATGCGGGAAAAGGGCATGGAACTCGTCTTTTAGAAGAGGTTCGTCTAAAGCGTAGCCCGGCACCCAACCGTTGGCACTGGCTGGAGTGCCCTCTGTGGCTAGAAAGTATTCTACCCCCTCTTCCCCCCATCTCGAGTCCAGGATTTCTGTGACCTCGTTGAGTGGTTCGGCCCTAGGCGCCCTCTCCCTCTCCTGTGACTTAGTGTGTAGTTGCGGGACTGTTTCAGACTCCTGAAACCTGTGCGGTGCCTTGTAGGGGGTGAGCACCGACCTATGAAATACCGGATGCACTCTGGAACCTTCGGGGAGGGCTAGTCGAAAGGCTACAGGGTTGATCTTAGCCTCCACTTGGTACGGCCCTAACTGCCTGTGCCCTAGCTTCTTCTTGGCCAACGACTTGGCTGGCATCGCTTGGGCGGCTAACCACACCCAGTCCCCCACCTGGATCTCCTCCCCCGCTCTCCTGTTTTTGTCTGCCTGCACCTTATATGCTTGCTTGGCCAGCTCCAAATGTCTCCGCAACTCTTCGTGCACCTCCTGCAGCTCCGCTGCAAACTGGTCGACTTCTTGCGGCACCCCCTCTCTCGGGCCCCGAACCCCGGGAAGGTTCTGGGATTACGACCGTTGTTCGCGAAGAACGGCGTCACCCCCGTGGACGCGTGCTTCGTGTTGTTATAGGCAAACTCTGCCATCGGTAGGTAGTCCACCCAAGCTGCGGGTCGCTGATTGGCGTAACATCTCAGGTACTGCTGCATGATCGCGTTGACCCTCTCAGCTTGGCCGTTGGTCTGTGGGTGCCTCGCCGACGTAAGGTTGATCTTGACGTTCAGGATACCTAAAAGCTTCTGCCAAAAATTGGAAACAAACTGGCGCCCCCTGTCGGACAGGATGGACTGCGGCAGCCCATGCACCTTGAACACGTGATCGATGAAGAGTTTGGCAGTTTGTTCCGCCGTCGCCACCTTTGCGCACGGAATGAAGTGCGCCATCTTGGTGAACAGGTCCACAACCACCAGTACCGCCGTCTTCCCTCTGGAGCTGGGCAGGTCAGTAACGAAGTCCAGGGCTACCCTCTCCCACGGTTGCTGTGGCGTTTCCAGCGGTTCCAACAGCCCCGCTGGCTTCTGGTGTACTGGCTTGGACCTTTGACAAGTGTCACACCTGGCGACGTAATCCGCTACCTCTCCACGCATCCGAGGCCACCAAAAGTCCCTTGCCACCAGTTCTATTGTCTTCTCCTTGCCGAAGTGGCCCGCACTGGGGGCGTCGTGCAACTGCTGCAGAACCTTTGCGCGAAGCTCGTCGCTTGGCACGTAGAGGGCCCCTTTGCGAGTTAGCAGCCCGTCGCGTAGTTGGAAATCTTCGCCACTCTGCACACCTCTGCGCAACTCCTCCATTTTGGACTGTGCGAACTGATCCACTTGCAACGCGCGTCGCACCGCGTCCAGATCTACTGTGATGGCAGCGCACGACCACGCCTGCGGTGCGAAAATGTGCCTGGCTGCTACTGGTGTCGCTTCATCGAGATATTGCGGTTTCCTGGATAGCGCATCGGCTATAACGTTGGAATCTCCGGGGATGTACTCTATCCGAAAGTCGAAATCCGCGAAGAATTCCGCCCAGCGCATGTGTCTCTGGCTTTGGAGCTTCGCCGTGCGCCAATACTCTAGGTTCTTGTGATCCGTGCGGACCTGTACTGTGTGCTTGGCTCCTATGAGGAAGTGTCGCCACGCTTTGAACGCTGCGTGAATGGCCAACAGCTCTCTGTCCCATATGGTGTAGTTTTGCTCCGCCTTGCTGAGCTTTCGGGAGTAAAAGGCACCGGGTCTCCAGTTCCCATGTGGATCTTCTTGCAGGAGCACGGCTTCAACCGCCCTGTCTGACGCGTCGGTCTCTACTCGCATGGGCCTGCCTGGATTCACGTGCAGCAGCTGCTCCTCGGAGGCGAAAAGGCTTTTAAGCTTCCGAAAAGAGCGCTCCGCCTGTTCCGTCCACACGAACCTCTTCTTCTTGGAACTCAGAGTGTCCGTGATCGCTGCCGTCTCCTTTGCAAAACCTCTGATGAATTTGCGGTAGAAGTTGGCGAAGCCGACGAATCTCTGGACTTCCTTCCGATTGCGTGGGCTCTTCCAGTCCAACACCGCGCGGACCTTGACGCTGTCCATGGCCAGCCCCTTGTCGGACAGCTTGTAGCCCAGGAAATCCACCTCTGTCACATCAAACTGGCACTTCTCTAACTTGGCGTAGAGCCTGTTCTCCCGTAGTCTTTGCAGGACTTCCTTTACGTCCCTCTCGTGGGCCTCTTCCGTCTCCGAAAAGATCAGGATGTCGTCGAGGAAACACACACATTTCTTGTAGAGGAGTCCCGCTAGCACGTGATGCATAAAGGCTTGGAAGACGTGAGATCCATTTTGGAGACCAAACGGCATAACTCTGTATTCATACGTGCCCAGAGGCGTGAACATGGCCGTTTTCCACTCATCGCCCTCCCGGATGCGTATGAGGTTATACGCTCCACGCAGATCCAATTTGGTGAAGATCTTCCCCTTCCTCACGGTTGCTAGGAGATCATCAATCTTAGGCATGGGGAAGGCCTTGGGTTTGGTCATACTGTTTATGGTTCTATAGTCCACAATGAGTCTCTTTTGGGGCGTGTCCTTCTTCCTCACAAAGAACACAGGACTGCCCCCCACTGCTTTCGATTCCCGGATGAATCCACGCTTCAAATTGTGCTCTATGAACTCCCTGAGCTCTTGCATTTCGTCCTCAGACATGGAATACAGCTTTGCAGTCGGCAACTGTGCCCCCGGCACCAGATCGATGGCACAATCATAAGGTCTGTGGGGCGGCAACTGGTCAGCTTCCTTCTCGCAGAAAACCTCCAGGAACCCTTCGTACTTGCTAGGTACTGCCTGCACCATGCCAAGTCGCAGCTGCTGCTCAGCCCCCTCCTCCTGGCAGGACTGGATGCAATTTTGAGCACAGTACGATGAACAAAAGGTGATCTGGCGTTGGTACCACGCTACAGCAGGACTGTGTCTCTCCAGCCAACTCATGCCCTATACTATAGGCGTGTCAGACAGGTGGGTGACATTGAAGCTAATGACTTCTCGGTGATCTCCAATCCGCATCACCATGGGAGGTGTCTGTTGCACAACTTGCCCTCCTAGCAATTTCCTGCCATCCACCGTGACTACGTTCAGAGGCGTTGTGGCGGGCAGAAGCGCTATGCAATGCTGCTTGACGAATTGCATCCCCACGAAATCGGCGTTGCTCCCCGAATCGATCGTGAGGGGCACTTCTAGGGTGGTCCCATTTGGCAACTGAAGTGTTGCAGTGAGCTGCACCGCTGGCTTGGGTGGTAAAGGGTCTGTGGGTTGCAAAGACGCTGGGGACTGTTCTACAGATTCGCCTGACTGAGCCCCAGCAATTCTGCTTCCAGCCAGGCATTGTCGTTTCCCTGAGGTTCCTCTTCCTGGATCACTTCTGCAGCTACCGTCGCTAAAGCTGCAGTGTGTTTCTGGAGCCTCTGGGGGCACTCTTTCGCCATGTGCAGTGCACTGTCGCAGATGTAACACTTCCTGGTCCCTCTAGGAGGCTTCGCCTTTACTGCACCGGAAGCTGGGGCTCTGGCTGTTGCTTGAGCCTTAGCACCACCAAGTTCCATCGGCTCCTCCCCCTGCCTCCCCAGCGGCGAGGGATGTGACTGACTGAACTCCCTGGGGATGAAAGAAGACGTCCTCGCTGGTGGACGCACCTGACGTTCTTCCTCATTGTGCCAAGGACGTCCCTCATGACGTATCCCAATCGCCAGAGCCCTCTGCACCACCTCCTCCAGGGTCTGAGGTCTGTCTCCCCTGGCAAGTTCGTCCTTTATGGGACCGCTGAGACCCTCCCAGAACAAATCCCTCACAGGTGTGCAGTCTTTCTCCCAGCGTAACGCAGTCAGTAAAGCAAAAAATGTGGAATGGTACTGACGCACAGTGGCTTTGCCTTGCCGCAGTCCAAATATCTCCCTGCGTGCAAGATCCAAATCTACGGTTGACTGGAAGCAGGCATCCATCGCTTTAATGAATTCATCAGAATCGCGGCGGGCAGGGCCATCTTCACGCCACAAATTGCGCAACCAATCTCTGGCCGGCCCATGCAAGTGAGAAACAATAAACCCCACTTTCTCCTCCTCATCTTTAAAGTCATGACGAAGCAAGTGCAATGCATACAAAACATCTGCTCTGAAACTGGGGTAGTGCTTCAGGTTCCCATCGAAGTGGGTGACTAGGCTGCCCCCCCGCCTTCCAAGTCCAATGCCCTCTGATCTGGACCCTGGGAACCCTTCCCTGTTTGCACGCTCCCACCTTGTTTGCAGGTCCTGGCAGCGCTTCTCCATTTCGTCATGCTTCTTCTGAGACGCAAGGACTGCAGCGGTGAGTTCGGAAACTGTAGTTCGCAGTGCTGTCAGCTGATCCTCCGCACTCATGGCTGTCACCGTTTGTGAGCTTTGCAAAAAAAAATTTGCGTTCTTTGGGAGGGGACTTACTGTCAGAGCCACCCGAGGTCCCAGCTCACAAGAGACCAAAATCCAGTCCAAGTTATATACAAAAGGTTTTATTGAAGAACATTGTTGTCATTACATCCAAGCTCCGTGGCTCAGCATCTGTTACCCTTAGATGTTAGAAGTCCCCTCTGAGTCAGTCCCGCCCCTGCACCAGCTTAAGAGGCTTGTACTGCTCCACCTTTTCCTCTCTTTCCTTTTCCGCAGGGTCTTCCTGCCCCCCTGTGCTCCCTCCCTCCGGGACTCCCCCGAGGCTGAGTCTTCTGCCGCCTGCTCCCCCCTCCTTCGTGCTTTGGGACCAGGCTCCTCCTCAGGGCTCTCCTCATTTCCGCGCGCCTCCACATTTGAACTTGGCGCGCGTACGTTGCCTCTGACCTTCCTTTCGACCGTTACGCTACTCTCAGTACTACACTCCTCCCCTTCCGGCAGGACGTTTTGCTCCGAACTCCTTCCCCTCTCTGCTCCCTGTTCTGCTCTTTCTGACACACTGGCAACTCCACCCCCTTCACTCCGTTCCGACGGAGAGGCCGGTCCCGATCTCCAGCCCCCACTGGGGATTCCCCCTTCGTTCCCCTGCTTCTGACTGCCTCCCTCTCTACTGCCCCTTGGCCTGACCAGGGGGGCTCCCTTTTGGGAATCCTCGGATTCACTTGACGGACTCACTGACAACCTCGGGTCGTCGTCGTCCTCTTCCTCGTCGCCCTGGGACCCCTCCCCCTCGCTCTCTGTCCCTGAAACCCTGACAGATAATAATACAGAAAACTGGGAAGGACTGTCCTACAGTTTATTCAAAAGTTCAATCAACTTTCAAATGCAGCCAACATAAACACCCTTTCGCAGTAAATATTCTGCAGAAAGAATTTAAAACAGAAGCATATCTTAAAAGGCAAAGGAAGGGTAATCACGGTAATATGCTACCCTCCAAGAGGATCTCATTCTTTTGTGATTTAATTTCTGCTTGCAATTTGTGTGTATATGCTACAATCACATTTAACCCTGGAGAAGAGAGCCAGCATCTGGTATGCTTTTTTGTGTTTTTAAGCTTTCTGTTTGTGTGAATGATTTCAGATGCCAGATCATCACCTGTGTTACCTTGTTAATGTACTTCATCTTTGTGTCAGTGTCACACACACAAACAAGAGAGAGAGAGAGAGAGAGAGGGTGAGAAGGGAAAATAATAATAATGATGATGTTGGGATTGAATAATTTAGAAAGGACTTAAGAAAAGGAGGTGAAGTGGACAAAAGGACAGTACAAAAGGGAGCTTCAGGATATAAGATCATATAGCGATAAAGTGGGTGTAGCGCCTTTGGTCCTGAGGGCAGCAGAGTACAGGGATGGGAATTGGCTGAAGAAACAGAAGGCATTAATGGGGTAATGGGGCCCTTTGGAGGTCCAGCAGTCCTTTGTTGGGATCAAATTGTCGTTTTGTGTGTGTGTTGAATATATGCTATATGGTGATTTGTGGACCTAGTAGGTATCTAAAGCCATTTGCACATGGCAAAGTATGTTTTTATCAAGGTAATTTTATCAAGGTAATTGTTAGACCCTGTTGATGACCAACCCATAGCCTATTTGTCTGAAAAATTAACCACTACGGAACAAGGTTTGCCTCCCTGCATGTGAGCAGTAGTGGCGGCTGCCACTGACTAAAAGAGAACTGACAGGTTCACCTTTGGACAAGAAACTACGTGCGTCACTCCTCATGCTGTGCCAGCATTGGTGGACATGAAAGGAACTTATTTTTCTATCCCAAGCAGAGATGATGAAGCGCCTAGCAGCTGACTTATATTGCCCATGCACCCACGGTTGCAGCTGCAAATTACTGAGACTCTTAACCTGGTTACCTATGGGAGAGGATGGGCCTCCAACACCTGACTGCATATATTACAGCAGGCCTGATTTGAAGGATGAAGCAAACCCCAGGCAGTATGAGATTGGACTGCTACGATTGATCTACACCAACCCCTTCGACTCACCATCTCTCGGTGCCCTACAGACATCGCCTCATGCTTCTCCTCACCGCATCGGCTCAGCGCCCACCAAACGACCACCCTGCTGGTGCCACCCCGGGAAACTGGCATCTCTACGCACAGCAAGAGAAAATTCCAGTGTGGACTAAAAGAGGACATTTTCTTTTCTTTCCCCTTGAATGAATATGTAGCTTTGTATATTGCTTTGTGGGAGGTACCCCAGGTATTAGAAGAAGGAAGGTATTAGGAAATAGATATATATCCCTGTGCCCAAATGATGCAGGTAGGGCTGAGGGGGGACATGGTTTTGGCCGGGATGGTGATCTTCTTATTTCTAGCCATCACCGCGCCCACACCACTTAAGGTAACCCAGCGGCTAATGAGAGAATGGGGTGCCCGCAACACGCAGAAATGGAAGCCTATTCTGCAAAACCGAACCAATTGCACGGTCTGCACCTGGAACCTCTCGCACTCTGTGACCTACAGATGCTTTGGGAGGAGTACCCCTCCTCCCTGTGCCTTGGAATGAGTCCTCAGCTACGGCCCCGATTTTGGGTTCTGCCGGATTTTGGGCTGCGTTAAATTTGACAGGAGGAGCCTGTTGCTTTAACATCTCTGACCATGGTGTAGCTATTCGACACCTGGCAACAGAAAGAGAGAAAGTAGCCCATGTTCCTGTTCTTTGACTGAGTGGCTTCCAAACCTTGGGTGGCTTAGAGGACTTGTAATGATGTTAATAGACTAATCTTGCTTCATTTCTGCTCCTGTATACCCTGCTCAACGCAATGCCTGCAAAATATGATGCATAAACGATGTTACGAATGATTCGGCCCCAGATTACAGCACTGACACGAGAATACCGGCCAGTACCTTGGGACGAGCTGAAAGGCTGTCCAAAAGAAGAGTAGGGAATGAAGGAATGGGTTTCCAAAACCCAAAAACTGACTGTGCAGGCAGTTTTTAAACTGCACCAAAATCCCCATTTCTCCTTAGCTAAAATGCATAAACTTCAGCCGTTGAGCAAATGCAAAACAAGAACACAGCTATCTCCCTTATCAGTTTGACGGCAAGACTGGCCTTGACTCTACCAGTAGAACAGACACAGACATATCTTATGTTCTGAACACAAATGATGCAGAGACCCAAGTCTGGGACTAACGCCAGAGCATGTTCTCGGAAGTAGTGACCTCTTGCTCCAAGATAGGAGTAGGAACAGGAATATCCTTTTATGGTCAGGAGTGCAGGAAGGAAGATCCCTTTATGGTTGAGAGTACCAGAGCAGGAACATATGTGATGTCAACCTGTGTACGTACGCCGACGTGGTTGGGCTCCTAGGGGAGGAGTGAGAGGGTGCCTGGAGGATATATAAACTGCATGAAACCTGTCATTTCTTTGTACTTGCTGTGGACTCACCACGCAGGTTCCTTCTGCTATCCGGAGAGCAGAATAAACTCTTTCTTTGAAACAACCTCGGTGTCATTTTGACTTCCTTCCTCCTGTCCCGGAGCAACGCAGACCCAATCGGTGAACTCCAATAAGGCTACAGAGGGAGACGGGTGGAATATTTGGTGTCTTGGGAGGGGGTAAGAGAGTCTGTGTACTGGTCCAGTAAACGCTTCCGCTGCGCAACCAGCAACAGTTCTCTTTGCAGAGCATTAATTAAGTCCAGTGCAGAGATTCTTGTTGCAGTACAAGCTTCAGAGTCTCAGTAGCAAAGAAATAACGACACAGGGAAGCCTGTCTTTCCAAAGACAGGTTTATTGCAGACAGATAACAGAAAAACCTCCGGAGCTTTCAGACATTTTTGCTTCACGCCCCACAGGCAGGGAAAACAAACATTCTTTATATACTGAGCAACTTAACAACTTAACGAGCTTGACTACTTAAAGTCACATGACATTGCTAACTTGCCAGCGTCTTAGGTTTCACACCCTAACACCCCCTCTCGCTGGCAATACAAAAACAAAATTACTTCAGACCCATTTCTTCACAAAAGTTTTCATGCCGCTGAAACCCAAGCGGTTTTGTAAAACCATCAGCTTGATTTTCATGACTGGGACAGTAATTTAATTTAACAATTCCTGCTTTTACCGTTTGACAAACATTTTGAAAGCGGATATCCAAATGTTTTGTACGACCTTTAAACTGCCCATTTTGTGCTAACTTAAGACACGGTTGATTATCACCCCATACAGTGATTGGAGTGATGGCCTTTTCATACATCTCTTGTGCCAAGCATTTGTAAAATTCTAGATCTCTACATAACTCAGATAAGGCACAGAACTCAGCTTCTGTTGACGACAAAGCAATCAGGTTCTGTTTCTTGGATCTCCACCCAATCAGAGAGTTACCAAATTTTATTACACAGCCAGACACTGATTTTCTATCCTTTAAATTTCCCCAATCACTATCTGCCCAACAAGTAATCTGTGCTTGTCCTTCAGAAGATAATTCAAGGCAAAAATCTTTGGTGTATTGTAAATATCTTAACACTCTTTGAATTCCTTTCCATGCATTTACACTAGGTCTTGAAGCTTCTCTGCTGAGTAAGTTAATAGCGTAAGCAATATCTGGTCTACTCCATTGCGAAAGATGAAGTAAGCTTCCCAGAGCTGACTGAAAGATTTCAGCACGCTTTAATTCTGCACTATCCTTGAACTCATTGTCTTTTACAAAACCCATTTCCATTGGTGTTCTAACACCTGCACACTCTGTCATGCCAAACTTTTTCAACATTTGCAATATCTTGCCTTTTTGATTCAGTAGAAAACTGCCATTTTTGGTCCTATCTATCTGAACACCAAGATAGACCTTTACATCACCAAGATTCTTAACTTTGAAGTGTTTATTTAACTCTTTGGCTAGTTTTTTTACTTGTTCTTGTGTCTTTGAAGTATAAATCAGGCCATCTACATAAACAAGCAAAGATTCTTGAGCATCTCCTGAACCTCTGAAATATAAGCAATTGTCAGCCTTGCTCCTGCTAAAACCAATGCCTACCAAAACGTCATTCAAACACTCATTCCAATTATGAGCAGATTGCTTGAGTCCATAAATAGATTTATGTAGTTTCCATACCTGATTTGATTTACCAACTTTCAATCCTGGCGGAAGCTCCATATAGAGCTCTTCAGCCAAGTCTGAATGAAGATAAGCTGTAGAGACATCAAATTGCTTCACTTTGAACCCTTTCTGAGCAGCAACTGCTAATAGTGCCCGTAGGGTTTCACTCCTTGAAGTGGGCGCATAGACTTCAGAATAATGTAACCCCTCTCTTTGCGTAAAACCTCGAGCTACAAGCCTTGCTTTGTACTCTGGTTTCCCCATCGCTGTTGTCTTTATCCTGTACACCCACCTACAACTTACTGCCTTGGTACCTTCTGGCAGTTTGGTGATGGAAAACACACCCAGTTCTTTCATAGAATTCAACTCTTTTTGCATGGCCTCACGCCACCTACTGGCCTCCTCCTGGGGTAATTGCTCAACCTCCTCAAAACTTTCAGGTTCGCAATTTGCCAAACCAGCCCAAACACTAATAGCTTGGTACCTTTCAGGAGGTATACCTTTGTTGGCACGCTTGGAACGCCTTAACAGTTCCTGTGATGTTCCTTCAGTTTCCCCCTCTGACCCAGAATCACTAGTCGTCACCTGTTTGTCACTAGTAGTTGAAGAACTTTCTGATTCTGACTTTACACTCTCTTGCTGTACAGGTGAACTTTTAGAGCTAGAAGATTCTGACTTTACAGACTTGGGTGAACTAAATGATTTCTCACCCTTGTTCTCAGACTCAAATTCCTCAGCCTGTTCTGGAACTAATACCTGCCCTGGGGCCTGAGTTTCATTGTTACTGTTCACCACGTCAAATAGTATGTCAGGATTTCCATAAATTTTCTTCCAACCATCCTGTTCACAAAATTCCGCACTTCTGCTGATTGTGATTTTCGTTTGATTGCCTTCTACATTCACAAATCTCCAACCTTTGGTGTTTGCTTGATAACCACAGAAAAGCATTTCTTTAGATCTAGGATCGCCTTTCCTACGTTGTGCCCTAGGCACCAGCACATAAGCACGACATCCAAAAACTCTTAGATGATCAATTTTTGTTTTTTTCCCAAATAGCATGAAGTAAGGAGTGTTGCCTACTGTGCTATTGTACACTCTGTTAAAAGTATAATTCGCATACAGTGCAGCCTCAGCCCAAAACCGCTGTGGAAGTCCAGAATCAAACAGCAAAGCAGCAATGGCTTCCTGTAATGTTCGAAATTTTCTTTCAGCAACTGCATTCTCCTGTGGTGAATAGGGATTGGTAAGTCTATGAACTATACCTTTCCTTTTTAACCACGTCTCCAGCGTGTGGTTCACATATTCCCCACCACGATCTGATTGTATTTTACGCACCCTGGTGTCAAATTTACATTCGACTTCTTCAATCCAATCCATCAGGATGGAAGCTGCTTGCGATTTTTCTTTCAGAAAGAAAACCCAACTAGCCCTTGAAAAATCATCCACCAAAATTTGCATAAATCTCGCACCTCCAAGCGATTTGACTGGCATAGGGCCACACACGTCTGTGTGCACAAGTTCAAAGGGTTTCTTGCTTACTCTGTCAGATCTAGGATAGTTACATGTCTTAACCTTAGCATGTTTACAAGCACAACAATCCAGAAAATTTGGACAGGGTTTAATGTTACACTCCTCAGCTAAATCTGGCATCTTGCTTACATACTTAAAGCATATATGAGCTAACCTTCTGTGTAGTAGATGTGCACAACCTGTATGAGGAGCCTTATTTACACACTTAGCTTGCGCTTCACCTGTTGAACATCTACCTGCTGCTAACTGCTCTTCATCCAAAACAAAAAGCCCATCTTCACAGGGAATTTTAACTAGCTCCTTCCCCTGTTTCGAAATGGTGCACACATCATTTTCAAACTCAACCTTAAAACCACTTTTTACCAGGCATGACACACTCAAAAGTCCATTCTTCATTCCTGGAAGAACAAAAACAGGAAGGTTAGTTTGCAAACAATTAACATAAATTGTGCCTTTAAGGCTCATTTCTCGTTTACTATTGTCTGCTATAGTCACAGTTTTTGCAACTGGCAATGTCTTGCAGTTCTTCAAGCTGTTGTGCTGCCATTGCAGATAGTCCCTTATCAGCACCTGCTCCCCCTCTGGATCGTTGATTCTTGTAGCTCTCACTTCGTCTTCCCCTGTAGCTCCGGAAACTGACCTTGGACTGTTGAAATTCCTGTTGCTTTTCAGGACACTTTGCTATCAAATGAAACCTGCTGCCACATCGAAAACATGACTTGCTGGCCATAGCAGACACTTGTGAGACTTCCTTACAGCTCTGCCTGCTAGTTCCCCCACGCTGGGAATTATCTGAACATCCAACCCTTGGGGTATTTGAATTATCAATACGTTTTCGATGATGTTGATATTCTTGCTCACACAATCTACCAGTCACATAATTCATATTCAGCTGCTCCTCTGGCAAAACTTGTAAAGTTAGTACTAAGTTTTCAAACCCTGCATGCAGGCTGCTAAGCAGAGTATAAACTTTAATATTTTCAGGAAAATTCACACCTAGAGATGACAGTCGGTTGAAATACTCAGTCATCTGTGACGTGTGTTCAACCACACTATCCCCTGGCTTCAGTTTCAACTCATACAAAGCACGTATAATGCTCACCTTCTCTCCGGGCGTTGCTCTAAGGTGAATTCGCCTAAGAGCTTCCCAAACTTCAAATGCAGACCTTAAATTTTCCACATGAGGTAATTGGGAATCGTCTATCGATACCATCAACATGCATCTAGCTTTAGTGTCCATTTTGTCATGTTCCCTGTTCTGAGCATGTGCAGCAGCCTCTTGCTCTGCTGTGGCATCTGCTGCAACAGCCACAAACGGCTTTCGCCTCTGGACATAGTCAGCCCACACTTCTTTGGCTTCCAACCAGACTTGAGCCCTCTTAGACCACTGCACGTAATTAGCAGAGTTCAACTTTGTAAAGGGAACCTGGAAATTTCCCACTGCCATTCTTGGGGTCTGCTGCTACTCCCTCTGTGTGCCCTTGCTTCTCTTTCCCCTTGGGATTTGTTTTACTCACTTTTCAGACGCCTCCAGCCTCCTCTGAAGCCTTTTAAACTTTTTTCCCTCCGTCTCTTCACTAGCAACCTACCACCGTCCTCTGTTTTTATTAACAAAACAAAAACAGAACGGGAGGTCAAGCTAGCCTTTTGCAGCTAATGAAGCTGTAAATCTTCACTTACGCAGCTCTCTCAACTTTCTGCAGCCTCTCAGTTCCTTTAAGAGCTGGATTTACGACCAAGCCGGTCTTCTCTCATCCGAAAGCTGCTTTCACTTTCTCTGCACACAATACAGCTGTAGAAACGTAGAAGGAGCCATAACCTAAGAGAGTCTGTGTACTGGTCCAGTAAACGCTTCCGCTGCGCAACCAGCAACAGTTCTCTTTGCAGAGCATTAATTAAGTCCAGTGCAGAGATTCTTGTTGCAGTACAAGCTTCAGAGTCTCAGTAGCAAAGAAATAACGACACAGGGAAGCCTGTCTTTCCAAAGACAGGTTTATTGCAGACAGATAACAGAAACACCTCCGGAGCTTTCAGACATTTTTGCTTCACGCCCCACAGGCAGGGAAAACAAACATTCTTTATATACTGAGCAACTTAACAACTTAACGAGCTTGACTACTTAAAGTCACATGACATTGCTAACTTGCCAGCGTCTTAGGTTTCACACCCTAACAGGGGGAGCCCGAGTCGGAAAACACTTGGGTTCCTGCAGAAGAGATCAAGGATGAGTATCTGCAGGAGGAGTTTCATCGCAGGTTCCCAAGGAAGCCGAAACCACTAGGGAGGTTCTGGGAGGAGCAATTTGGCACCACGGATGATGAAGAAGAGTTTATGGGATTTCCAGCCTCCGAAGAGGAGGAAGGGGGGGGGTATCCGAGGGAGAGGAATCCGACTGGGGAGATTGGGCAGCGGAAAGAGACAGCAGCAGGTGGAGAGCGGTGTTTGAATCATCTGAGGAAGGGGATAGTTCCTTCCAGGGATTCCCCGCATCACCGTCCAAGGAACGGACGGGGGGAGAGGAGGGCCCTGGGGGGGAGGTGGATGTCAGGGAACTGCCATTGGAGCCAAGAGGAGAGGTAAGGCTCCCCAATGATGCCGGAGAGGGAACTAGCAAGGAGAGAGGGAGAGCTTCCGCTGGGGAAGGAAATCAAGGTGACACCAGGAAGAAAGGGGAGGCTGAGAGTACTTCGGAGGGAAGGCTCCGAGACTCTTCCAGTGAGATCAGCGGGGAGAGCACAGGACCTCCGCTTGGCACGCCTACGCTGCACAGAAAGCTTCCGCGCAGAGACTAGGCGGACTTGGAGTCAAGGAATTTTTATGTTGGAAGAAATTCAGGAAACGCCCACTGACGGATTCTGCCAGTGACTGAGACAGCCGCGTTGTAAGGGCTGTCAAGCCAGGGAAAGGTTTAGCCATACAACCAGCTTGGAGCAGTATGTGGCTTACGCACAAGCAACCCCAATTCCCATTACAATAAGGTATGGGGAAAATACAAAAGATATTTGGAACAGAAAACCCCAAGATGGAACTCTCCACTAGAAGCAATCGTTGTTAAAAAAAGGAACAACATCAAAGAGAACTGGATAACGTATAACACAATATTAAGGGGGGAGGAGGAGGGTCAACTAATATTGATAAGTTATGAGAAAATAAAAGATCACTTTTCTAGTTGGCTAGATTACTTCCAGGTGAATGAAGTGTTCAGACAGGATAAGCAGATAGGTTTTGAAAAGGAGCTTTCAAGATTTGAAAGAGAACTACTGAATAGTAAAACCAAAATAATCGCAAAAATCTATAGACTTCTTTTAGACTACGAAGTAATGGATGAGGAAGTTAAGGCTTCAATGATAAAGTGGGCCCAAGATGTGGGCTGTCCAATTATGCTAAAAGATGGGGAAAACTGATGGAATGTAAATTTGAAATTTACAGCCAGCTATAATATAAGAGAGAACATGATGAAAATGGCTCCTTCCAGATAGAGAGCCAGAATCAGAGAATCAGAATCAGAGTCAGAACCAGATCATCGGTAAAGACGTGGTCTGGTCTTAGCGCAACTGCTCCTCCCACCCGCAATAACAGAGATTGGGTGTTCCAATACATCCCCCCGTAGGGAACCTGCCCCAGCCATTCTGTTGGCTGAGGCCCCCTCCCAGGCAGCCCTGACCCTTTCCCCTTAAAAAGCAAAATACAAACTATACAATAACCTAAAAAAATAGTAAAAGAAAAACAAAGCAAGAAACAATTATGCTAAACTTAAAATAATCCCCGCCCCAACTAAACATTTGTCCAGCCCCAGAAAGAAAATAGCAACAACAACAACAACAAACCACCGTTTGTGGTGCAACAGAGACACAGCCAGAGACAGAGCGAGACCCTGAATCAGTGCCATAACCAAGCCCTCATTCAGAACCAGAGCCTGAAAAAGAGCCAGCCTGAGTCTACAACAGTACTTGATACAGTGCCGGAGTCTGAAACAGAGACACAGCCTCAAACAGAGCCTGAGCCTGAAACAGAGGCAGAGCCACAGCCAGAGCCTGAGTCTGAAACAGTCCTTGATAGAGTGCCAGAGCCAGAGCCAGAGAGAGACCCTGAATCAGAGTCAGAGTGAGACCATGAGCCAGAGCCAGAGCCAGAGCCAGAAATAGGGCTTGATACAGGGCCGGAGCGCAAAACATAGCTGCAGCCACAGACTAGAGCCACAGCCTGAGTCTGCAACAGTACTTGATACAGTTCCGGAGCTGGAGCCGGAGCCAGAGCCAGAGACACAGCCAGAGCCAGAACAAAACCCTAATTCAGAACCAGAGCCTGAAAGAGAGCCAGACCCTGAAATATAGCTGGGTCAGAGGCAGAGGAGGAGCCATCATGAGACCCTGAATCAGAGTCAGAACCAGATCTTCATTCAGAACCAGACCCTGAAAGAGAGCCAGAGCCACAGACGGAGCCTAGAGCCACAGCCGAGATCCACAGTCTGAGTCTGAAATAGTGCTTGATAGACTGCTGGATCCTGAAACAGAGACACTGTCTGAAACTGAGCCTGACGCTTAAACGTAGCCAGGGGCAGAGGGAGAGGCAGAGCCTGATACAGTGCTTGATACAGCGTAGGAGCCTGAAGCAGAGACACAGCCAGATCCAGAGACACAGCCAGAGCCAGAACAAAACCCTAATTCAGAACCAGAGCCTGAAAGAGAGCCAGAGCCAGAAACAGAGGCAGAGGCAGATACAGGGCAGATACAGGGCTTGAAACAACCCCCAAGAAGTGCTTCCTCTGCCAACGGCCAGGACATTTTGCCAGGGTCTGCCCTCAAAGAAAGGCATGGCAAGGGATGGTGGGAGCCGCTGGCTGTGAGGAGGAGGGGGGAAAGGGGCAGGCGCAGGGAAACACCAACCCTTGGCTGCCACTCAGCGGGCACAGCAGCCAGGCCAGCAACCAATAGAAGTGCCCCAGCCAGACCCCCCCAAGGCAGCTATAGCCATAGAAGCGGTGCTAGAACTCCCAAATGGGCACCCAGTCAAGGTGAAGGCGCTGCTGGATTCAGGCAGCTCCTGCAATTTCTTCAACAAGGACTTCGCTCTGGAGCATCAACTCCACCTGCTGCCCCTAGATTTCCCCTTGCAAGTGACCACCATCGATGGCTCCGCCTCTTTTCAAGCTTTCATGCACCACGTGTTGGGGTCCCTACTGTAGAAGAACTGCGTAGCCTTTTTGGACAACGTCTTAATCTATTCGGACAATGAGAAGCAACATGTCAGAGACGTCAGAGAAGTGCTAAAGAGACTGCAGAAGCACCAGTTGTGGGTCAAGCTGGAAAAATGCCAATTTCACGCCAGAGAAGTCGAGTTTCTGGGGTACAAGTTGTCAGACAGGGGCCTAGCTATGGACCCCAGCAAGGTGCAGGCGGTGCTGGAGTGGAAGACCCCCAAAAACCGGAAGGACGTGCAGAGGTGCCTAGGGTTCAGCAACTTCTACCGGAGGTTCATCAGGAACTTCGCCCACTTGACAGCGCCCATCACAGATTGTCTCAGTAGCAAAAAGAAGTTCGTCTGGACAGAAAGTGCCCAGCAATCCTTCGAAAGGCTGAAGAAGGCGTTCGCTTCGGAAGAGCAGCTCCTGCACGTGGATTTGCAGAAGCCAATGAGGCTGGAGACCGACGCGTCAGACCGGGCCATCGGAGCGGTACTGTTGCAGCCGGGGCCCCAGCAGAGTTGGAGGCCGTGCGCCTTTTTCTCGAGGAAGCTGAGCAAGTCGGAGCAAAACTACACGGTGTATGACCGCGAACTGCTTGCAATTTATGCAGCATTTCGACAATGGAGACATCTGCTAATAGGGGCGCAGCACAAGATCCAGGTGTGTACGGATCACAAGAACTTGGAATACTGGAGGACTGCGCGAGTACTCAACCAGAGACAGATTCGATGGGCACAGGAGTTCTCCAAGTTTTTCTTCGAGATCCGGTACGTGCCGGGGGAGGAGAACGTAAGAGCAGATGCTCTCTCCCGGAAGCCGGAGTACATGGAAGGAGAGGGACCGCCGGAAGTCAGACACGTGTTCCCCGAGAACCGATGGGTGTGTGGGGGAGTGTTGGTTGGGAAACGAGAACTAGCCGGGCTTACTAGAAACGACGAATTCGCTCAAACAAAAATCAGGGAACTCCGGAACGGAAGGGAAAACCAGGGAGGGTTTGAGGAAAAGGAAGGGGTACTGTACTACAAGGGAGCGCTGTACGTACCGGGGGAGACCTTGAGGGGAAAGGTACTCAAACAACTCCACGACAACCCAACAGCGGGACATTTTGGTCAACACAAAACCATGTTGCTTGTCACCAGGCAGTTCTGGTGGCCAAGGGTAAGGGAAGATGTACGGGAATATGTACGGGGGTGCGACCGCTGCCAGAGGGCAAAGGGGGAGAGGGCTGCACCCGCAGGGTTACTGGAACCCTTACCCACGCCGGGAACACCCTGGGAGGTGGTATCCATAGATTTTATGACAGATTTCCCCAATTCAAGGGGGAAGACAGCAGTCATGGTAGTAGTCGATCTGCTAACAAAAATGTGCCATTTCATAGCTTGCTCGCATGCGGTAACGGCAGAGGAAACAGCCAGGTTGTTTGTAGATCACATCTTCAGGCTGCATGGGGCTCCCTCGAGGGTCATCTCCGATCGCGGGAAACAATTTACTTCCCGGTTCTGGAGGAAGCTCATGGGCTTGCTACAGGTCGAGGTGGGCTTCCACGGGAATGAGCCCGTTCATGGCCAATTATGGGCGTCACCCCAGGGCCTTCCCGGGGAGGGGGGAGGAAGGGGGGAGCGTACCTGCGGCAGAGCAGTTTGTGGAAGAAATGGAGGCCTTGCACCAGCAACTTAAGATGAACTTGGAACGGGCCAAGGAAATTTACAAGAGGCAGGCAGACAAGCACCGTCAGGAAGGGGAGACCATAAGGGTGGGAGACCGGGTGTGGTTGTCAACCCAAGGGTTACCCTTTTAGGGAGGGTGTAAGAAGTTGCGGCCAAGGCGGCTGGGACGTTTTGAGGTAACACAGCAGGTGAACCCCGTGGCATTCAAGCTCAAGTTGCCTGACAGCATGAAAATACACCCGGTGTTCCATAGGTCCCTACTCTCACCGTACAGGGACGGGCGGGAATTCCCGGGGCGAGAGGGAGAAGTCACCACACACCCGCAGGTAGAGGAGAGGGAACACCACAACCAAGCCACGGAAATACTCGATTCAAGATGGTGAGGGCGCCAGGTGGAGTACTTGGTAGCTTGGGAGGGAGAACCCGAGTCAGAAAACACGTGGGTTCCAGCGGAGGCTATCAATGATGGGTATCTTGTGGAGGAGTTCCACAGCCTGTTCCCAGATAAACCTAAACCACTAGCGAGATTCTGGGAGGAGCAATTTGGAACCACAGATGATGAAGAGGATTTTGTGGGTTTTCCTGCCTCCGAAGAGGAGGGAGGAGAGGCGTCAGAGGAAGAGGAATCGGAATGGGAGGGCCACCGCGCGGGAAGAGATCAGAGCGGGTGGGAAGCGGAGTTTGATTCCTCAGGGGATGGCGACAGCTCCTTCCGGGGATTCCCCGCATCGTCGGCTGAGGAAAAGGACGAAGTTGGGTCAAAAGGTCGGGCCGGGGGTGGAGGGGGTCCTGGGGGGGGTGGATGTCAGTGAACTGACATCGGAGCCAGAAGTGGAGGCAGGGCTCCCAAGCGATGCCGGAGAAGGGACAAGCAGGGAGAGAGGGGACTCAGCAGCTGGGGAAGGAAATCAGCGTAACACCAGGGATAAAGGGGGGCGGATGGGGGAATCGGAGAGAGGGCGCCAGGACTCTTCGCTGGAGACCAGCGGGGAGAGCACAGGTCCTCCGCTACCCACACCCACCCTGCGCAGAAGACATCCGCGCAGGGAAAGTAGGCGGAGATTTGGCGTCAAAGAACTTCTTTACTGGAAGAAGTTCAAGAAACGCCCACTGGCGGATTCTGCTAGCGACTGAACAGCCACGAAGTGAAGGGCTGTCCAGCCAGGAAAGGTTTAACCAGGCTACCTAGCCAGGAGTGGCGGCAACCTACGCACGAGCAACCCCATATAACCATTAAACACAATATTAAGGGGGGAGGAGGAGGGTCAACTAATATTGATAAGTACATCCCCCCGTAGGGAACCTGCCCCAGCCATTCTGTTGGCTGCGGACCCCTCCCAGGCAGCCCTGACCCTTTCCCCTTAAAAAGCAAAATACAAACTATACAATAACCTAAAGAAATAGTAAAAGAAAAACAAAGCAAGAAACAATTATGCTAAACTTAAAATAATCCCGCCCCAACTAAACATTTGTCCCACCCCAGAAAGAAAATAGCAAGAACAACAACAACAAACCACCGTTTGAGGTGCAACTGAGACACAGCCAAAGACAGAGCGAGACCCTGAATCAGTGCCATAACCAAGCCCTCATTCAGAACCAGAGCCTGAAAAAGAGCCACAGCCCGAACCAGAGCAACAGCCACAGCCACAGCCTAGAGCCACAGCCTGAGTCTGCAACAGTACTTGATACAGTGCCGGAGCTGGAGCTGGAGCCAGAGACACAGCCAGAGCCAGAACAAAACCCTAATTCAGAACCAGAGCCTGAAAGAGAGCCAGACCCTGAAATATAGCTGGGTCAGAGGCAGAGGAAGAGCCATCATGAGACCCTGAATCAGAGTCAGAACCAGATCTTCATTCAGAACCAGACCCTGAAAGAGAGCCAGAGCCACAGACAGAGCCACAGACGGAGCCTAGAGCCACAGCCGAGATCCACAGCCACAGCCGAGATCCACAGCCTGCAACAGTACTTGATACATTGCCAGAGCCTGAAACGGAGACACAGCCTCAGAGCCTGAGCCTGAAACAGAGGCAGAGCCACAGCCAGAGCCTGAGTCTGAAGCAGTCTTTGATAGAGTGCCAGAGCCAGAGCCAGAGCGAGACCCTGAATCAGAGTCAGAGTGAGACCATGAGCCTGAGCCTGAGCCTGAGCCTGAGCCTGAGCCAGAGCCAGAGCCAGAGCCAGAGCCAGAGCCAGAGCCAGAGCTAGAACAAAACCCTAATTCAGAACCAGAGCCTGAAAGAGAGCCAGAGCCAGAAACAGTGCTTGATAGAGTGCCAGAGCCTGAAACAGAGGCAGAGGCAGATACAGGGCTTGATACAGAGTCAGAGCCTGAAACAGAGAAACAGCGTGAAACAGAGACAAAGGCTGAGACACAGGCCCAGTCTGAAATAGAGCTAGAATAAGTGCTAGAGCCAAAGACTGAGACAAAGCCTAATAAAGAGCAGAAGCTTGAGGCTGAGCCTGAGCCTGAAACAGTGCTTGATACAGTGCCAGAGCCTGAAACAGAACCAGAGCCACAGCTACAGCCATAGCGCCACAGCCTGAGTCTGCAACAGTGGTTGATACAGCGCCGGAGCCTGAAACAGAGACACAGCCTGAAACAGAACCTGAGCCTGGTTATTAGCATGGCAATTAAAGAAGAGAGGAGCAGAAAGGCTTATCAATAGAGTTAAGTGCGAAGGCAAAATAATAAACAACCCTAAAGAAATAGAGAAACGATTTCTCGAATTCTTTAGAGAAGAAGGAAGGAAATGAAACAACAGAAGAAGTTAAAGAACATTTAGAACAGAACTGTCTTCTGAAACTTACTAAAGAACAAAAAGAACTGTTGAATGCCCCTATTCAGTGGCGTAGCGTGGGGGTGCAGGGGGGGCCGGCTGCACAGGGCGCAACATCTGGGGGTTAGGGTTAGGGGGCGCAAATCCACGGGTTAGGGGGCGCAAATTACTTGCCTTGCCCCGGGTGCTGACAACCCACGCTACTCCACTGCCCCTATTACATCGTACGAAATTCAAAGAGCAATTAAGGAAGCAAAGATAGGAAATATAGGAAAGCCACCATGGCCAGATGGCCTACCGGTAATATATTATTAAAAAATTGAGGACTTACTGTCTAACCCATTAAGAAGTATCTTAAAAGACGGAACCATGCCGGATTCTTGGAAAGACAGCCTTATTGCATTAATTCCAAAACAGGGAACGGACAATCTACTTATTAACAACTATAGGCCTATCACCCTTCTAAATAACGATTATAAATTATATGCAAATATTTTAGCCGAAAGATAAAAAAAAGTCTTCCAGATATATAATCTATATAATCTATATAATAATATATAATTTATATAATATAATATATATAATATATAAAATAACCGCAAAAATCTATAGACTTCTTTTAGACTACGAAGTAATGGATGAGGAGGTTAAGGCTTCAATGATAAAGTGGGCCCAAGATGTGGGCCGTCCTATTTTGCTAAAAGATGGGGAAAACTGATGGAATGTACATTTGAAATTTACAGCCAGCTATAATATAAGAGAGAACGTGATGAAAATGGCTCATAGGTGGTACCTCACTCCTTCCAGATGATCAAGAAAAGATTACAGGAATTGGTGGAGACGGCTCAATTGACTAGCAAACTCAGAGGAATCTCAAAGCAAAAATTTGCAGGAAAATGGGATGGTTATACAAGATATGTTAAAAAATACAATAATAGTTTTGACTCCGTGCTAGCATTTGAGTGATAAAGGACCTAAAAGGACGTGGACAACAATTAAGGATTTATTATTTTTTCAGAATGTATTGGAAAATTTATATAGAAAGGATTATTGTTTTGTGTACATTCCATAAAATGTAAAAGAAAAACAAAGCAAGAAACAATTATGCTAAATTTAAAATAATCCCCGCCCCAACTAAACATTTGTCCCACGCCAGAAAGAAAATAACAACAACAACAACAAACCCAGTTTGAGGTGCAACAGAGACACAGCCAGGGACAGAGCGAGACCCTGAATCAGTGCCATAACCAAGCCCTCATTCAGAACCAGAGCCTGAAAAAGAGCCACAGCCCGAACCAGCGCAACAGCCACAGCCTAGAGCAGCAGCCTGATTCTGCAACAGTACTTGATACAGTCCCGGAGCCTGAAACAGGGACACAGCCTCAAACAGAGCCTGAGCCTGAAACAGAGGCAGAGCCACAGCCACAGCCACAGCCTGAGTCTGAAACAGTCCTTGATAGAGTGCCAGACCCTTTATCAAAGCCAGAGCCAGAGCCAGACCCAGAGCTTTCATGCACCACGTGTTGGGGTCCCTACTGTACAAGAACTGCGTAGCCTTTTTGGACAACGTCTTAATCTATTCGGACAATGAGAAGCAACATGTCAGAGACGTCAGAGAAGTGCTAAAGAGACTGCAGAAGCACCAGTTGTGGGTCAAGCTGGAAAAATGCCAATTTCACGCCAGAGAAGTCGAGTTTCTGGGGTACAAGTTGTCAGACAGGGGCCTAGCTATGGACCCCAGCAAGGTGCAGCCGGTGCTGGAGTGGAAGACCCCCAAAACCCGGAAGGACGTGCAGAGGTGCCTAGGGTTCAGCAACTTCTACCGGAAGTTCATCAGGAACTTCGCCCACTTGACAGCACCTATCACAGATTGTCTCAGTAGCAAAAGAAGTTCGTCTGGA
This sequence comes from Podarcis gaigeae, assembly GCF_964106915.1. Lineage (NCBI taxonomy): Eukaryota > Metazoa > Chordata > Lepidosauria > Squamata > Lacertidae > Podarcis > Podarcis gaigeae. The sequence goes on from NC_139695.1 coordinate 25,436,305, forward strand.
CAGAAAGTGCCCAGCAATCCTTCGAAAGGCTGAAGAAGGCGTTCGCTTCGGAAGAGCAGCTCCTGCACGTGGATTTGCAGAAGCCAATGAGGCTGGAGACCGACACGTCAGACCGGGCCATCGGAGCGGTACTGTTGCAGCCGGGGCCCCAGCAGAGCTGGAGGCCGTGCGCCTTTTTCTCGAGGAAGCTGAGCAAGTCGGAGCAAAACTACACGGTGTATGACCGCGAACTGCTTGCAATTTATGCAGCATTTCGACGATGGAGACATCTGCTAATAGGGGCGCAGCACAAGATCCAGGTGTGTACGGATCACAAGAACTTGGAATACTGGAGGACTGCGCGAGTACTCAACCAGAGACAGATTCGATGGGCACAGGAGTTCTCCAAGTTTTTCTTCGAGATCCGGTACATGCCGGGGGAGGAGAACGTAAGAGCAGATGCTCTCTCCCGGAAGCCGGAGTACATGGAAGGAGAGAGACCGCCGGAAGTCAGACACGTGTTCCCCGAGAACCGATGGGTGTGTGGGGGAGTGTTGGTTGGGAAACGAGAACTAGCTGGGCGTACTAGAAACGACGAATTCGCTCAAACAAAAATCAGGGAACTCCGGAAAGGAAGGGAAAACCAGGGAGGGTTTGAGGAAAAGGAAGGGGTACTGTACTACAAGGGAGCGCTGTACGTACCGGGGGAGACCTTGAGGGGAAGGGTACTCAAACAACTCCACGACAACCCAACAGCGGGACATTTTGGTCAACACAAAACCATGTTGCTTGTCACCAGGCAGTTCTGGTGGCCAAGGGTAAGGGAAGATGTACGGGAATATGTACGGGGGTGCGACCGCTGCCAGAGGGCAAAGGGGGAGAGGGCTGCACCCGCAGGGTTACTGGAACCCTTACCCACGCCGGGAAGACCCTGGGAGGTGGTATCCATAGATTTTATGACAGATTTGCCCAAATCAAGGGGGAAGACAGCAGTCATGGTAGTAGTCGATCTGCTAACAAAAATGTGCCATTTCATAGCTTGCTCGCATGCGGTAACGGCAGAGGAAACAGCCAGGTTGTTTGTAGATCACATCTTCAGGCTGCATGGGACTCCCTCGAGGGTCATCTCCGATCGCGGGAAACAATTTACTTCCCGGTTCTGGAGGAAGCTCATGGGCTTGCTACAGGTCGAGGTGGTCTTCCACGGGAATGAGCCCGTTCATGGCCAATTATGGGTGTCACCCCAGGGCCTTCCCGGGGAGGGGGGAGGAAGGGGGGAGCGTACCTGCGGCAGAGCAGTTTGTGGAAGAAATGGAGACCTTGCATCAGCAACTTAAGATGAACTTGGAACGGGCCAAGGAAATTTACAAGAGGCAGGCAGACAAGCACCGTCGGGAAGGGGAGACCATAAGGGTGGGAGACCGGGTGTGGTTGTCAACCCAAGGGTTACCCTTTTAGGGGGGGTGTAAGAAGTTGCGGCCAAGGCGGCTGGGACGTTTTGAGGTAACACAGCAGGTGAACCCCGTGGCATTCAAGCTCAAGTTGCCTGACAGCATGAAAATACACCCGGTGTTCCATAGGTCCCTACTCTCACCGTACAGGGACGGGCGGGAATTCCCGGGGCGAGAGGGAGAAGTCACCACACACCCGCAGGTAGAGGAGAGGGAACACCACAACCAAGCCACGGAAATACTCGATTCAAGATGGTGAGGGCGCCAGGTGGAGTGCTTGGTAGCTTGGGAGGGAGAACCCGAGTCAGAAAACACGTGGGTTCCAGCGGAGGCTATCAATGATGGGTATCTTGCGGAGGAGTTCCACAGCCTGTTCCCAGATAAACCTAAACCACTAGCGAGATTCTGGGAGGAGCAATTTGGAACCACAGATGATGAAGAGGATTTTGTGGGTTTTCCTGCCTCCGAAGAGGAGGGAGGAGAGGCGTCAGAGGAAGAGGAATCGGACTGGGAGGGCCACCCCGCGGGAAGAGATCGGAGCGGGTGGGAAGCGGAGTTTGAATCATCAGGGGATGGCGACAGCTCCTTCCGGGGATTCCCCGCAACGACGGCTGAAGAAAAGGACGTAGTTGGGTCAAAAGGTCGGGCCGGGGGTGGAGCAGGTCCTGGGGAGGGTGGATGTCAGTGAACTGACATCGGAGCCAGAAGTGGAGGCAGGGAAGAAGAGAGGAGCAGAAAGGCTTATCAATAGAGTTAAGTGCGAAGGCAAAATAATAAACAACCCTAAAGAAATAGAGAAACGATTTCCCGAATTCTTTAGAGAAGAAGGAAGGAAATGAAACAACAGAAGAAGTTAAAGAACATTTAGAACAGAACTGTCTTCCGAAACTTACTAAAGAACAAAAAGAACTGTTGAATGCCCCTATTCAGTGGCGTAGCGTAGGGGTGCAGGGGGGGCCGGCCGCACAGGGCGCAACATCTGGGGGTTAGGGTTAGGGGGCGCAAATCCACGGGTTAGGGGGCGCAAATTACTTGCCTTGCCCGGGTGCTGACAACCCACGCTACGCCACTGCCCCTATTACATCGTACGAAATTCAAAGAGCAATTGTGATGGCCTGGGATTCCGATTCAGAGGCTGAACCAGAGGAATCCCAGCCTGCACAGGAGTCCCCGCCTCCAGGGCCGGCTGAATTGGGGCAGGGCTTGGATTCTGAAGCACCTGCACCTGTGTTAGATCCTCAGGAGCAGGCATCAGGTGATCCCACTCTGGCTCCAGGAGTGGTTGAGGACTCAGTGCCTGCAGGTGAGTCTCCCCCTGGGCCCAGTAACCCTTTAGCCTCTCCTGATCTGCAGAGACTCAGGGCAGAGAGGCGAAGGGAACTGGTTGCTCCCAGGAGGAGTGCTCGCCTTAAGGCCAAGAGAGGCGGGTCTCCTGGGGGCCGGGACCGCCCCTAGCCTCAGAATAGATAAAGGCTAGTCGGCCCGGTCCCAGGTTGTGGGAGCAACATCGTTGTTGAGTTCCTGTTCCTGCCCGGACCCAGACCTGACTCTCCAGTGCTCCTGTTCCCCGCCCAGCTTCCTGTTTCGGACCTCGCCCCGCTCCTTGTGGACTGATTTCCAGGCTATTGACTCAGGACCGGACTTTGACTACGCCTATGGTAACCTGCCCCCCGGGATCAGCACAGCAATTAAGGAAGCAAAGATAGGAAAGCCACCAGGGCCAGACGGCCTACCGGTAATATATTATTAAAAAATTGAGGACTTACTGTCTAACCCATTAAGAAGTATCTTAAAAGATGGAACCATGCCGGATTCTTGGAAAGACAGCCTTATTGCATTAATTCCAAAACAGGGAACGGACAATCTACTTATTAACAACTATAGGCCTATCGCACTTCTAAATTACGATTATAAATTATATGCAAATATTTTAGCCGAAAGATAAAAAAAAGTCTTCCAGATGTATAATCTATATAATCTATATAATAATATATAATTTATATAACATAACATATATAATATATGATCAAGAAAAGATTACCGTACAGGAATTGGTGGAGACGGCTCAACTGACTAGCAAACTCAGAGGAATCTCAAAGCAAAAAATCAAAGCCATCCCACTAGCGGATCATGCAGTGCCAGCCAGCTCATCCCCAAAATAATGGGCGCTCCTCCCAAGGTGGCCACATTAAACGCTATCAGTTTGGTGTGTCTTGCCACCCTCATTATCATTGGGACAGTCTGTTGGTTAACTTCTCCCCCCAACAGCTCCCTCCCATCAATCGTGGTCACCTGCAACGGGTTGCTCAAAGGGATAGTCTGTATCTGGTGTTCGGCTGCAAACTCCTTACTCATAAAATTGCAGGAGCTGCCTGAGTCCAATAGCGCCTTCATCTTTAATGGGTGTCCGTTTGGCAGCTCAAGCAACACCTCTATTACAAGCGCTGGCCTTGGGGGTTCCGGCGTGGGCACATTCACTGCTCTTTGGCCTGGCTGCTGTGCCCCGATGGTGGCAGCCAGGCGTTGGCTTTTACTTGCTCCTTAACCCCCTCCTCCTCCCCTCCAACAGCTCCCGCCATCCCTTGCCATTCCTTTCTTTGCGGGCAGACTCTGGCAAAGTGACCTGGCTGTTGGCAGAGAAAACATTTCTTGGCGCTCTTTCCCTCCTTCTTCCGCCCTTCGCTGGGGTTTGAAACTGCGCGCGCTGTGCCAATTTCCATCGGCTCTGCTGGCGGGGAATGCTGCTCAGGAATCTCTGGAATGTGAAAATCCCTCCAACGTTCCCCCTTCCCTTCCCGCTTCTCCAAAGCTCTCGCCTCCTGGCGTGCTCCTATGGCCAGCGCTGATTTAGTCAGCTGGTCCATAGACCCCGCCCTGGGCGCCCGGGAAAGTTCGTCCTTCACTGCCGAAGATAGTCCTTCTTCGAACAGCATTTGTATCGGTTCCGCCGATAAATCCCACCCCAATTTATGGATCAACATGGTGAACTCAGTCCAGTACTCACGGACAGATCGGCTCCCCTGTTTACACGCCATTAATTGTCTGCGCACCACTCCCTGCTCAATCTCGCTGGAAAACATCAGATCCATGGCGCGAAAAAACTTTCTCGAGTCCTTTAAGGCGTCATTATTCGCTGCCATCAGGGGCCTCACCCAGTCTTTCGCCCCTCCCTCGAGGTGCCCAATCACAAACGCAACTCTCGATTCCTCATCAGGAAAGTCATCAAACTGCAGATTGAGGGCATATTGCATCTCTGTTCTAAAGTCTTGATAGTTCTTGGGATCCCCCCCAAACTTCTGCACCAATCCTGGCACCTTCCTCGTGAGTGGGGTGGTTTTTCCCTTTTCTGCATCCTGAGCCCTCCTTTCCTCGAGCCTAGCCGTTTGCAGAGCTAGCTGGACCTCCAACATCCTGTACCTTTCTTCCAGGCTTGGACCCTCTCCAGCTCCTCCCGCTGCTCCGGCTCCTGCTGGGTTGCTCATGATGCCTCTCCTTGCACAAGCTGCTTTCAGAGACTGTTGGATTGCTGTGATGGGATGATGAGCTGCTTGTGCGTAAAAGCTTAGTCCCTCAGGGTTTGCTCAGCTTAGCAAAACTCTGTCCTTAGCGGAGCCCTTAAGCATGGCTCCCTCAGTCGCTGGCAGAATCCGACAGTGGGCGTTTGCGGAATCTCTTCCAACATAAAAGCTCCTTAACGGAAACGCGTCTTCTGGACTCTCGGCGTGACAGTTTCCGGCGAGGTGTGGGTGTCCCTATAGGAGGTCCTGAAACCTCCTCACTGTTTTCGCTTGAAGTGTCCCAGAGCCCCCTTTCCGACTCCCTTTCCCTCGGAGCTCCTTCTCTCCCCCTGCTGGTTCCTTCCTCTGCTGTTGAGTCTCTCCTAACCTCCTGGAGCCCTTCCACCACCTGCTCTGATGGCAGTTCCCTGACAGATATGATAGAGGGATTCTATTGATTTGTTGTCACATGCGCATAAAACAGAGGTTTTACCGTTAGAAAATCTATTGCTCAGCACATTTGAGGGGAACACATTAAATCTGGCTCTAACAAATGCGAGTCTATGCGACGCAGCCGATAAAGTAGACAGATATCGAGGTATCTGGGACATAGATGTAATGCCCTGATTTATCGGGGAACATGTACCTCCACCTGTAGTAAGATTTTGTTGCAAATCTACCTCCTCCAATCTTTGTTTGATGACCTTTTTAGCAGTAATTAGATCTAAATTAAGTATATCGGAAGGAGAGATTCCATAAGACAACAGTTTGGAATGGATTTTTGTTGCCCATGGGCTGGTGAATTCATCTCTCCAAAGGCACTGAATAAGATGGTAGTTTGGCAATTTATGCCAAAGGGACAGCCAATAATTAAAGTCATGTCTCCACATCAGAATCTCTAGGGAGGGGATCTTAAGATCTAGGCGAATGGCAGAGTTGCTTACACAGGAGGGTAGTTTCAAAAGGCGTCTTAGAAAAAGATTTTGCAATGTCACCAGAGGCAAGAGGTTTACAAAGGCGCCCCATAAAGGGACCGCATAGGCCATAGTTGCAACCACTTTCGCACTATAAACTTTTAAGGCAGATGGAACATGCATAGCCCCCTCCGTAAAGAAGAAGCGTAATAGAGCATAGATAAGGGCTTTAACCTTATTTTGTAAATATGTGATATGCGCTTTCCATCCCATATTATACTGGAAGTAAATTCCTAGATATTGAAATTTGTAAACTTGTTCAATTGGCTTCCCCTCGAGTTCCCATCTATACAGTTTACGACTCCTGGAAAAAATTAGGACTTTAGATTTGGAATGGTTAATAGTAAGTAAATTTGTTTGGCAGTATAACGCAAAAATCTTAAGGGCCCTCCTCAAACCGATTCGAGAATAAGAGAGGATCACCGCATCGTCAGCGTACAATAATAAGGGGCAGCGATAGTCTGCAAGCCTGGGTGCATGAATGGAGGTTTGGGCCTCAGCTAGGGGCGTTCTCATGTCACTAATATAGAGGTTAAAAAGATAGGGGGCAAGGATGCACCCTTGTCGTACCCCCTTATTTATTGGTACAGGGTTTGTGAGATCGCCCTCAGGTGTTAACCTCACCCTAGCGGCCGTACCTTCATGTAATTTAATCATAAGCCACAACAGCCTTTTATCTATGCCCCACTTTGCCAGTTTTTCCCATAACAGCTCTCTAGAGATACTGTCAAAAGCCGCCTTCAGGTCTATAAAAGCGGCACACAGAAGACCATGAGTAGGGGAAGAATACTTCCGCGCCAAATGATATAGAATTATAGCATGGTCAATAGAAGCGCGATTTGGTCTAAACCCAACCTGTTCATGACCTATCAGATTGGAATCTTCGGCCCATTGGGTTAGTCTGGTTAGCAGGAAGCGAGTATAGATTTTCCCGATGATTGATAATAAACTGATGTTACGATAGTTTCCTGGGTCCTCTGGTGGTCCTTTTTTATATATAGGAATTATGATGGACTCCTTCCATGATCTAGGTATCTGGCCCGTGGCATTGATTGCATCAAAGATTTTTGCAAGAATTTTAGCCCACCATGTTGGGTGTTGTTTAATAGCTTCCGCCGGGATCAGATCGGGCCCTGGGGCTTTATCAGTTTTCAGTTTAGCAATTAAATCTACTATTTCCTCCGGGTCAGTATCTGGCCATATGGGCAAGTGACTTGAAAGAGTATCAGATTGAGTGTTAGAGATATCTGTCTGGGAGAAATATTTTCTTAGAAATTGTTCCCATGTCGGGGCTGGGATAACCGTCAATGGGTATTTCCTCGATCTTTTGTTGATTAAATTCCAAAAAGCGCGAGAGCTGCGAGGCTTAGAGGCAGCAATCAACGCTTGCCAACGTCCTAGCTGCCACTCATGCTTGGCTGACTTCTGTGCCTGTTTGTAAGCAATTTTGGCCTGCAAGTACTCTGGGGGGGAGAGTTTCAGCTCCAGAAGATTTATATCTGTTGTAGATACAACAGAGAGAGAGTCTAGCTTGCTTACATTTGGCATCAAACCAAGGTGCACCGAACCTGGGTTGATCTCGGTTAACCAGGTGAGCCGGCATCGTAAAGAAGCTAGTTAAATCTGCAGAGAAGTGGGAGAACCACTCCAGTATCTTATTTGCTTCAGACAACTCCGCCAATGAAACAATAAGGGATTCGAAGATATTCCTCTGGAAGAATTCTGCATATTTTTGGGCCTGTTTCATAGACCATTTAATGCCTCTTACTTGAGCTGTGGCATTTAAACCTACATGAATTGGGTGTGTACCGCTAACCGGGTGCCAGTCAAGCGTTAGCTTGGCCGCTAGAGGTAGGTGGTCACTGGAATGTACATTATCTACTTTGAAATAAAAGAAGTTTGAAAATAGGTCTTCTGAAACTAGAAGATAGTCTAGGACACTATTTGATGATGTGCCCAAGTGAGTGAATTCACCTGGCACGTCCGGAGGGCAGTTGCCATTTAAAATGTTCAAATTCATACGGATGGCCAATTGATAAAGAAGGACTCCCGCCTCATTCACTCTGATGTCCTTAGATCTTCTTGATGTAAAAGAGATTAGATCAGATTTTGGGTAGGGGGGAGATACCCACCACTTGGCCTTAATTATCCCATTCCAGTTGGCGGCTGTACGTGCATTAAAGTCACCACCCATTATTGATGGAATATTAGGGTACATAACATAGCATGCCAATAAATGATCTTCCAGAGAATCCCATCTATAATGGAGGTCTGATATAAGACCACTTGGAGGAAGATAAACATTGGTGATTAATAGTGAGAATTTTTCACTTGAGATCAGACCAGTAAAAGCAAAAGGAGGAAAAGTCTGAACTAGCGAGAGTTTAGCTCTCATTTTAAGCGATATGGCGATTGCAAGACCGCCTCTGGACCGGCCACCTTTCTGGGAGGGGACAGCTGGAAGTGATATCAGTTCAAAGCCATTTATATCTATTTTATCTTCTTCCCATGTTTCTTGCAAAAGGATTATCTGAAAAGAGTTTATATAGGACAGAAATTCGGGATCTAATCTTTTCCTTTTCCAGCCAGCAATGTTCCAACTTAGGACTGCTAGCTGGGGACTTCTGTGTTGTTCTTTTAACAGTCAAAACGGAGGGGGGGGGGGTCAGACTCTCTGTTAGAGACAGAAGATGTAACAAAAAAGTCAGTTATTTTACTTTGGGAAGATGGTAACTGTGAGGAGCCCTCCAAATTAAAGTTTTTAACAATTTGGTTCGTCTGTTGGCACACTGTGGATGATCCACTGAAAGTAGATCCCTGAACAGGAAATCTCTTCATTTCGAGATTCTTGGTACAACTTGACAGCGAAATACCCAGGGAGGGAGAAATTGAGTCCGTCGGAGGAAACCCTCTCGCAGATTTATCATCCGACATTCGGATGATTTTATTGATGCGTCCCATCGGGTCTTCAATCGTTTCCGACGGCGGGTCCCGAGGTGTAACATTTGCAGTTTCCTTTGAGGAAGGTAATTGAGGGGGCATCACGGGGGCAGGAATTGTGGAAGGCTCTCTCAGGGGCATCACTTGTGGACTACTTCTATATCTGGTCGAAACTGGAGAAGATTCTAGCTCTGGCATAGATGAGTGAGTTAAAGGGGGATTTGAGTCAAGCAGGGAAATCAGAATTTCGTCCTTGGGTATGTTGGTCGATGAATATAGATGAAGGTTCAGTGAGGATGGCAGAGCCTGGTCGTCTCGTGATGTAGCGCACGGGGCAGAAGCAACTTGAAGATTTGAGTCTTGTCGGATGGTTTTTGTTTTCAGAGTGGGGCTGAGCTGAAGAAGGTCAACCACTTCTGTCCGGTGAGCCCAAGTGGGATTATTTGAGACATCGTTAGTATCTTCCCCTCTATGTTGGACTTGCAAAAGCTGAGATTTAAGCGTGTCAAATCTTTGCATCATCACCGACTGTTCTTTCGGAGGGAGGGCTCTGAACAAATCAGTAAATTCCCTTTCGTCAAGGGCAGTCTGCAGATTATCGTCCTCATATATGGCTGTTTGAGAGGGTATCGAGTTTGGTCGAGGATGGCACGCTGCAGAGTCATCGCGGTGGGGCCTGACAGTATTTTGAAGTAAGGCAGAGTCTCTTGTCCTAATGTCCTCACCGCCAGGGCACCTATTTAGAAGGGGTTTGATCTTGGTGTCTGTAAAAACCCTCGTTGCTACGATGTCGGCCATGGACAAAAGCGTTTTCCTCCTAACAATAATAGATGGTATCTTTTCAGAGCGGAACGCAAGTATCACCTTCAAGAAGTTGGTCTGCCGAGGAAGGGGCATCACAGCATATAGGTCAATCTGATGTTTCTTAATTTTTAAAAGTTTGCTTAAACAGTCTTTAGCCCCTTCTAGCGTTGACCATCTTCCTATTTCCGACCTGACAGAAAGGCAACTTTTCTTGGGTTGCAGAGTTAATATCTGATTGTTCAATTGGGAATTTAAGATATATTTAATTTTAGTCTCCTTTATTTTATCTGAATTGGGGTGAGGCAGTAAGTTTTTGACCTCACAAACTGAGGATTGTGTTGTTGATTCAAGTTTTTCGATTTTCAGCAGGATATTGGATAATTGTGAAGATATCTTGTCCAGCCTTTTAAAAATACAGTGAAGGGTCTTAATTACTAAGTGTAACTGCTCACAACCAGGGAGCTCCCCCGTGTCAGATGCCAAGCCATCTTCCTGTGCTGAGAGTTTTTCTTTCGTATTCTCCTTTACAGGCTTTACTTTTGAAACATTTTGAGTCATTGAAATTGGAGTAGCTTCTAAATCAATTAGAGGTAGGAAGCGATTTTGGGTTTCCACTGCAAAGCACTGCTCGGCATGGTCACTCCCTCCTCTATTCCGGTGAGGCACCAACCTTGATAGTTTTGGTTTAGGGGATGATAGGGGCTCGTCAAAGTCTCTCAAGCGTTTTTTCTGACCCATACTTTCCTCAGGCCAGGGATTATACGATTCTTGAAATAACATAGCACTTGACACACAATTAAGATAATGGCGATTCTCAACTCTTTTAGCAGCTAAGAGAGAAACAAAGAGCAGCCTGCAGCAGTCTGCAGCAGGGCCAAATCTCTCAGAGAGTTTCTGCAGCAATTATAAAATACTTCAAAAACTGACTGGGTCAGTTAAGATAAAATATAAAAGATTAAAAGAAGTCCGAAGAGCACCGGTAAGCGCGTCTTACCTCGGCGCCATGTTGGCCCCTCCTCTCCAAGATATGTTCAAAAATGCAATAATAGTTTTGACTCCGTGCTAGCATTTGAGTGATAAAGGACCTAAAAGGACGTGGACAACAATTAAGGATTTATTATGTTTTCAGAATGTATTGGAAAATTTATATAGAAAGGATTATTGTTTTGTGTACATTCCATAAAATGTAAAAGAAAAACAAAGCAAGAAACAATTATGCTAAACTTAAAATAATCCCCGGCCCAACTAAACATTTGTCCCACCCCAGAAAGAAAATAACAACAACAACAACAAACCACAGCCAGAGACAGAGCGAGAACCTGAATCAGTGCCATAACCAAGCCCTCATTCAGAACCAGAGCCTGAAAAAGAGCCACAGCCCGAACCAGAGCAACAGCAACAGCCACAGCCTAGAGCCACAGCCTGAGTCTGCAACAGTACTTGATACAGTGCCGGAGCCTGAAACAGAGACACAGCCTCAAACAGAGCCTGAGCCTGAAACAGAGGCAGAGCCACAGCCAGAGCCTGAGTCTGAAACAGTCCTTGATAGAGTGCCAGAGCCAGAGCGAGACCCTGAATCAGAGCTTTCGGTTTCCGTCGCTGAACTGAAAGGGAGTGTGGAGAAACTCCGGAGGAGTTCTCCGAGTAATACAGGGGCTTGGGGGTGTCGCAAAGGCACTGCGCCCCCCCAGAAAGCTCAAGGGGGAAGCCCTTGAGGGAAAGAGCCCCAGCCGTGTGGATGCAGCTCCCCGTTTTTCCGGGTTTCTTTTGTTAAGGAGCTCGAAGCGGAGAGCCTGCTAGCACAAAAGGGGAAACAGCGACCCTGTATTACGATGCCTCTGGCTCCCTCTGAAGAATGCGACGAACCTCCTCAACCATAAGAACGGAACCCTTAGTGTGAGTAGTCTTTTTTTATGCCGAAAAATTTAATGTTACACTAAGAGAACGTCGGATGTTAGAAGATTTAATCTGGGAATTTATCTCGATAGAGGACTAAAATGGCGCTGGCTACAAAGTAGCAAGGAGGAGACAGGAAGTTTTTTCTTTCCGCCCGACTGTGTGAGTTACTAAGTAACTGTCTTGGACTTCTAATGTAACGAACGTAAAAATTTGAAACATTCCACAATAATCCTGGACAGCCAGCCTCTTTGGAGAGGAGCGGCTTAAATCTAAAATCTAAAAAGAGAGAGAGTAAATAACGGAAGGCTGCAGAGCAGTTTGAAATGGAGCTTTGCAGATCGGGAGAGAAGAGCTGCCTATGGAACTCTATGTAGAAGGGCACGGAAAAAACGGCTCGAGAAAACCGTCGGAAATATTAATAAAAAGAACTCTCCCTAACTTGTTGGCTCTCGTGGACACGCTGGAGGTTTGCTCAAGGCCTCTACGACTGAAACAAAAAACCATACGAAGCTAAAATATATTCCTCCAGCCCACCCTGTCAAAACTGTACATATACCATGCTCATAAGTTCGTGATTATCATTTTTTCCCCCTCCCCTGGTCCCCCCCTTCTACCCCACATTCAGTTATACCATTCATGACATTTACATTTTTGTGTTAAGTCAAAAAATAAATTGGTTACTCTATATTTTTTTCCTTCCCCTCTCCTGTCCCCTCTCTCCCTCCTCCCTCCCCTCCAACTCTGTTTTACTGTCTGTTTCTCTTTCCTCTTTATTTTAATAACATAAGTAACAACTTATCCAACCTACTTTCTACTCACCAATTTTTGGAGGAACTCTAAATCATCGGAATCATAACATTTAATTTAGGACGATCCTTTATCTCCTGAAAACACAATCAATGGGATAACAGCTAACGGAACATCTGAGGCACCCAGTGTGGTTTCCTGGATATAACTACACCTCACCTAAGACCGAAAAAAGAGACGCATTGGAATTTGGAACTGGAAATTCCAAAGTGCAATAAAACTTTGCACAGCCCCCAGCGAACTGGACTAAATAAATAAGTGGCTGAAAACTACAGGATTATACAAGTGGCTGAAACTACTGAATATATAGAGACTATACAACTTCTTCTTTTCCCCCCCTGGAATATAACAGAATGTCACCAATTTTTGTTTACGCTTTTTTGTTTTTTGCTCATCTCCCCTCTGTCTCTGAAACAATTATACTAATATACTAATACAAAGCAAATATTTAACAACAAAAAGTTTCTGGAAATATAAGCGGGACTGGTTAATATTGTGTGAATAATTGATGTAAGTAAACTGAAATAAGGTATTGAAAGCCCCCTTGATACTAAGAAAACAAAAGAGGATAGGAGGTCAGGAGGGCAAGAGTTTTAAACTAATACAGTTTAAGGTGTTTATGGTGTGGAAAACATAAAAAAGGGGGGGAAATAGATTGTGAGCCCTTTAGGGGAGAGAAATATAAACCACAGGATGTCGGGGGAAAATGGTAAAAAAGTTGGAGGGACCCCGGGAGAAAGAAAAGCATCTCGACAGGAGGAAATTAAAGACTTAGACTTTTTGTGCTTTAAGATTAAAGAGGAATTTAAGCAAAGGGAAACACACATGGAAAACAAACTAGGAGAAATACAGGAGCAAATTGATAGGAAAATAGAAAGTGCTGTAGGCGAACTCTCGAAAAAGATACAAGATTTGACAGTTAAATCAAAAATAATTGAAGACTCCAATAAAAAAACACAAAAAGATTTGAGGGACCAAAAGAAGGAAACAGAAAAGCTGAAGGAAGAAGTAAAAAAATTAAATAAAACACAAGACCAATTATTGGACAATTTAGCTATGACAGAAATGCGTCAAAAAAATCTTAATTTAAAATTTAAAGGGATCGCCGAAGAAGCAAATGAAAACATAAGAGGAAAAATAGTTCAGGAACTTGCAAAATGGTTGGAGATGAAAGAAGAACAAATAGCATATACAATAGAGAACGCGTTTAGAATAAGAGGAAAACCACAACAATTTAAGTCCAAAAGAATCCCCGGAGACTGTTTAGTAATATTCAACTCCATTGAAATTAAAAATATAATATTAAGAAATAGTTTTAAAAGAAAGTTGATGATCGGAGACCGTCCAATCACCATCTTTAAAGAAATTCCAATTAGGATCCTGCGCAAAAGGGAAGGATACAGACAGTTAACAAGTGTTTTGAAGAGGAACGCAATACAGTACAAATGGGAATTCCCAGAGGGGGTTTCCTTCTATCATAAAAATAAAAAATTCAAGCTGACAGATATTCATGAAGCAGAAAAGTTCGTGAGAAGATACGAAAAAGACCTGGGTAAAGAAGAAGTAGGACAGCGAGGAGGCAACTTGGTCGCAGGGGGGAGTGGAGGGGGTGGAGTCGAGGAGGGGGGGGAGTCAGAGGAGGAAACGGAGGATTTTAGATCGGAGGAAGAGGAGGAGGGAGAAGACAGAGAGTTCAACAGAAAGGGAAGCACCAGACTTTAAATCAGAAAGTAGGATAAAGTGTACTTAGTCATAACTTGAAATGACCATTAAGTTTATATCGTGGAATGTGAATGGCTTTAATGATAAGTCCAAGAGGAATAAATTTGAAAAAATTATAAAGAAAAAAAATATCGATGTCATTTGTTGCCAAGAAACTCATGTTGCCAAAAAACACAAGCATATTTTAATAAATAAGAAGCTGGGAACAGAATTTATCAACTCAGACTCAAAAAAGAAAAGAGGGGTAGTAATTTATGTGAAAGAAAAATTAGAACCCAAGCAAATATGTAAGGATGAGGAAGGAGGAATCCTAGGAGTACAAATTAAATACCAGGGAGAAAAAATAAATGTGGTAACAGTTTATGCCCCAAACTCAAATAGACTGGAGTTTTTTTAAAAAATTGGAGCAATTTTTATTAGACTTAGATAATAACAAATTGGTCTGTCTTGGAGATTTAAATGGAGTACCGACACCAGAACTAGATAGAAGTGTAAGAAAAAAGAAGTTAAACCAAGGGAAATTACCGAAATCCTTCAATGACCTTGAGGAAAATTTAGATCTAATAGATATATGGAGATACAAAAACCCTACGACAAAACAATTCACCCACTTCTCTGAACCACACCAGAGCTGGAGTAGGTTGGATCAGATTTGGATCTCAAGAGAATTAACAACAAGAGTGGTGAATTGCGAGATCCAACCCAGAACTCTGTCGGACCATAACCCAATAACACTACAACTAAAGTGGAACACCCAGGGGCTATACAGATGGAGAATGAATGACTACTTATTTGAAACAGAAGAAGTGATTGAAAAAGCAAAAACTACTATAAAAGACTATTTTGACCTAAATATGAATAAGGGGACAGACATAGATGTAGTGTGGGACGCTAGCAAGGCAGTGTTAAGAGGCCTCCTGATACAGCAAAATATTCAAAGAAAAAAGGCCAAAGAACAGAAAAAAGAAGTAATTAATAAAATGAGAATATGCGAGAAAAACATGATAAAAAATTCGAACAACAATGGTTATAAACAAGAATATAAGATGCTCCAAACACAATACTCAATATTAATAAATCAAGAAGTGGAATGGGGAATCAAGTTAATGAAACAAAAGTTTTTTGAATCTGCAAACAAAACTGGAAAGTTCCTGGCGTGGCAATTGAGAAAAAGGAGAAAACTCAGTCTTATCAACAAAATAAAAGTGGAAGAACAAGTGCTAGAGGACCCCAACGAAATAAAAAAGAACTTCCTTAAATTCTATGAAAAGTTATATAAAATAGAGGAAGAAGACTTAACAGGTATAGAAAAATATTTCGAAGAAAACAGCCCAAATAACATATCGGAAGAGGAAAGAAACGGTTTAAATAAACCTATAAAAGTAGAGGAAATTAGAGAGGCAATTAAGAGGATGAAACTGGGAAAGATTTAAGATAATGGAAAATCAGGAAGTCAGTAAATTTCTACGTAGATATGAAAAAGATCTTGGAGGGTTGGAGGAGAGATATGCAGGGAGGAGTGGAGAGGGGGAGGAGAGGGGTGGTGCGGGATTGGGGGGAGGGGAGAGGACGAGATGGGGGCGGGGGGAGGGGGTGAAGAGGAGGAGGAGGGGGGAGAGACAGGGGGGAAGAAGTGGGGGAGGAGGAAGAAGAAACAGAGAGTAAAACCACCCGAATTTGAATCGACAAAAACCCAAATCGGTAAATTTCTGACTTATCAGTAGATAAAAGTGACAATGAATCTTAAAATTTTAACATGGAATGTAAATGGCCTGAACGAAAAAACTAAAAGGAATAAAATTGTAAATGTGCTGAAAAAGAAAAAACTGGATGTAATCTGTATACAAGAGACTCATGTAGCCAAAAAGCATAAACATGTTTTGTCAAACAAAAATCTGGGTACAGAATTTATAAATTCCACGGCAGAGGAAAAAAAAGGAGTAGTAACATATGTCAATGAAAAATGGGAACCCAAATTGATCTATAAAGACGAAGAAGGAAGGATATTGGGGGTACAGATCAGCTTCCAGGGGGAAAAGATTAATGTGGTAAATATATATGCCCCAAATTCAAATAAGCCAGAGTTTTTCAAGAAATTAGAAGAAGTGTTAGTAAAATTTGAAAACAATAGGACGATACTTTTGGGAGATCTCAATGCAGTGCCTATACCAGAAATCGACAGACAAACAGAAAAGAAAAAACGAAATCAAGGAAAATTACCAAAAGCATTCCAGGACTTGGAAGAAAACATGGACTTGATAGATATTTGGAGACATAAGCACCCAACAGAAAAGCAGTTTACCTTTTTCTCAGAGGTACATAAAAGCTGGGGCAGAATAGATCAAATTTGGACTTCGAGGGAATTTACCTTAAGAACCACAAAATGCGAAATCCAACCGAGAACCCTCTCCGACCATAATTCAATAACATTGGAAATAAAAGGTGCAACGCAGGGGGGCTATAGATGGAGACTGAATGAATATTTATTGGATAATGATGAGGTTACTGAAAAAGCTAAAGCCACTCTAAAAGAGTACTTTGAATTGAATCTTAACACAGGAACAAATATAGATGTGGTATGGGACGCCAGTAAGGCGGTCCTAAGAGGTCTTTTCATTCAACAAAACAATTACAAGAAGAAAATAAGACAGCAGAAGAAGGAAGAAATTCTCAGACAGCTAAGAGAGTATGAGAAAAAATTAATAGAGCACCCGAAAGATGAGCAAAGTATACAAACAATAAAAATATTACAAACACAATACTCGATGTTAACGAACCAAGAAATTGAATGGAAAATTAAACGGGAAAATTCTTAGCTTGGCAACTGAGAAAAAGACAAAAACAAAATGTGATAAATAAAATAATGGTAGAGGAAGAACTGATAGTAGACCCCAAAAAAATACAAAAAAACTTCCTTAAATTCTATGAGGAGTTATATAAGAAAGGAGAAGAAGACCCAACCCAAATAGAAAGATACTTAGAGAATTGCAAAGGGAAGATCGTAACAGAAGAAGAAAGACTTCAATTAAACAGACCCATAAACATAGAAGAGATTCAAAATGCGATAAAAAAAATGAAATCGGGAAAGGCACCAGGGCCGGATGGCTTATCAGCTAAGTACTATAAGGCTCTGGAAAATCAACTGTCACCAGCGCTTTGCGACACCATGAATAATATCCTAAGAGGAGGGAAAATACCTGAGTCCTGGAGGGAAGCATTTATAACGCTAATCCCTAAACCAGATACAGACAAATTAAATATCAAGAATTACAGACCAATATCTTTACTAAATAACGATTATAAAATATACGCCGATATTATGGCAGATAGATTGAAAAAGTGTTTAACAAATCTAATCCACAAGGACCAGGCGGGTTTCCTCCCAAATAGGTTCTTGAAAGACAACGTGAGACATGTCATAAATATAATAGAATATTTGGAGATCAACAACGACATACCTGCGGCACTGATTTTTATAGACGCGGAAAAGGCGTTTGATAATGTCTCTTGGCTGTTTCTATTAAAATCTATGGAAAAGGCGGGGATAGAGGGCGAATTTATGAAAGGAATACAGGCAATATACTCAACCCAATCTGCCAAATTGGTAATAAATAATAATCTTACAAATATATTTAAAATTGAGAAGGGAACGAGACAGGGATGCCCCCTCTCCCCGCTCTTATTTATCATGGTCTTAGAAGTATTGGCGAATAGAATAAGATCGATATCAGAGATACAAGGGATCAAAATAGGAGTAAAGGAGTATAAACTAAAAGCCTATGCGGACGACTTGATGTTATCTTTGGAAGAGCCGCAAGAAAGTATTGGCAAAGCGCTGGAGACACTAGAGGAATTTGGTAAGACATCTGGCTTCAAATTGAACAAATTAAAAACAAAAATGCTGATAAAGAACCTGGGAAACAATGAAAAAGGAAAATTAGAGAGACAATATGGAATTAAGGTGGCTAAAAAAATAAAATATTTAGGAATATGGCTTACACCAAAAAATATAAACCTAATTGAAGACAACTATTCGACAAAGTGGAAAGAAATTTAAAAAGATTTGGACGTCTGGAATAGAATCAACCTCTCGTGGTTGGGCAGGATGGAGGCAATAAAAATGAATGTACTCCCCAAGATGTTGTTTCTGTTTCAAAATATTCCTGTTATCAGAGGAACCAAAATATTTAAAGACTGGCAGAAAACCCTGTCAAGATTCATATGGCAGGGAAGAAGGCCAAGGATTAGATTTAAATTGCTTACGGACAGAAAGGAGAGAGGAGGGTTTGCAGTCCCCAACTTAAAATTGTACTGCGAGGCTGCCTGCCTTTGTTGGGTTAAAGATTGGATAACCTTGGAGAATACCGACCTACTAGATTTAGAGGGGGCAGACAACAGGTTTGGCTGGCATGCCTACCTGTGGTCAAACAAAGAGAAGGCCCATAAAGGATTTTCGAGCCACACTATCAGGGGCTCATTGTACGAAGTTTGGGAAAAAAATAAAAAACTGTTAGAGCGGAAAACACCTTGGTGGCTGTCCCCAACAGATATCCTAATAATTAAAAAAACAAACATGGAAGAGCAAAGATTGACATATGAAGACTTATTGGTGAGATCTCAAGACAGTTGGAAACTAAGACCGTATGAGGAATTGAAGGGAAAGCTGACAGGCTGGATACAGTACCATCAAATCAATGCAATAGGGACAGAAGACAAAAAAATCGGAATGAATGAAAAGAAATCCAAATTCCAGATCGAAATAATTGAGAGTAAGTCTAGGCTATTGTCTAAAATGTACAACATACTTTTGGAATGGGATACAAAAGACGAGGAAATTAAGGAAGTTATGGTCAAGTGGGCGATAGATCTGGGGCATAACATAGAATATGAGAAATGGTCAAAATTGTGGAATGAGGGGATAAAATTCACGGCAAGCGCTGCAATTAGAGAAAACCTAGAGAAGATGATATACAGATGGTATATAACACCAGAAAAATTAAGTAGGATGTATAAGACCGGAAATAAGGCCTGCTGGAGGTGCAAAACAAAAGAAGGTAATTTTATACATATGTGGTGGGCATGTGAGGAAACGAAAAAGTTCTGGGATCAGATATATAATGAATTAAAAAAAATATTTAGATACACATTCCCCAAAAAACCAGAGGCCTTCCTATTAGGTGTTATTGGAGAAGAAATTAGGAGAGAAGATAAAACCCTGTTTCCATACTCAACAGCAGCGGCCAGAATGCTAATCGCCCAAAATTGGAAAAGTACAAACATACCAACGGTGAGCGATTGGCAAATAAAATTATATGACTTTGTTGAATTGGCAAAAATGACGCAAAGAATTAGAAACCAAAAGAATACAAAGTTAAAGGACGACTGGAACAAATTTATGGTCTATATCGAAGGTAACTTTAGAAACCTACCAACTATAGCAGGTCTGTTATAAAACTTCCGATGTATTAACTAATAACCAATACCAGCTGTAAAATGAATTTATGAAAATCAGAAATCTGAAATCAGTAGGGAAGGAAGTCAGGCTTTGTATGTTAATTGTTATTTTTATTTAGTTTTCGTTCTTTTTTTCTTCTTTTTTTTCCTTATTGAATGTTTTGTTTTTTCGTTTCGTTGTATGTGTATGGTATATGAAACTTAATAAAAAAAATTAAAAAAAAAAAGAGGATGAAACTGAGGAAAGGCCCAGGCCCAGATGGGTTATCTGCTAAGTATTACAAGACCCTAGAAGAATATATAACACCGGTATTATGTGATGTAATGAATGAGATATTAAGAGGAGGAAAAACACCAATATCTTGGAAAGAAGCATACATCACGTTGATTCCGAAACCAGATTCAGACAAACTTAACATCAAGAACTACAGACCGATCTCATTACTGAATAATGATTATAAGATCTTTGCCGATATAATGGCACACCGACTTAAAAAGTGTCTGAGTAATCTTATCCATACTGACCAGGCCGGTTTTCTACCCAATAGACAAATTAAAGACAACATAAGACATACAATAGACATCATTGAATATCTAGAATGCCATAATGAAATTCCAGCAGTTTTAATGTTCGTTGACGCCGAAAAGGCATTTGATAATGTGTCTTGGGTTTTCATGATAAAATGTTTGGAAAGGTCGGGGATAGAGGGCACATTCCTGGAAGGAATGAAAGCGATTTATACACAACAAAGTGCTAGACTAATCATAAATAACAATTTGACAGATCCTTTTAAGATAGCGAAAGGTACCCGACAGGGGTGCCCTCTGTCCCCGTTACTGTTCATTATGGTGCTAGAGATAATTACAAATAAGATAAGGAAAACTCAAGATATTTGGGGTATAAAAATAGGAGTGAAAGAACACAAATTGAAATCATATGCTGATGATCTTATGTTGTCGCTGGAAGACCCAAAAAAGAGTGTTGGGAAAGTATGGGAACTACTAGAGGAATTTGGAAAACTATCCGGTTTTAAATTGAACAGAGCAAAAACCAAAATAATGACCAAAAATCTGGAAGAAAAGACAAAAAATGATCTCGAAACTCAAACAGGGATTAAAATTGCCAAAAAAGTAAAATATCTCGGAATCTGGTTAACCATGAAGAACATAAATCTGATTGAAAATAATTACAAGAACACAAGGAAAGAAATAACAAAGGACTTGGATACTTGGAACAGAATACACCTCTCTTGGTTGGGGAGAATGGCTGCGATCAAAATGAATCTATTACCAAAATTACTCTTTTTATTCCAAAATTTACCGATAATTAGGGGAATTTCACTATTTAAAGATTGGCAGAGACTACTTTCTAAATTTATTTGGCAAGGAAAAAGACCAAGCATTAAATTCAAATTGCTCACGGATCAAAAAGACAGGGGGGGATTTGCGGTCCCAAATTTACAGTTATATTATGAAGCAGCATGCCTTTGCTGGGTAAAAGAATGGATTGTCATTAAAAATAAAGATTTGTTAGATCTAGAGGGTTTCAACTTAAGATTTGGATGGCATGACTATCTGTGGTGGGATAAAGGAAAGAAACATAAAGATTTTTCTAACCATATTATTAGAGGGCCACTGTTAGAAGTGTGGGAAAGGAATAAAAAATTATTGGAACAGAAAACCCCCTGGTGGTTATCACCAATCGATATACTGACAAAAAGGAAAATAAACACTGAAGGGGAAAGATGGACATATGAAGATCTATTAGTTAGAAATGAATCCGGGTGGAGAATCAGACCATATGAAGAAATAAAAAATAAGTTGACTGGCTGGATTCAATATCACCAAATTAACTCCATGTGGACGGAAGATAAAAAGATTGGGATAAATGAGAAGAAATCTAGATTTCAGATTGAAATAATAGAAGGAAGAACAAAATTACTATCAAAAATGTATAACCAGTTACTTGAGTGGGACACCAAAGATGAGGAAGTGAAGGAGGTGATGGTGAAATGGGCAGTGGACTTGGGTTATAATATAGAGTTTGACAAATGGAAGGCTTTATGGTGTAAAGGTATGAACTTCACGGCATGTACAACACTCAAGGAGAACATGTATCAGATGATGTACAGATGGTACATGACGCCGGTAAAATTGGATAAAATTTATAAAACAGGTGATAAAATGTGTTGGAAATGCAAGAGTAAGGAGGGCGACTTTATACATATGTGGTGGTCATGTGAGACACTTAAAATTTTTTGGGAATCTATCTATAATGAATTAAAAAAAGTCCTCAAATACACCTTTAGCAAAAAACCCGAAGCTTTCCTCCTGGGGATAATTGGTGAAGAAATCAAAAAGGAAGATAAAACATTTTTTCAATACGCAACAGTGGCTGCCAGAACCCTCATAGCACAGTATTGGAAAACGTCTAAAATCCCAACGATAATAGAGTGGCAATCTAAACTATTTGACTATTTAGAACTGGCAAAATTGACACAGAAAATAAGAAATCAAAAAAGTACAAAATTTAATAATGAATGGGATAAATTTAAGTTATATATGGAAACAGAAATACAAGGAAAATAAAAATGTTGATAAAAAACAAATATATATTTGAAAAATCACAGTAGGTATGAGATAACGCTTACTACGTAAAAATTGCTTGAAAAATGAGACACTGCGGATAAAAAATATGATAACTTTATTCCGAAATCGAGATAAAGGGAAGTCGATGAGTGTTTGTCAATGTAAGTTGAGTTGTCTATGTTTTTATGTATTACATGTTTCGTTTTTCTTTTTTTTTCTTTTCCTTTTTTCTTGGCTGTGTAACTATGTTTGTGATATGTATGTATGTTAAAAAAAAAAAGAAGAGCTAGGTTTTAAGAGATCTCTTGCAGACAGTTGTCTTTACATTAGAGGTTCAGGCGTAAAACAGCAAGTGGTGCAGGTGTTTGTTGATGATATCTTAGTCATGACACAGACAGGTGAACAGGTGGAGAAGTTTGCTAAAGAGCTTGGAAAGCGGTTCAAGCTAAAGCAGCTTGGAGATGTCAAGTCCTATTTAGGCGTGCAGATCACAAAAGCAAGTGATGGAAGCTTCTTGCTTTGCCAGAAAGGTAAGATTGAACAGTTGCTTGAGAAGTTCAGAATGTCTGATTGTGCAGGTGCCAGATCACCCATGGAGACTGGATACGTGAAGGAGTGTCAGCAAGTAGAACGCGTGGTGTTCGAAAATACTGAACTCTTTCAGTCAGCTCTGGGTAGTCTGTTGTATCTGTCACAGTGGAGCAGGCCAGACATTGCATTTGCTGTCAATCTGCTCAGTAGAGAGGCTTCAAGTCCTAGTGTGCAGGTCTGGAAAGGTATAAAGCGGGTGCTGCGTTACCTGCAAGATACCAAAGATTTTTTGTCTTAGGTTGCCAGCCCAAGGAGAAGTCAAACTGACTTGCTTTGTGGACGCAGATTGGGGTAACTCTGAGGACCGCAGATCAGTGTCAGGCCTAGTGGTGAAGTTTGGGGACTCAGTGATTGGGTGGAGGTCCCGGAAGCAAAATCTCATAGCGCTTTCATCTACTGAAGCTGAGTTCAGTGCGCTATCAGATGCTTGCAGAGAGCTGGAGTTCTATGTGTGTTTGGTCGAGGAAATCTGTGGAGAGAATTGTCTGCCCGTTGTGGTGCATGAAGACAATCAACCGTGCCTTAAATTGGCTGAGACGGGGCAATTTAAGGCGAGGACCAAACATTTGGACATACGTTTTCAAAATGTGTGTCAGAGCGTTCGTGAGGGGCTAGTTGCTCTGAAATACTGTCCCTCAACAAAGAACCTCGCTGATGGTTTCACAAAACCATTAACCTTCCGGAAGCACGAGGAGTTCTGTGAGGGTCTGTGTATGGGGAAAGCATTGTTGGCTATTGTCCCCAGATGCAGGACAAGAGGGGTGTGGAGTTTGGAACAGACAGGGTTAAAACTCCGTGGTGTCCTGTATCTGGGAGGAGCTTGACGCAGAGAAGTGCGTCACAGTCTGTGAGCAGACTTGCTTTCGCTTCTGCCTGAGAGACACAGCTCAGCTCCGAGGCTGCAGGCTGTGTGTGCTTTTGGCACAGAGAAATGCCGGAAAGCTCTGATGGAAAGAGACTGATTTATGGCTTGTAAATAAACGCTACTAGAGATAAGAACCGAACTGTCTCTGGACTTGATTTATCCCTTTTTCTCACACGGACGCAGGACCGCTGCTACTCTGCTATCCTGCTAGGCCAGCTTCGGAGACACAGAGGCTGCGCAGGGAAGCCTGGCTGGACGCAGGATTTATATTCACACGAACAGTCCCACCCCAGAAAGAAAATAACAACAACAACAAACCACCGTTTGAGGTGCAACAGAGACACAGCCAGAGACAGAGCGAGACCCTGAATCAGTGCCATAACCAAGCCCTCATTCAGAACCAGAGCCTGAAAAAGAGCCACAGCCCGAACCAGAGCAACAGCCACAGTCACAGCCTAGAGCCACAGCCTGAGTCTACAACAGTACTTGATACAGTGCCGGAGCCTGAAACAGAGACACAGCCTCAAACAGAGCCTGAGCCTGAAACAGAGGCAGAGCCACAGCCAGAGCCTGAGTCTGAAACAGTCCTTGATAGAGTGCCAGAGCGAGACCCTGAATCAGAATCAGAATCAGAATCAGAATCAGAATCAGAATCAGAATCAGAATCAGAATCAGAATCAGAGCCAGAGCCAGAGCCAGAGCCAGAGCCAGAGCCAGAGCCAGAGCCAGAGCCAGAAATAGGGCTTGATACAGGGCAGCCACAGCCTGAGTCTGCAACAGAACTTGATACGGAGCCGGAGCCGGAGCCGGAGCCGGAGCCGGAGCCGGAGCCGGAGCCGGAGCCGGAGCCGGAGCCCGAGCCCGAGCCCGAGCCCGAGCCCGAGCCCGAGCCCGAGCCCGAGCCGGAGCCCGAGCCGGAGCCCGAGCCGGAGCCCGAGCCGGAGCCCGAGCCGGAGCCCGAGCCGGAGCCCGAGCCGGAGCCCGAGCCGGAGCCCGAGCCGGAGCCGGAGCCGGAGCCGGAGCCGGAGCCGGAGCCGGAGCCGGAGCCGGAGCCGGAGCCGGAGCCCGAGCCCGAGCCCGAGCCCGAGCCCGAGCCCGAGCCGGAGCCCGAGCCCGAGCCCGAGCCCGAGCCCGAGCCCGAGCCCGAGCCCGAGCCCGAGCCCGAGCCCGAGCCCGAGCCCGAGCCCGAGCCCGAGCCCGAGCCCGAGCCCGAGCCCGAGCCCGAGCCCGAGCCCGAGCCCGAGCCCGAGCCCGAGCCCGAGCCCGAGCCCGAGCCCGAGCCCGAGCCCGAGCCCGAGCCCGAGCCCGAGCCCGAGCCCGAGCCCGAGCCCGAGCCCGAGCCCGAGCCCGAGCCCGAGCCCGAGCCCGAAATAGGGCTTGATACAGGGCCGGAGCGCAAAACATAGCTGCAGCCACAGCCTAGAGGCACAGCCTGAGACTGCAACACTACTTGATACAGTGCCGGAGCTGGAGCCAGAGCCAGAACAAAACCCTAATTCAAAACCAGAGCCTGAAAGAGAGCCAGAGCCAGAAACAGTGCTTGATAGAGTGCCAGAGCCTGAAGCAGAGGCTGATACAGGGCTTGAAACAGCGTCGGAGACTGAGACAAAGCCTAATAAAGAGCAGAAGCCTGAGCCTGAGCCTGAAACAGTGCTTGATACAATGCCAGAGCCTGAAACAGAACCAGAGCCACAGCTACAGCCATAGCGCCACAGCCTGAGTCTGCAACAATGGTTGATACAGCGCCGGAGCCTGAAACAGAGACACAGCCTGAAACAGAACCTGAGCCTGGTTATTAGCATGGCAATTAAAGAAGAGAGAGGCAGAAAGGCTTATAAATAGAGTTAAGTGCGAAGGCAAAATAATAAACAACCCTAAAGAAATAGAGAAACGATTTCTCGAATTCTTTAGAGAAATCTATAAGGAAGGAAATGAAACAACACAAGAAGTTAAAGAACATTTAGAACACAACTGTCTTCCGAAACGTACTAAAGAACAAAAAGAACTGTTGAATGCCCCTATCACATCGTACGAAATTCAAAGAGTAATTAAGGAAGCAAAGATAGGAAAGCCACCAGGGCCAGACGGCCTACCGGCAATATATTATAAAAAAATTTAGGACTTACTGACTGACCCATTAAGAAGTATATTAAAAGACGGAACCATGCCGGATTCTTGGAAAGACAGCCTTATTGCATTAATTCCAAAACAGGGAACGGACAATCTACTTATTAACAACTATAGGCCTATCGCACTTCTAAATAACGATTATAAATTATATGCTAATATTTTAGCATATTTTAGCATAAATTATATGCTAATATTTGCGCCTTTTTCTCGAGGAAGCTGAGCAAGTCGGAGCAAAACTACACGGTGTATGACCGCGAACTGCTTGCAATTTATGCAGCATTTCGACGATGGAGACATCTGCTAATAGGGGCGCAGCACAAGATCCAGGTGTGTACGGATCACAAGAACTTGGAATACTGGAGGACTGCGCGAGTACTCAACCAGAGACAGATTCGATGGGCACAGGAGTTCTCCAAGTTTTTCTTCGAGATCCGGTACGTGCCGGGGGAGGAGAACGTAAGAGCAGATGCTCTCTCCCGGAAGCCGGAGTACATGGAAGGAGAGAGACCGCCGGAAGTCAGACACGTGTTCCCTGAGAACCGATGGGTGTGTGGGGGAGTGTTGGTTGGGAAACGAGAACTAGCCGGGTCAACACAAAACCATGTTGCTTGTCACCAGGCAGTTCTGGTGGCCAAGGGTAAGGGAAGATGTACGGGAATATGTACGGGGGTGCGACCGCTGCCAGAGGGCAAAAGGGGAGAGGGCTGCACCCGCAGGGTTACTGGAACCCTTACCCATGCCGGGAAGACCCTGGGAGGTGGTATCCATAGATTTTATGACAGATTTGCCCAAATCAAGGGGGAAGACAGCAGTCATGGTAGTAGTCGATCTGCTAACAAAAATGTGCCATTTCGTAGCTTGCTCGCATGCGGAAACGGCAGAGGAAACAGCCAGGTTGTTTGTAGATCACATCTTCAGGCTGCATGAGACTCCCTCGAGGGTCATCTCGGATCGCGGGTGTCAGGGGCTCAGGAGCAGAGGCACAGGGAAGAGAGGGAATGGAGAGCGAAGGGGAAGAATCTGAGGGCAGCGTGGGAGAAGATGACAGTGGCCCGAGAGATTCCATGAGCCTCTCCAGCGAATCAGAAGATTCCCAGAGGGGGGCGCCGATGGCCAGGGCAAGGGGGGTCCCAGGGGGGGACGCACCAGAAGCAAGGGGCCAGCGGGGACTCCCAGAGCAGCGGCTGGAGATCAGGACCAGCTTCCCCACCAGAGCGTAGTGGGGGTTAAGAATCCCAGGTATCAGGGCCAGCGTCTCCTCCAGGAGGGAGACAAGATGAGTTAGGGCTGACCACGCCTCCATCGGGGAGCGAGGGAACGGTCAGGAGGAGGGTTGCCGGCTGGGCGCGCGCGCCAAGTTCAAATGTACAGACGCGCGGCACAGCAGGTAGCCCGGATGAGGAACCAGGTCCTAAAGCCCGCCGGAGGGTGGGGGATGACTCAGGGGACTCAGCATCAGAAGAGTCCAGAAAGGGCGAGACCCCAGCGGACAGGCGGACCCAGAAGAGAAAGGAGCAAAGGAAGAGGTGGAGCAAGGCTAGAGTCTTAAACTGGTGTCTGGGGGGGAGGAGATTCAGACGGAGCTTCGGCGGTCTAGGGTTTAAGACGTAGAGCTGCGCGCCACGGCTTTGAAATAGAAACTGAACTTCAATAAAGACTTTTGTATATAACAACGACCTGGCGTTGGTCCTCTGTGAGCTGGGACCTTGGGCAGCTCTGACAGTAAGCTCCATCCCCAAAAGAAAATTTACCCTCGCAGCGTGAGTTGGCGCAGCGGGGGGCAAAACTCGGTGTTTTGCGAGCTCATGAAGATTGGCAAAGATGACTACAGAGGAGAAGGTAAAACAGCTGCAAGACGCAGTCACGAGGCTTTCCGTGGAGATAGCAGCATCCAGGAAGAGAGAGGAAGAAGCACTAGCGCTCTGCCAGGATCTGCAGACCAGGTGGGAACGTTTGGGCAAGGAGGGACTGCCAGGACCTAAGCCAGAGGGAGTTGGCCTCGGGAAAAGGGGGGGCAGCATCGTATCCCACTTCGACGGGAACCTGCAGCAGTATCCTAACTTCAGAGCAGATATAGTGTTCGCGCTCAATTTGCTTCGGAAAGACTTTAGAGATGAGGAGGAGAAAGTAGGCTTCATAATAACTCATCTGCATGGGGAAGCTAAATTGTGGCTGCGCAATTTATGGCGCGAAGATGACCCTGCCCTCAAAGATTCAACAGCCTTTATTAAAGCTATGGACGCTTGTTTTAAATCAACGGTTGATGTGGATGTGGCCAGGAGGGAAATGCATGGGTTGAAGCAGGGCAAAGCCACGGTGAGACAATATCACGCCCGCTTTTTTGCCTTGGTGAATGCGCTGGGCTGGGAGAAGGACTCCGCTGCCGTCAGAGATCTGTTCTGGGAGGGGCTGAATGGGGCCGTGAAAGATGAACTGGCGAGGGGGGAGAGGCCCCACAGCACCACAGAAGTTGTGCAAAGAGCGCTGGCAGTTGGGGTGCGCCTGGAAGAACGCCCTTGGAGCAGGGATGAGGGACATATGACACGCACACCAGCCAGAACGCCTCCCTTCCTACCCAGAGAGACAGCGCGTGCCCAGTCCACGCCTCCACTGGGAGGGGGAGAAGAGCCGATGGAGATAGGTGGTGCCAGGGCTCAGACAGCTACCAGAGCCCAAACACCAGGAGCAGTCAAGGCGAAGACTCCTAGAGGGAGCAGGAAGTGTTACATCTGCGACAGTGCACAGCACATGGCCAAAGAGTGTCCCCAGAGGCTCCACAAGCACACTGCAGCCTCGGCAACAGTAAAAGGAGCAGTTCAGCAGGGGGAACAGCTACAGGGAAACGACGAAGCCTGGTTGGAGGCAGAGGCACTGGGGCCCAGCCAGGCGAGTCAGTGAAGCAGTCCCCAGAGATTTTACAGCCCACAGACCCCCTCCCGCCCAAACCAGTGGTGCAACTCACCGCATCACTCCAGCTGCCCAATGGACTCGCCATGGAAGTCCCTATTACCATTGACTGTGGTAGTAATGCAGACTTTATAGGAGTGGATTTCATCAAGCAACATCGCATAGCGCTTTTACCAGCCACGATGCCCCTAAACGTCGTCACGGTTGATGGAAGAGAGCTACTGGGAGGACAGGTGGTACAGCAAACACCGCCAATGGTGATGCAAATTGGAAATCACCGCGAAGTCATCAGCTTCAACGTCACCCACCTGTCAGACACGCCCATAGTATTGGGCATGAGTTGGCTGGACAGGCACAGCCCGGCATTAGCGTGGTACCAGCGTCAATTGACCTTCTGCTCCTCCTACTGCGCAGAACACTGCATCCTGACTAGCCAGGAAGATGAGGGGCAAGAGGATGAACCACAGCTACACTTAGGCATGCTGCAAGCGGTACCCAACACGTACAAGGCGTTTTTGGAGGTTTTCTGCGAGAAGGAAGCGGACAAGCTGCCTCCCCACAGGCCCTACGACTGCAAGATTGACCTCCTGCCGGGGGCGACGCTGCCGACTGGGAAACTGTATTCCATGTCTGAAGACGAACTGCAAGAACTCAGGGAGTTCATAGATCACAACTTGAAGCGGGGATTCATCCAAGAATCCAAAGCAGCGGGGGGCAGTCCCGTGTTTTTCGTGAAGAAAAAAGACACGCCCCAACGGAGGTTGATAGTTGATTACAGAATTATCAATTCCAGGACGAAGCCCACGGCATTCCCCATGCCCAAGATCGACGACCTGCTCGCGACGGTGAGGAAGGGACGCATCTTCACCAAGCTGGATCTTCGAGGGGCGTACAACCTTATACGCATGCGGGAGGGCGATGAGTGGAAGACAGCCATGTTTACGCCTTTGGGCACCTATGAATACCGAGTTATGCCATTTGGTTTGCAAAATGGTTCCCACTGTTTCCAAGCCTTCATGCACCACGTGTTAGCGGGACTCCTCTACAAGAAGTGCGTCTGCTTCCTAGACGACATCCTGATTTTCTCGGAATCGCAGGAGGCTCACGACAGAGACGTCAAGGAGGTCCTGCAGAGACTACGGGAGCACAGACTTTACGCCAAACTGAAGAAGTGCCAGTTCGACATGACGGAGGTGGATTTCCTGGGCTACAAGCTGTCCGACAAGGGACTCGCCATGGACAGCACCAAGGTCCGCTCGGTGTTGGACTGGAAGAGCCCGCGCAATCGGAAGGAGGTCCAGAAGTTTGTCGACTTCGCCAACTTTTATCGCAAGTTCATCAAGGGGTTCGCGATGGAGACAGCGGCCATCACGGACACCCTCAGCTCCAAGAAGAAGAAGTTCACCTGGACGGACCAGGCGGAGCAGTCCTTTCGGAGACTCAAGCGTCTCTTCGCGTCCGAAGAACAGCTGCTACACGTCAACCCCAGCAAACCACTGAGGGTTGAAACGGACGCCTCAGACAGAGCGGTGGGGGCGGTCCTGTTGCAGCAAGATCCGCAAGGGGACTGGAGGCCGTGCGCATTCTACTCCAGGAAACTCAGCAAGTCGGAGCAGAACTACACCATCTGGGACAGGGAGTTGCTGGCCATTCATGCAGCCTTCAAAGCGTGGCGGCACTTCCTCATCGGAGCCAAACACACAGTGCAGGTCCGCACGGACCATAAGAACCTGGAGTATTGGCGCACGGCGCGGTTCCTGAACCAGAGACACATCCGCTGGGCGGAGTTCTTTGCGGATTTCGACTTCCGGATAGAATACATCCCGGGAGACAACAACGTCATGGCGGATGCGCTATCCAGGAAGCCGCAGTATCTCGAGGAAGCGGCACCGGTGGCGGCCAAACACATTTTCGCACCGAAGGCGTGGGCGTGCGCTTCAGCCACCGTGGACCTGGACGCGGTACGTCGCGCGCTGCAGACGGATTCGTTTGCACAATCCAAGATGGAGGAGGTGCGAAGAGGCACTGCGAAGGACGCCGAGTTCCAGATACGCGATGGACTGCTCATCCGCAAAGGAGCCCTCTACATGCCGGGAGACGACCTCCACGCGAAAGTACTGCAGCAGTTACACGACGCGCCCAGCGCCGGGCACTTCGGCAAGGACAAGACGGCGGAATTAGTAGCCAGAGACTTTTGGTGGCCCAAGATGAGGGGAGAAGTTGCAGATTACGTCACTAGGTGTGACACATGCCAAAGGGCCAAACCAGTACACAGGCCGCCGGCGGGACTGCTGGAACCGCTACAGACGCCGCTGGAGCCGTGGGAGAAAGTGGCCCTGGACTTTGTCACAGATCTGCCCAGCTCGCGAGGCAAAACAGCGGTGCTTGTGGTCGTAGACATGTTCACCAAGATGGCGCACTTCATTCCTTGCGCGAAGGTGGCCACAGCGGAACAGACCGCCAAGCTGTTCATAGACCACGTATTCAAGGTTCACGGCTTGCCGCGGTCCATCCTGTCCGACCGCGGTCGCCAATTCATCTCGAGCTTCTGGCAGAAGCTGCTGGGCATCCTGAACTTCAAGATCAATTTAGCGTCGGCACGGCACCTGCAGACCAACGGCCAAGCGGAGAGGGTCAACGCCATCATGCAGCAGTACCTGAGATGCTACGCGAATCAACAGCCCTCGACCTGGGTGGACTACCTACCGTTGGCCGAGTTTGCCTACAACAACACGAAGCACGTGTCTACGGGGGTGACACCGTTCTTCGCCAACAATGGGCGGCATCCCAGAACCTTCCCGGGATTAGAGAGAGTGGGGGAGGGGGAGCCACAGGGAGCAGAGGCCTTGGGCAGCGGAGTTACAGGAGGTCCATGAGCAACTCCGAAGGCACTTGGAGCTAGCAAAACACGCCTACAAGATGCAGGCAGACAGACACAGGAGGGTTGGGGAAGACATCCAGGTGGGGGACTGGGTCTGGTTGGCAGCCCAGGCAGTGCCGGCCAGAACGTTAGCTAAGAAGAAGCTCGGACACAAGCAGCTAGGGCCTTACCAAGTTGAGGCACAAATCAATCCAGTGGCCTTCCGGTTGACACTCCCGGAGGGTTCCAGAATGCACCCGGTCTTTCATAGATCAGTGCTCACACCCTACAAGGAACCCCACAGGTTTCAGGCGCCAGGGAACGCACCAGACCCACTCAGCGAATCGCCCACGAAGGGGAGGTCACCGAGGGGGGCGCCACTCAACGAGGTCACGGAGATTTTAGACTCCAGATGGGGGGAAGAGGGGGTTGAATATCTCCTCGCCAGGGAAGGTACCCCGGCCAGCGCCAACAGGTGGGTGCCGTACTATGCTGTGGAGGAGCACTACCTCAAGGACGAGTTCCATGCACTCTTCCCACACAGACCCATGCCGGCAGATTATTTCGATGAATATCTTTTCACACCCACACTTTCAACCAGCACGTTCCAGGGGTTCTCTTCAGCTGAGGAAACGGCGCCAGAAACAAGCTCCCCAGAGGGATCACTCTCGGGGTTTGGCACAGACCGCTCTTATTGGTGGGACAATCAACCGGAGGTGGGGTGGAGCAGGGAACTGCCGGGAGGGTCCTTGCACGCAGCGTCACCCGAGGCAACAGGGGGAGAGAGGGACATGGACGTGTTGGGGGAGGATCCTGGGTTCGAGCACACCTGCAGAGAGATGGAAGCAGAGGAGATCGACGTAGACGAGCCCATTACGGACTGGCCGGATCCAGCCGGCCAGCTGCACACCAGGGGGGAAGAACTGTATCCTGCACTCACCCCCACAGCACTGGAGCACCCGGAACCCACACCAGAAGAGGGGGAGGGGGGAAGGGGGGGCTTCGAGGGGGGGATGGATGTCAGGGGCTCAGGAGCAGAGGCACAGGGAAGAGAGGGAATGGAGAGCGAAGGGGAAGAATCTGAGGGCAGCGTGGGAGAAGATGACAGTGGCCCGAGAGATTCCATGAGCCTCTCCAGCGAATCAGAAGATTCCCAGAGGGGGGCGCCGATGGCCAGGGCAAGGGGGGTCCCAGGGGGGACGCACCAGAAGCAAGGGGCCAGCGGGGACTCCCAGAGCAGCGGCTGGAGATCAGGACCAGCTTCCCCACCAGAGCGTAGTGGGGGGGAAGAATCCCAGGTATCAGGGCCAGCGTCTCCTCCATGAGGGAGACAAGATGAGTTAGGGCTGACCACGCCTCCATCGGGGAGTGAGGGAACGGTCAGGAGGAGGGTTGCCGGCTGGGCGCGTGCGCCAAGTTCAAATGTACAGACGCGCGGCACAGCAGGTAGCCCGGATGAGGAACCAGGTCCTAAAGCCCGCCGGAGGGTGGGGGATGACTCAGGGGACTCAGCATCAGAAGAGTCCAGAAAGGGCGAGACCCCAGCGGACAGGCGGACCCAGAGGAGAAAGGAGCAAAGGAAGAGGTGGAGCAAGGCTAGAGTCTTAAACTGGTGTCTGGGGGGAGGAGATTCAGACGGAGCTTCGGCGGTCTAGGGTTTAAGACGTAGAGCTGCGCGCCACGGCTTCGAAATAGAAACTGAACTTCAATAAAGACTTTTGTATATAACAACGACCTGGCGTTGGTCCTCTGTGAGCTGGGACCTTGGGCAGCTCTGACAGCGGGAAACAATTTACTTCCCGGTTCTGGAGGAAGCTCATGGGCTTGCTACAGGTCGAGGCGGGCTTCCACGGGAATGAGCCCGTTCATGGCCAATTATGGGTGTCACCCCAGGGCCTTCCCGGGGAGGGGGGAGGAAGGGGGGAGCGTACCTGTGGCAGAGCAGTTTGTGGAATAAATGGAGGCCTTGCACCAGCAACTTAAGATGAACTTGGGAACACCACAACCAAGCCACGGAAATACTCGATTCAAGATGGTGAGGGCGCCAGGTGGAGTACTTCGTAGCTTGGGAGGGAGAACCTGAGTCAGAAAACACGTGGGTTCCAGCGGAGGCTATCAATGATGGGTATCTTGTGGAGGAGTTCCACAGCCTGTTCCCAGATAAACCTAAACCACCAGCGAGATTCTGGGAGGAGCAATTTGGAACCACAGATTAATAATAATAATAATAATAATAATAATAATAATAATAATAATAATAAATTTTATTTATATCCCGCCCTCCCCAGCTGAAGCCGGGCTCAGGGCAGCTAACAACAATAAAACAGTACAAAAGTACAGCACAAACAACACTCTAAAATCATTCATTATAAAATTGGTTCAAATCAAGCCACTGGCAACCATTGTGCCAGAGCTCCATGAAGATTGCCAAGGGAGGGAGTCAGGCTGTGCCCTGGCCAAAGGCCTGGTGGAACAGCTCTGTCTTGCAGGCCCTGCGGAAAGATGTCAAGTCCCGCAGGGCCCTAGTCTCTTAGTGACAGAGCGTTCCACCAGATCGGAGCCACAGCCGAAAAAGCCCTGGCTCTAGTTGAGGCCAGCCTAACTTCTCTGTGGCCTGGGACCTTCAAGATGTTTTTATTTGAAGACCGTAAGTTTCTCTGTGGGGCATACCAGGAGAGGCGGTCCCGTAGGTACGAGGGTCCTAGGCCGTATAGGGCTTTAAAGGTTAAAACCAGCACCTTAAACCTGATCCTGTACTCCACCAGGAGCCAGTGCAGCTGGTATAGCACCG
The DNA here is from genome assembly GCF_964106915.1 of Podarcis gaigeae. Taxonomy (NCBI): domain Eukaryota; kingdom Metazoa; phylum Chordata; class Lepidosauria; order Squamata; family Lacertidae; genus Podarcis; species Podarcis gaigeae. The sequence continues at coordinate 25,470,565 of NC_139695.1, forward strand.
GGTGAATGTGGTCTCGCAGCGAAGACCCCGTAAGGAGTCTCGCTGCAGCATTCTGCACCCGCTGGAGTTTCTGGGTCAGTCTCAAGGGCAGCCCCACGTAGAGCGAGTTACAATAATCCAGGCTGGAGGTGACCGTCGCATGGATCACAGTGGCTAGGTCAGGGCGAGAGAGGTAAGGAGCCAACTGCTTAGCTTGGCAGAGATGAAAAAATGCTGCCTTTGTTATAGCTGCAGTCTGCGCCTCCATGGAAAGGGAGGTGTCGAAGATTACACCCAAACTCTTAACGGATGGTGCTGGCACTAATTGCACCCCCGCAAGAGATGGGAGTTGCCCCCCCAATCCCATATCGTCCTGTCCCAGCCACAGGACCTCTGTCTTCGAAGGATTTAGCTTCAACCGGCTCCCTCGTAACCATCCAGCCACAGCTTCCAAACATCTGGTCAGTGTGTCTGGGGCCGAGTCAGGATGGCCATCCATCAACAGATAGAGTTGGGTGTCATCAGCATACTGATGGCAACCCAGCCCAAAACTCCGGACAAGCTGGGCGAGGGGGCGCATAAAGATGTTGAAAAGCATCGGGGAGAGTATCGCACCCTGAGGTACTCCACACACCAAGGAGTGGCGCGATGACAATTCCCCCCCAAGCACCACCCTCTGTCCCCGACCAGAGAGAAACGAGCGCAGCCATTGAAGGACTGTGCCCTGAATCCCCACGTCGGCAAGGCGGTGGTCCAGGAGTTCGTGATCGACCATGTCGAAAGCTGCTGACAGATCTAGAAGAATCAGCAGCCCCGACCCGCCTCGATCCAGCTGTCTACGAAGATCATCTGTTAGGGCAACCAGAGCCGTCTCGGTCCCATGACCCGCGCGGAAGCCGGACTGGAATGGATCCAGAGCCGATGTTTCATCCAGAAACCTACCAAGCTGTTCGGCAACCGCTCTCTCAATCACCTTACCCAGGAACGGAAGATTCGAAACCGGGCGGTAATTGGATAGATCTAAAGGATCTAATGATGTTTTCTTTAAGAGCGGGCGCACCACTGCCTCCTTCAGTTCTGCAGGGAATGTCCCCGTGCCAAGGGACAAATTGATGATATCCCCCAGGAGGGCCCGCACCTCGTCTGGACACGCTCTAATCAGCCAAGACGGGCACGGGTCGAGAGGACAGGTGGTGGGCTTTCCAGCTCGGAGGAGTCTGTCCACATCGGCTGGGGATATCCGGTCGAAGTGGTCCAATACTGGACCCGAGGACAGTCGAGGGGCCTCCAGTTCCTTTATTGTATCCAAATTGGCAGGGAGGTCATGGCGGAGCAACAAGACCTTCTCCGCAAAAAAGCTTGCAAATGCCTCACAGCTATGTGCCAAATTATTATTTAAATTTGGCTGTCCCTCAAGGGACGTTAAAGACCTGATTATACTAAATAATTGTGCCGGGCGAGAGCTAGCGGATGCAATGGAGGCCGAGAAGTAAGACTTCTTAGCAGCCTTCACCGCCATCTCGTAGGTTTCCATAAAAGCCCTATAAGATGTTCTTGAGGCTCCGTCACGGGCACCCCGCCATACTCGCTCTAGCCGTCTGAGGTCCCGCTTCATTTTCCAGAGCTCTTCGGTAAACCAGGGAGCCCTGTTTCTGCGGGGTCGCAGAGGGCGCTTAGGTGCGATCTCTACGATGGCTGCCAGGAGCTGGATATTCCAGCCCTCAACAAGCTCAGTCAATGAGTCGCCAGGGGGAGCAAGGTCCCGCAAGGCTTGACGGAATCTATCAGGGTCCATCAGCCTCTGTGGGCGAGCCCAAATTGGCTCGCCACCTAAGCAGGGTGGGGGTGGAATGTCAATCCTGGCTTTCAGAGCGTAGTGATCAGACCATGGCACTTTCATCGAAGGAGACATGAAGACTTCCGCGCAGGGAAAGTAGGCGAAGACTTGGCGTCAAAGAACTTCTTTGCTGGAAGAAGTTCAAGAAACGCCCACTGACGGATTCTGCTAGCGACTGAACAGCCACGAAGTGAAGGGCTGTCCAGCCAGGAAAGGTTTAACTAGGCTACCTAGCCAGGAGTGGCGGCAACCTACGCATGAGCAACCCCATATAACCATTAAACACAATATTAAGGGGGGAGGAGGAGGGTCAACTAATATTGATAAGTTATGAGAAAATAAAAGATCACTTTCTTGTTGACTAGATTACTTCCAGGTGAATGAAGTGTTCAGACAGGATAAGCAGATAGGTTTTGAAAAGGAGCCTTCAAGATTTGAAAGAGAACTACTGAATAGTAAAACCAAAATAATCGCAAAAATGTATAGACTTCTTTTAGACTACGAAGTAATCTAAGAGCAGAGTCAGAGTGAGACCATGAGCCTGAGCCTGAGCCTGAGCCTGAGCCTGAGCCTGAGCCTGAGCCTGAGCCTGAGCCTGAGCCAGAGCCTGAGCCTGAGCCTGAGCCTGAGCCTGAGCCTGAGCCAGAGCCAGAGCCAGAGCCAGAGCCAGAGCCAGAGCCAGAGCCAGAGCCAGAGCCAGAAATAGGGCTTGATACAAAGCCGGAGCGCAAAACATAGCTGCAGCCACAGCCTAGAGCCACAGCCTGAGTCTGCAACAGTACTTGATACAGTGCCGGAGCTGGAGCTGGAGCCAGAGCCAGAGACACAGCCAGAGCCAGAACAAAACCCTAATTCAGAACCAGAGCCTGAAAGAGAGCCAGAGCCAGAAACAGTGCTTGATAGAGTGCCAGAGCCTGAAACAGAGGCAGATACAGGGCTTGAAACAGCGTCGGAGACTGAGACAAAGCCCAATAAAGAGCAGAAGCCTGAGCCTGAAACAGTGCTTGATACAGTTCCAGAGCCTGAAACAGAACCAGAGCCACAGCTACAGCCATAGCGCCACAGCCTGAGTCTGCAACAGTGGTTGATACAGCGCCGGAGCCTGAAACAGAGACACAGCCTGAAACAGAACCTGAGCCTGGTTATTAGCATGGCAATTAAAGAAGAGAGAGGCAGAAAGGCTTATAAATAGAGTTAAGTGCGAAGGCAAAATAATAAACAACCCTAAAGAAATAGAGAAATGATTTCTCGAATTCTTTAGAGAAATCTATAAGGAAATGAAACAACAGAAGAAGTTAAAGAACATTTCTTTATTTATTTTTTTAAATGATATTTTATTAAATTTCACAGAAATTAACAACAGTAAAAACAACCCAAATCACAAAAACCCAACAAACGCATACAACAAAAAATACCAACAAAAGACAAAAAAAAAAACGACAATAAAAAACATAACAAAGACAATTCAAGATTAAAAACAAACTCTGTTTCGAATTAATAACCTTCCAGATCTTATTTTCCTTGCTTCCACCCGCTTTCCTTTCATGTATTCCAATTTAAAATTAGTTCAGCAATTATCATATTATTCAAATTCATTTTTTATCTTTACCTTTATACTCTTATTTATCTTAATCACTGGAACCCCTTCATTTCATTTACAAAGCCCTTAACATTCATAAGTTTTACAATGTTTTTGTAGATAAACTTTAAACTTCTTCCAGTCCTCTTCCACCTGCTCTTCTCCTTGATCTCGGATTCTGCCGGTCATTTCTGCCAGTTCCATATAGTCTATGACTTGCATCTGCCATTCTTCCAGGGTGGGTAAGTCTTGTGTCTTCCAGTGCTTTGCGATAAGTATTCTTGCTGCTGCTGTGGCATACATAAAAAAGGTTCTATCCTTCTTTGGCACCAATTGGCCGACCATGCCCAGGAGAAAGGCCTCTGGTTTCTTCAGGAAAGTATACCTAAATACTTTTTTCAGTTCATTATAAATCATTTCCCAGAAAGCCTTAATCTTTGGGCAGGCCCACCAAAGGTGAAAGAATGTTCCTTCCGTTCCTTTACATTTCCAACATTTATTATCGGGCAAGTGGTAAATTTTTGCTAGCTTGACTGGGGTCATGTACCACCTGTAAATCATTTTCATAATATTTTCTCTTAAGGCATTACATGCCGTAAATTTCATACCGGTGGTCCACAACCGTTCCCAGTCAGCAAACATGATGTTATGACCAATATCTTGTGCCCATTTTATCATAGCAGATTTAACCGTTTCATCCTCAGTTTTCCATTTCAACAGCAGGTTATACATTCTCGACAGTATCTTAGCACTAGGTTCTAACCTATCGGTAATGGCGGATTCCCTCTGACAGGAGGGAGAAGCTCCGTGGAAATCGGGTCCACCGCTGCAGCGAAGCGGAGGACCCTTAAAAAACCCGCAGGCGGGAGAAGCCTGGGGCCGTGGGACTCAGTGGGCACATCGCGCGCCCCCTGAACTGTCAAAGGAGCCCTGAAAAGAGCTCCGGAGCGGAGCGGGGGTTTGGCGCTGTGCTGGGAGTCGATCGCTACTTCTACGGAGCGAAGCTGCACAGCAATTGCCTGGAGAGCGCTGACCTTTTTCCTGTGAAACATCGATCTGAAACATCTACCCGTGAGTAAGATCTGGGGAAATCTGGAAGGATCAAAGAATAAGAACCAATAGAAGTGAACCTGAACTTGACTTTGATACTTTGATCCGGGATTTTGATCTTGAATTTGAACCTGAAATCGGCAGAGTCTAAACAGGAAGCCCGCTTTGCCGATCTGTAGACAGTTTGAAAGCAAGGGATAAAGAAGCTTGGAACCAAAGAAATGGACTTTGTTATAAAGAGCTAAATTGCATTGCGTGACAGGAGACCCCCCCCCCCTTAAAAGAGAAAGGGGGGGATATAAGAGAGTCTGTGTACTGGTCCAGTAAATGCTTCCGCTGCGCAACCAGCAACAGTTCTCTTTGCAGAGCATTAATTAAATCCAGTGCAGAGATTCTTGTTGCAGTACAAGCTTCAGAGTCTCAGCAGCAAAGAAATAACAACACAGGGAAGCCTGTCTTTCCAAAGACAGGTTTATTGCAGACAGATAACAGAAACGCCTCCGGAGCTTTCAGACATTTTTGCTTCACGCCCCGCAGGCAGAGAAAACAAACACTCTTTATATACTGAGCAACTTAACAACTTAACGAGCTTGACTACTTAAAGTCACATGACATTGCTAACTTGCCAGCGTCTTAGGTTTCACACCCTAACACCCCCTCTCGCTGGCAATACAAAAACAAAATTACTTCAGACCCATTTCTTCACAAAAGTTTTCATGCCGCTGAAACCCAAGCGGTTTTGTAAAACCATCAGCTTGATTTTCATGACTGGGACAGTAATTTAATTTAACAATTCCTGCTTTTACCGTTTGACAAACATTTTGAAAGCGGATATCCAAATGTTTTGTACGACCTTTAAACTGCCCATTTTGTGCTAACTTAAGACACGGTTGATTATCACCCCATACAGTGATTGGAGTGATGGCCTTTTCATACATCTCTTGTGCCAAGCATTTGTAAAATTCTAGATCTCTACATAACTCAGATAAGGCACAGAACTCAGCTTCCGTTGACGACAAAGCAATCAGGTTCTGTTTCTTGGATCTCCACCCAATCAGAGAGTTACCAAATTTTATTACACAGCCAGACACTGATTTTCTATCCTTTAAATTTCCCCAATCACTATCTGCCCAACAAGTAATCTGTGCTTGTCCTTCAGCAGATAATTCAAGGCAAAAATCTTTGGTGTATTGTAAATATCTTAACACTCTTTGAATTCCTTTCCATGCATTTACACTAGGTCTTGAAGCTTCTCTGCTGAGTAAGTTAACAGTGTAAGCAATATCTGGTCTACTCCATTGCGAAAGATGAAGTAAGCTTCCCAGTGCTGACTGAAAGATTTCAGCACTCTTGAATTCAGCACTATCCTTGAACTCATTGTCTTTTACAAAACCCATTTCCATTGGTGTTCTAACACCTGCACACTCTGTCATGCCAAACTTTTTCAACATTTGCAATATCTTGCCTTTTTGATTCAGTAGAAAACTGCCATTTTTGGTCCTATCTATCTGAACACCAAGATAGACCTTTACATCACCAAGATTCTTAACTTTGAAGTGTTTATTTAACTCTTTGGCTAGTTTTTTTACTTGTTCTTGTGTCTTTGAAGTATAAATCAGGTCATCTACATAGACAAGCAAAGATTCTTGAGCATCTCCTGAACCTCTGAAATATAAGCAATTGTCAGCCTTGCTCCTGCTAAAACCAATGCCTACCAAAACATCATTCAAACACTCATTCCAATTATGAGCAGATTGCTTGAGTCCATAAATAGATTTATGTAGTTTCCATACCTGATTTGATTTACCAACTTTCAACCCTGGCGGTAGCTCCATATAGAGCTCTTCAGCCAAGTCTGAATGAAGATAAGCTGTAGAGACATCAAATTGATTCACTTTGAACCCTTTCTGAGCAGCAACTGCTAATAGTGCCTGTAGGGTTTCACTCCTTGAAGTGGGCGCATAGACTTCAGAATAATGTAACCCCTTTCTTTGCGTAAAACCTCGAGCTACAAGCCTTGCTTTGTACTCTGGTTTCCCCATCGCTGTTGTCTTTATCCTGTACACCCACCTACAACTTACTGCCTTGGTACCTTCTGGCAGTTTGGTGATGGAAAACACACCCACTTCTTTCATAGAATTCAACTCTTTTTGCATGGCCTCACGCCACCTACTGGCCTCCTCCTGGGGTAATTGCTCAATCTCCTCAAAACTTTCAGGTTCGCAATTTGCCAAACCAGCCCAAACACTAATAGCTTGGTACCTTTCAGGAGGTATACCTTTGTTGGCACGCTTGGAACGCCTTAACAGTTCCTGTGATGTTCCTTCAGTTTCCCCCTCTGACCCAGAATCACTAGTCGTCACCTGTTTGTCACTAGTAGTTGAAGAACTTTCTGATTCTGACTTTACACTCTCTTGCTGTACAGGTGAACTTTTAGAGCTAGAAGATTCTGACTTTACAGACTTGGGTGAACTAAATGATTTCTCACCCTTGTCCTCAAACTCAAATTCCTCAGCCTGTTCTGGAACTAATACCTGCCCTGGGGCCTGAGTTTCGTTGTTACTGTTCACCACGTCAAATAGTATGTCAGGATTTCCATGAATTTTATTCCAACCATCCTGTTCACAAAATTCCGCACTTCTGCTGATTGTGATTTTCGTTTGATTGCCTTCTACATTCACAAATCTCCAACCTTTTGTGTTTGCTTGATAACCACAGAAAAACATTTCTTTAGATCTAGGATCGCCTTTCCTACGTTGTGCCCTAGGCACCAGCACATAAGCACGACATCCAAAAACTCTTAGATGATCAATTTTTGGTTTTTCCCCAAATAGCATGAAGTAAGGAGTGTTGCCTACTGTGCTATTGTACACTCTGTTAAAAGTATAATTCGCATACAGTGCAGCCTCAGCCCAAAACTGCTGTGGAAGTCCAGAATCAAACAGCAAAGCAGTAATGGCTTCCTGTAATGTTCGAAATTTTCTTTCAGCAACTGCATTCTCCTGTGGTGAATAGGGATTGGTAAGTCTATGAACTATACCTTTCCTTTTTAACCACATCTCCAGCGTGTGGTTCACATATTCCCCACCACGATCTGATTGTATTTTACGCACCCTGGTGTCAAATTTACATTCGACTTCTTCAATCCAATCCATCAGGATGGAAGCTGCTTGCGATTTTTCTTTCAGAAAGAAAACCCAACTAGCCCTTGAAAAATCATCCACCAAAATTTGCATAAATCTCGCACCTCCAAGCGATTTGACTGGCATAGGGCCACACACGTCTGTGTGCACAAGTTCAAAGGGTTTCTTGCTTACTCTATCAGATCTAGGATAGTTACATGTCTTAACCTTAGCATGTTTACAAGCACAACAATCCAGAAAATTTGGACAGGGTTTAATGTTACACTCCTCAGCTAAATCTGGCATCTTGCTTACATACTTAAAGCATATATGAGCTAATCTTCTGTGTAGTAGATGTGCACAACCTGTATGAGGAGCCTTATTTACACACTTAGCTTGCGCTTCACCTGTTGAACATCTACCTGCTGCTAACTGCTCTTCATCCAAAACAAAAAGACCATCCTCACAGGGAATTTTAACTAGCTCCTTCCCCTGTTTCGAAATGGTGCACACATCATTTTCAAACTCAACCTTAAAACCACTTTTTACCAGGCATGACACACTCAAAAGTCCATTCTTCATTCCTGGAAGAACAAAAACAGGAAGGTTAGTTTGCAAACAATTAACATAAATTGTGCCTTTAAGGCTCATTTCTCGTTTACTATTGTCTGCTATAGTCACAGTTTTTGCAACTGGCAATGTCTTGCAGTTCTTCAAGCTGCCACTAGATGTCGCTGGAACTAAACTGTGACTGGCTCCACTGTCAATTATCCACTTCAAGGTTTGTTGGCTCCTTTTAGGACTCTGTTGTGCTGCCATTGCAGATAGTCCCTTATCAGCACCTGCTCCCCCTCTGGATCGTTGATTCTTGTAGCTCTCACGTCGTCTTCCCCTGTAGCTCCGGAAACTGACCTTGGACTGTTGAAATTCCTGTTGCTTTTCAGGACACTTTGCTATCAAATGAAACCTGCTGCCACATCGAAAACATGACTTGCTGGCCATAGCAGACACTTGTGAGGCTTCCTTACAGCTCTGCCTGCTAGTTCCCCCACGCTGGGAATTATCTGAACATCCAACCCTTGGGGTATTTGAATTATCAATACGTTTTCGATGATGTTGATATTCTTGCTCACACAATCTACCAGTCACATAATTCATATTCAGCTGCTCCTCTGGCAAAACTTGTAAAGTTAGTACTAAGTTTTCAAACCCTGCATGCAGGCTGCTAAGCAGAGTATAAACTTTAATATTTTCAGGAAAATTCACACCTAGAGATGACAGTTGGTTGAAATACTCAGTCATCTGTGATGTGTGTTCAACCACACTATCCCCTGGCTTCAGTTTCAACTCATACAAAGCACGTATAATGTTCACCTTCTCTCCAGGCGTGGCTCTATGGTGAATTCGCCTAAGAGCTTCCCAAATTTCAAATGCAGACCTTAAATTTTCCACATGAGGTAATTGGGAATGGTCTATCGATACCATCAACATGCATCTAGCTTTAGTGTCCATTTTTTCATGTTCCCTGTTCTGAGCATGTGCAGCAGCCTCTTGCTCTGCTGTGGCATCTGCTGCAACAGCCACAAACGGCTTTCGCCTCTGGACATAGTCAGCCCACACTTCTTTGGCTTCCAACCAGACTTGAGCCCTCTTAGACCACTGCACGTAATTAGCAGAGTTCAACTTTGTAAAGGGAACCTGGAAATTTTCCACTGCCATTCTTGGGGTCGGCTGCTACTCCCTCTGTGTGCCCTTGCTTCTCTTTCCCCTTGGGATTTGTTTTACTCACTTTTCAGACGCCTCCAGCCTCCTCTGAAGCCTTTTAAACCTTTTTTCCCTCCGTCTCTTCACTAGCAACCTACCACCGTCCTCTGTTTTTATTAACAAAACAAAAACACAACGGGAGGTCAAGCTAGCCTTTTGCAGCTAATGAAGCTGTAAATCTTCACTTACGCAGCTCTCTCAACTTTCTGCAGCCTCTCAGTTCCTTTAAGAGCTGGATTTACGACCAAGCCAGTCTTCTCTCATCCGAAAGCTGCTTTCACTTTCTCTGCACACAATACAGCTGTAGAAACATAGAAGGAGCCATAACCTAAGAGAGTCTGTGTACTGGTCCAGTAAATGCTTCCGCTGCGCAACCAGCAACAGTTCTCTTTGCAGAGCATTAATTAAATCCAGTGCAGAGATTCTTGTTGCAGTACAAGCTTCAGAGTCTCAGCAGCAAAGAAATAACAACACAGGGAAGCCTGTCTTTCCAAAGACAGGTTTATTGCAGACAGATAACAGAAACGCCTCCGGAGCTTTCAGACATTTTTGCTTCACGCCCCGCAGGCAGAGAAAACAAACACTCTTTATATACTGAGCAACTTAACAACTTAACGAGCTTGACTACTTAAAGTCACATGACATTGCTAACTTGCCAGCGTCTTAGGTTTCACACCCTAACAGATAGAACCCACCACTCAATCTTTGATCCCGGACTGCCTCAAGTAATTGAACGGCCACCCTGATTGCACCGCTTAAGAGACATTGTAAGCATTACATTGTAAGCATTACTGCAGACTTCTGCAAAAGAATACTGTCAGGGTTTCAGGGCGACGAGGAAGAGGACGACGACAACCCGAGGTTGTCAGTGAGTCCGTCAAGTGAATCGGAGGATTCCCAAAAGGGAGCCCCCCTGGTCAGGCCAAGGGGCAGTAGAGAGGGAGGCAGTCAGAAGCAGGGGAACGAAGGGGGAATCCCCAGTGGGGGTTGGAGATCGGGACCGGTCTCTCCGTCAGAACGGAGTGAAGGGGGTGGAGTTGCCAGTGTGTCAGAAAGAGCAGAACAGGAAGCAGAGAGGGGAAGGAGTTCGGAGCAGAACGTCCTGCCGGAAGGGGAGGAGTGTAGTACCGAGAGTAGCGTAACGGTCGAAAGGAAGGTCAGAGGCAACGTACGCGCGCCAAGTTCAAATGTGGAGGCGCGCGGAAATGAGGAGAGCCCTGAGGAGGAGCCTGGTCCCAAAGCACGAAGGAGGGGGGAGCAGGCGGCAGAAGACTCAGCCTCGGGGGAGTCCCGGAAGGAGGGAGCACAGGGGGGCAGGAAGACCCTGCGGAAAAGGAAGGAGAGGAAAAGGCGGAGCAGTACAAGCCTCTTAAGCTGGTGCAGGGGCGGGACTGACTCAGAGGGGACTTCTAACATCTAAGGGTAACAGATGCGGAGCCACGGAGCTTGGATGTAACGACAACAATGTTCTTCAATAAAACCTTTTGTATATAACTTGGACTGGACTTTGGTCTCTTGTGAGCTGGGACCTCGGGTGGCTCTGACAAATACCTACTCTTTTAAGAGAAATTTTGAGCCTGTAACTGTTGCTTTTTGAGTAACATTGACATGCCAGTAAAGATACTGTTTTAAAACTATTCATCCAGGATACATTTTGCTACTCTGCTCTCCTAGAGGAACTCTTTGTTATAGCTGGGGATTTTCCGCTGCAGCTGTTATTTTTGTTCACTGCTGAGAAATAAACCTGGGAGCTGTGAGAACTGTGTAAGTGACCTTGACTTTTCTGAGACACAGGAATGGATCAAGACATTCCACAAGATAAGCCGCAGGAGAAGGCACAAGAGAAAGAGAAAGTAATAAAATATAAAACCAGACAACAGTCGCAACTGCAGACACAGCAACAACAACACTCTAGAAGAGCATCTGTAACAGGTCTTTCTGCTTCACAAGCTACAGAAAGAGAAGAATTTAAGGGAGCAAGACCAGCAGGACCAGAATCTACAACACTGGACAAGATCCTTTCAGCTTTACAGAATCTGACAGCTAAGATAGATTTAAACACCTCAACTATCCAAGACCTTGGACAAAAAGTGAATGACGTAGGACAGAAAGTGAATTCCAATACCCAGGCAATTGACAGGTTACTGCAGGAATCCAAGGAGACCAGACAGACAGCAGAGGAAGCCAGGGAGAGGGTTTTGGCGGTAGAGGAAAAAATACCGCCAATAAACAGAAAACTGGATGATTACAAGGCACAATTCTCTCTGATTGAACTTAAGGAAAAACAGGCCAATTTGAGATTAAGATCAGTTCCAGAAACAGAGGAAGGAGAACTAGTAGAGTTTCTCGCATTGGAATTTGAGACCTTTTGGGGTCTAGATTCAGAAGAATTTGAGATAGTGAGTGCCTTTCGGCTGGGAAGAGTCAAAAGGAAGAACAGAGCGAGGGACTGCCTGATTTCACTAAGATCGAAAGAAGAAAGAGACAAAATACTGGGCCTGCATTACAAGAAAGCACTGGAGATTGGAAGTGAGAGAATCGAGATTTTCAAAGATATCCCAAAATACCTACTAGACCTCAGAACTAACTACAATGACTTGGTTGACCTACTAAGGAAGAACAATATCTTGTTCAGGTGGGAATTTCCGCAAGGCCTCTCGTTTACATTTAAAGGAAAGAAAATAAAGATAAGATCAAAGGAAGATAAAGTGAGTTTCCTGGAGGACTTTGGGAAGAACTAAGAAGGGAGGCAAGGACAAGAGATTAGGAGATACTAGGATTGGGACCACCTGATCTAGACAGACACCCCTTGGGGTCGAATCGACTAGAGAAAGAGACACAACCATCAGAAGAAGAACAACTTTTGGGAGCAGTTGGAGGAACTTTACAATAACTACAACATGTCTCTGCAGATGTTAACTTGGAACATCCGGGGTCTTAATTCCCCTAGCAAGAGGAAGAGAATTTTTCATATGTTAAAAAAGGAACAATTGGATTTGATTTGCTTACAAAAAACACATATAACAAGACTCCACAGGAAATTATTGGTAAACAAGAGACTAGGTCAAGAATTTATCTCATCGGACAAAGTTAAAAAAAGAGGAGTTGTGATATATGCAAAAGAGAAGTTGTCACCAAAATTTCTTTTCAAGGATGAACATGGACGATTTGTAGCAATTGAAATACAAATACAAGGAGAGAAAGTATTAATAATTGGAGTCTACGGACCTAATGAGGGGAAATCAGAGTTTTACAAGAAACTGCATGAGACGTTGTTGGATCATATGGACCAGAACATTATTTTGATGGGAGATATGAATGGAGTTGTGTCAACACATATGGACAAATCTGAAAGACAGGTAGTTACAAAAGATGGAAGACTACCAAAGACTTTTTTTGAAATGACAGACAATATGGACTTGATTGACATTTGGAGAACTAAAAACCCCCTAGGAAGGGAGGGAACTTTCTTCTCTGAAGCTAACATGACTTGGACAAGAATTGACCAAATTTGGATTACAAGAGGGATGGCACCCAAGACTCGGAAGGTGGAAATCTGCCCAAAAATCTGCTCCGACCATAACCCTGTGAGAATGGACATGAAATTAACACCGATTGGTTCCTTTAGGTGGAGAATGAATGACACCTTGTTTAGAGATCCTGAAATTATTAAGAAGGCCCAAAAAATTATGAAAGACTATTTTGAAATAAATTTAAAGACAACTGTGGAAAAAAGAGTAATCTGGGACGCAAGTAAAGCCATTATTAGAGGTTTTCTGATTCAACAAAATGCTATAAAGAGGAGACTTCAAGAGGAAAGAAAAGGAAAGATTTTGGAGAAAATCAGAGAAGGAGAAAAGAGATTAAGGTCTAAACCAAAATCACAGGAGATCCTGCGAGAAATTAAGTCATATCAGGCACAGTATTTGAAATTGGTTAATCAGGACATAGAATGGAAGATTAAACAAATGAGACAAAAAACTTTTGAATCAGATAATAAGTGTGGAAAGCTGCTAGCTTGGCAGCTGAAGAAAAGACAAAAATTAAATACAGTGACCAATCTTGAAGTAAATGGAAGGATTATACAAAACCCACAGGAGATCAAAGACTGTTTCCAGAGATACTTCAAACAATTGTATGCACAAGGACCACAGAATGAGACCAAAATCGAGAAATTCTTAAAAACAAATGGATTACAAAATATATCTCAGGAGAGCAAATTAATATTGAATGACAGAATTTCTGAACAGGAGGTTGAAGGTGCCATTAAGAATTTACAGCTTGGCAAGTCTCCAGGCCCAGATGGGCTTTCCTCCAAATATTACAAAGTAATGAAGGACTATTTAATTCAGCCATTAATGGAGGTCTGCAATGAAATTATGGAGGGGAAAAGAGCGCCAGAGTCGTGGAAAGATGCCTATATCACGCTTATACCGAAAAATGAGTCAGAAAAGACACAACTTAAGAACTACCGCCCCATATCCCTACTTAATGTGGATTATAAAATTTTTGCTGACATTTTAGCTAAAAGATTAAAAAAAGTCCTAGCGGGAATCATACATAAAGACCAAGCAGGCTTTCTCCCAGGCAGACATATGACAAACAACACAAGGAACTTAATTGACATCTTGGAAAAATTACAAGTTGATATTAATACAAAAGCAGTATTGATATTCATCGACGCAGAGAAAGCCTTTGACAACATTTCTTGGAGTTTTATGAAGAAAAACCTGCAAGGGATGGGGGTGGGAGAAAGGTTTGGAAACGGTATAGGGGCGATTTATTCAGAACAAAAGGCAAAATTGATAGTGAATAACACAGTTACAGAAGAATTTAAGGTAGAGAAAGGGACACGACAAGGCTGCCCAATTTCCCCTCTGCTTTTTATTTCAGTCCTGGAGGTCTTGCTGAACATGATTAGAAGGGACCAACAGATTCAAGGTATACAGGTCGGAGCCAAACATTATAAATTGAAAGCCTATGCAGATGACCTAGTTTTGACATTACAGGAGCCAATCCCTAGTACTAGAAGAGCTTTGGAAATAATACAAGAATTTGGTCAGGTGGCAGGGTTTAAACTTAATAAATTAAAAACTACGGTTTTGGAAAAAAACTTGACACCAATAGAGAAGGAAAGGTTTCAGGGAGAAACAGGTTTAATAGTAACGAAAAAAGTAAAATACCTAGGGGTGAACATGACTTCGAAGAATGCTAACTTATTTAAAGACAATTATGAAAAGTGTTGGTCTGAAGTGAAAAAAGATCTTGAAATATGGACAAACCTAAAGCTTTCCTTACTGGGTAGAATTGCAGTTATTAAAATGAATGTATTGCCAAAACTGTTGTTTCTGTTTCAAACCTTACAAATAATTGACAAGATGGACTGTTTCAAGAAGTGGCAAAAAGAAATTTCTAGATTTGTCTGGCAGGGCAAAAAGCCCAGAATTAAATATAAAATTCTTACTGATGCAAAGGATAGAGGGGGGGTTTGCCCGGCCGGACTTTAAACTATACTACGAGGCGGCAGCCTTTTGCTGGTTAAAGGAATGGCTACTTCTTGAGAATACAGACATTCTTGATTTGGAAGGACATGATAATGTTTTTGGATGGCATGCATACTTATGGTATGGTAAGGAGAAAGCTCATATGGCGTTTAAAAACCATATTGTCAGAAAAGCATTGTTCAATGTCTGGGTCAGATATAAAGATTTTTTGGAGAATAAAACCCCAAGGTGGCTTTCACCAATGGAAGCTAAGGCCTTGAAAAAACTTAACATGAGATCGAACTGGCCAAAATATTGGGAAATTTTGGAACAGGATGGGGACAAACTGAAATTGCAGAGTTATGAGAAACTTAAAGATAAGGTGCAGGATTGGTTACACTATTTCCAAGTAAGAGAGGCCTATAATTCGGACAGGAAAATTGGCTTCCAGGTGGAAAAATCGAAGTTGGAAACAGAAGTTAAAGAACATTTAGAACAGAACTGTCTTCCGAAACTTACTAAAGAACAAAAAGAACTGTTGAATGACCCTATCACATCGTACGAAATTCAAAGAGCAATTAAGGAAGCAAAGATAGGAATGCCACCAGGGCCAGACGGCCTACCGGCAATATATTATAAAAGATTGAGGACTTACTGTCTGACCCATTAAGAAGTATCTTAAAAGACGGAACCATGCCGGATTCTTGGAAAGACAGCCTTATTGCATTAATTCCAAAACAGGGAACGGACAATCTACTTATTAACAACAATAGGTCTATCGCACTTCTAAATAACGATTATAAATTATATGCAAATATTTTAGCCGAAAGATCAAAAAAAAGTCTTCCAGATATATAATCTATATAATCTATATAATAATATATAATATATATAATATATAAAATAACCGCAAAAATCGATAGACTTCTTTTAGACTACGAAGTAATGGATGAGGAGGTTAAGGCTTCAATGATAAAGTGGGCCCAAGATGTGGGCCGTCCAATTATGCTAAAAGATGGGGAAAACTGATGGAATGTACATTTGAAATTTACAGCCAGCTATAATATAAGAGAGAACATGATGAAAATGGCTCATAGGTGGTACCTCACTCCTTCTAGATGATCAAGAAAAGATTAAGATTTGGGGGGGGGGGGGATATACGATGAATTTAAAAAGATGATGGGGATAACTTTTACAAAAAAAACGGAGGCATTTCTATGAAGTATTTTAGATAAAGAGATCCCAAAAAATCTAAGAGAGATATTCTTGTATGCAACCGCAGCAGCTCGTATACTTGTGGCCAAGGGATGGAAAGATTACGAGGCTCCAAAAATAACAGATTGGCAAATCAAATTACAGGAATTGGTGGAGACGGCTCAATTGACTAGCAAACTCAGAGGAATCTCAAAGCAAAAATTTGCAGAAAAATGGGATGGTTATACAAGATATGTTCAAAAATACAATAATAGTTTTGACTCCGTGCTAGCATTTGAGTGATAAAGGACCTAAAAGGAGGTGGACAACAATTAAGGATTTATTATGTTTTCAGAATGTATTGGAAAATTTATATAGAAAGGATTATTGTTTTGTGTACATTCCATTGTAAGAATGGAAACAGAGCCAGAGCAAGAGCCACAGCCTAAGTCTGAAACAGTCCTTGATAGAGTGCCAGAGCCAGAGCCAGAGCCTGAATCAGTGCCAGAACCAAGCCCTCATTCAGAACCAGAGCCTGAGAAAGAGCCAGAGCCAGAACCAGAGCAAAAGAAACGGCCACAGCCTGAGTCTGAAACAGCCCTTGATAGAGAGCCAGAATCAGAGAATCAGAATCAGAGTATCAGAGTCAGAACCAGATCTTCGGTAAAGACGTGGTCTGGTCTTAGCGCAACTGCTCCTCCCACCCGCGATAACAGAGATTGGGTGTTCCAATACATCCCCCCGTAGGGAACCTGCCCCAGCCATTCTGTTGGCTGAGGCCCCCTCCCAGACAGCCCTGACCCTTTCCCCTTAAAAAGCAAGATACAAAATATACAATAACCTTAAAAAATAGTAAAAGAAAAACAAAGCAAGAAACAATTATGCTAAACTTAAAATAATCCCCGCCCCAACTAAACATTTGTCCCACCCCAGAAAGAAAATAATAACAACAACAACAACAAAAAACCACCGTTTGAGGTGCAACAGAGACACAGCCAGAGACAGAGCGAGACCCTGAATCAGTGCCATAACCAAGCCCTCATTCAGAACCAGAGCCTGAAACAGAGCCACAGCCCGAACCAGAGCAACAGCCACAGACTAGAGCCACAGCCTGAGTCTGCAACAGTACTTGATACAGTGCCGGAGCCTGAAACAGAGACACAGCCTCAAACAGAGCCTGAGCCTGAAACAGAGGCAGAGGCAGAGCCACAGCCAGAGCCTGAGTCTGAAACAGTCCTTGATAGAGTGCCGGAGCCAGAGCCAGAGCCAGAGCCAGAGGCAGAGCCAGAAATAGGGCTTGATACAGGGCCGGAGCGCAAAACATAGCTGCAACCACAGCCTAGAGCCACAGCCTGAGACTGCAACACTACTTGATATAGTGCCGGAGCTGGAGCCAGAGCCAGAGACACAGCCAGAGCCAGAACAAAACCCTAATTCAGAACCAGAGCCTGAAAGAGAGCCAGAGCCAGAAACAGTGCTTGATAGAGTGCCAGAGCCTGAAACAGAGGCAGAGGCAGATACAGGGCTTGAAACAGCGTCGGAGCCTGAAACAGAGAAACAGCGTGAAACGGAGACAAAGGCTGAGACACTGGCCGAGCCTGAAATAGAGCTAGAATAAGGGCTAGAGCCAAAGACAGAGACAATGCCTAATAAAGAGCAGAAGCCTGAGCCTGAGCCTGAAGCACTGCTTGATACAGTGCCAGAGCCTGAAACAGAACCAGAGCCACAGCTACAGCCATAGCGCCACAGCCTGAGTCTGCAACAGTGGTTGATACAGCGCCAGAGCCTGAAACAGAGACACAGCCTGAAACAGAACCTGAGCCTGGTTATTAGCATGGCAATTAAAGAAGAGAGAGGCAGAAAGGCTTATAAATAGAGTTAAGTGCGAAGGCAAAATAATAAACAACCCTAAAGAAATAGAGAAATGATTTCTCGAATTCTTTAGAGAAATCTATAAGGAAGGAAATGAAACAACAGAAGAAGTTAAAGAACATTTAGAACAGAACTGTCTTCCGAAACTTGCTAAAGAACAGAAAGAACTGTTGAATGCCCCTATCACATCGTACGAAATTCAAAGAGCAATTAAGGAAGCAAAGATAGGAAAGCCACCAGGGCCAGACGGCCTACTGGCAATATATTATAAAAAAATTGAGGACTTACTGTCTGACCCATTAAGAAGTATCTTAAAAGACGGAACCATGCCGGATTCTTGGAAAGACAGCCTTATTGCATTAATTCCAAAACAGGGAATGGACAATCTACTTATTAACAACTATAGGCCTATCGCACTTCTAAATAACGATTATAAATTATATGCTAATATTTTAGCCGAAAGATCAAAAAAAGTCTTCCAGATGACGATACACAATGACCAAGCTGGCTTTTTGCCCGGGAGGCACATTTATAGCAACACTAGAAACATTATAAACTTATTAGCGTATTTAGACTTAAGAATAGAAAAGAAGGCAGTCTGAATGGCTATAGATGCAGAAAAAGCTTTCGACAGCGTTTCCTGGAAATTTATGAAAGGTCTATTACACCATATGGATTTTGGTATACAGTATATAAAAGGTGTCAGGGAACTGCCATCGCAGCCGAGAGGAGAGGTAAGGCTCCCCAATGATGCCGGAGAGGGAACTAGCAAGGAGAGAGAGAGAGCTTCCGCTGGGGAAGGAAACCAAGGTGACACCAGGAAGAAAGGAGAGGCTGAGAGTACTTCGGAGGGAAGGCTCCGAGACTCTTCCAGTGAGATCAGTGGGGAGAGCGCAGGACCTCCGCTTGGCACGCCTACTCTGCGCAGAAGGCTTCCGCGCAGAGAAGCGAGGCGGAGACTTGCTGTCAAGGAATTCTTATGTTGGAAGAAGTTCAGGAAACGCCCACTGACGGATTCTGCCAGTGACTGAGACAGTCGCGCTGTTAGGGCTGTCAAACCGGGGAAAGGTTTAGCCATACAACTAGCTTGGAGCAGTTTGGAATTTACGCACAAGCAACCCCAATTCCCATTACAAAAGGGATTGAAGCAATATAATCAAAACAAAAAGCTAAAATCATAATCAATGGAAATTTATCACAGGAGTGTGTAATCAGTAAAGGGGTCAGACAAGGTTGCCCACTATCCCCCTTAATTTTCATATTAACATTGGAAGTTTTATGTAAACAAATTAGGGAAGAAAAAGAAATAAAAGGGATTATGCTGGGAAATATAAGTTACAAAATGAGGGCATTTGCTGACGATTTAATTATAACTACGGAGCAACCAAAACAGAGTTTAAGAAAGGTGTTGGAAATAATATATGGCTACGGTAAAGTTGCGGGGTTCAAAATGAATTTAAACAAGACAAAACTATTAGTTAAAAATATGTCGCCAGATGATAAAGCAGAATTAGAACAAATAATACGCATTAATATCTACCCCCAAATCAAGTATTTAGGATTATGGATAACACCAAAGAATATTAACTTATATGAAGATAATTATACCAATTGTTGGAAAGATATCAAAAGACAGTTGGAGACATGGACAAGGTTAAATTTATCATTCCTGGGCCGTATTTCGGTAATAAAAATGATAGTTTTACCAAAGCTACTCTTTCACCCCAGAAAGAAAACAACAACAACAACAACAACAAACCACCGTTTGTGGTGCAACAGAGACACAGCCAGAGACAGAGCGAGACCCTGAATCAGTGCCATAACCAAGCCCTCATTCAGAACCAGACCCTGAAAAAGAGCCACAGCCCGAACCAGAGCAACAGCCACAGCCTGAGTCTGCAACAGTACTTGATACAGTGCCGGAGCCTGAAACAGAGACACAGCCTCAAACAGAGCCTGAGCCTGAAACAGAGGCAGAGCCACAGCCTGAGTCTGAAACAGTCCTTGATAGAGTGCCAGAGCCAGAGCCAGAGCGAGACCCTGAATCAGAGTCAGAGTGAGACCCTGAATCAGAGCCAGAGTGAGACCCAGAATCAGAATCAGAGCCAGGGCCAGGGCCAGGGCTTGATACAGGGCCAGAGCGCAAAACATAGCTGCAGCCACAGACTGAGTCTGCAGCAGTACTTGATACAGTGCCGGAGCTGGAGCCAGAGCCAGAGCCAGAGACACAGCCAGAGCCAGAACAAAACCCTAATTCAGAACCAGAGTGTGATGGCCTGGGAATCCGATTCAGAGGCTGAACCGGAGGAATCCCAGCCTGCACAGGAGTCCCCGCCTCCAGGACCGGCTGAACTGGGGCAGGGCCTTGATTCTGAAGTGCCTGCACCTGTGCCGGATCCTCAGGAGCAGACACCAGGTGAATCCACTCTGGCTCCAGAGGTGGTTGAGGACTCAGTGCCTACAGGTGAGTCTCCCCCTGGGCCCAGTAACCCTTCAGTCTCTCCTGAACTGCAGAGGCTCAGGGCAGAGAGGCGAAGGGAACTGATTTCTCCCAGGAGGAGTGCTCGCCTTAAGGCCAGGAGAGGCGGGTCTCCTGGGGGCCGGGACCGCCCCTAGCCTCAGAGAAGATAAAGGACAGTCAGCCCGGTCCCAGGTTGTGGGAGCAACGTCGTTGTTGAGTACCTGTTCCTGCCCGGACCCAGACCTGACCCTCCAGTGTTCCTGTCCCCACCCGGCTTCCTGCTTCGGACCTCGCCCTGCTCCTTGTGAACTGTTTCCAGGCTAGTGACCCAGGACCGGACTTTGACTACGCCAACAGTAACCTTTCCCCCGGGGCCAGCACACAGAGACTGAAAGAGAGCGAGACCCTGAAATATAGCTGGGTCAGAGGCAGAGGAAGAGCCATCATGAGACCCTGAATCAGAGTCAGAACCAGATCTTCATTCAGAACCAGACCCTGAAAGAGAGCCAGAGCCACAGCCAGAGCCACAGACGGAGCCTAGAGCCACAGCCGAGATCCACAGCCTGAGTCTGAAATAGTGCTTGATAGAGTGCTGGAACCTGAAACAGAGACACTGTCTGAAACTGAGCCTGACGCTTAAACGTAGCCAGGGGCAGAGGGAGAGGCAGAGCCTGATACAGTGCTTGATACAGCATAGGAGCCTGCAGCAGAGACACAGCCAGATCCAGAGACACAGCCAGAGCCAGAACAAAACCCTCCTTCAGAAACAGAGCCTGAAAGAGAGCCAGAGCCAGAAACAGAACCAGAGCCACAGCGACAGCCATAGCGCCACAGCCTGAGTCTGCAACAGTGGTTGATACAGCGCCGGAGCCTGAAACAGAGACACAGCCTGAAACAGAATCTGAGCCTGGTTATTAGCATGGCAATTAAAGAAGAGAGAGGCAGAAAGGCTTATAAATAGAGTTAAGTGCGAAGGCAAAATAATAAACAACCCTAAAGAAATAGAGAAACGATTTCTCAAATTCTTTAGAGAAATCTATAAGGAAGGAAATGAAACAACAGAAGAAGTTAAAGAAAATTTAGAACAGAACTGTCTTCTGAAACTTGCTAAAGAACAAACAGAACTGTTGAATGCCCCTATCACATCGTACAAAATTCAAAGAGCAATTCAGGAAGCAAAGATTGGAAAGCCACCAGGGCCAGACGTCCTACCGGCAATATATTATAAAAAAATTGAGGACTTACTGTCTGACCCATTAAGAAGTATCTTAAAAAAAATAACAACTTCCGGCGAACCGCAGCCACAGGAAAGGAGTGTGAGGCTGCCCTCCGGGGGAGGGGGTCTCAAACAATGCGGGGGTCTAGAGGTGTCACGAAGGCTCCGTGGACCTCGAAACCCCAAGAGGGTTATCTTGGGGGACAGGTACCTGGTGGTGCTGCTGGCGCACCCCTGTTTTTCGGACATTTTAAATCAAGTTTGAGAACAGGATTGGAGCTGCAGCATGAAAGGGAAGCAACAGACTTCGAGTGAAAGCGGCAAGCCTCCAACAACAATTAAGAAGCTGGGTCATAACTAAATCAATAACAGATTGAATTTAAGTTAAAGAAACCAGCGGAACAAAGATACTATGATATGAAAGAAGAAGGAATTTGCTTCAGCGGTAAGAGTAAACGGCGTGTGACGGAAGACTGGGAGAGGAGAGGGAGTAAGACTGTAACTGCTGAGATTGAAAACAGTTGAATATTTGAAAAGCGGATAGAAACATTTCTGCTCTGTCCTGATCGGAGCGCGCTATGCCAGCGACCAAAAGGGACTGTAATTTTTTACCCAGTCTAGGATATATAAGTGAGACTTTGTTCCGAGTTACTGTATTTTCTATATACCTCCCCCGCCTAATGTGTTCAAGCTGAAACTGTTTCTCTTTATTATTTGGGGTGCTTAATTGACTGAAAGCTGAGTTTGTTATTGAGAGGAGCGGATACGACGAGAGGTCTGGGAGGAGAAAGTGAACTGTAAGAGGAGAACTTTGGAAAACAGCGGAACCTCTCGCCGCCATTGTGTGCTCCATTTCCTGTTTTTCTCTTAAAGCGGCACACAGGTGTAATCATTTAGGAGAAGATAATCTTGGCGCCTTAAACATTTAATCTATTGCTACAGAAAACGGGGAGTAAACGGCTAAGTCGAAAGAAAAGAAAAGAAGACTTAAACACAGTACCTTGGCAATACTTTACGTTCTCTCTAGACCCTGCTGCCTTCCCGTGGCAATCTGTTGGTGTAATTTTGACTCCCCCCCCCCCCACCTTTTCTGTTCCGGCTTCGAAACCTGCCCCGTATTTCATCCCTACTTCCTGGAAAGTATTGAGCTGGATGTTCCCCACCTCCTTTTCTCCCCCCTGTGTCTTGATGTTCCCTACTTTATTTACTCTCTAGGACTTAAATCTCGAGAACTTTCTTCCTCCTTCATTTGCTTTTTGTGACTGTAAACGATCCATCTAACTGGTCCCCTAGCTGTGCGTGGAGAGAGACTTCATACTGAAGAACTAAAAGGGTGAATGCAAGTAAAGCGCCACCGTGTGGGGCCAGAAAGGAACTACATTGGGAAAACAAAGAAATTTTTTAAACTACAGTTGAGCGACCCCTAGGGGTGGGGAAAAACTTTTTTCTCTCTTTTGTTTCATTTTCATTTTTTTTTTTTTAGTTAATTAAGACAAATAGAAATACAAAATGAAAAAGGGGGCGGGAACGCCTGCTGAAAGGAGACCATCCAGACAAGAAAATGGGAAAGAGGGGAAGGAAATTAAGGACTATGATAATTTGATGGCTGAAATAAGGAAAGAATTTAAACATAATGAACAGTATATTGAGAAAAAAATATTGGAAGTACAGGACTCATTGAATAAGAGATTAGAGGGGGGGTGGGAGAACTAACAGGAAAAGTAAAAGATTTATCTCTAAGATCCAAAGTACTTGAAGACTCAATGAAAAGGGTTCAAAAAGATATCAAAGAAAATAGGAAAGATATGGACAGGATTAAGACAGAGGTGAAGGAGATAAATAAAATACAGGAAGAGTTACTGGATAGTGTGGCGATGACTCAAATGAGACAGAAGCAATCAAACCTGAAATTTAGGGGAACCAAATGAAAATATACGATCTAAATTGGTTAGATATGAAGGAAGAAGACATAGGATATTCAGTTGCAAATATTTTTCGGATAAAAACAAAATCAGCCAAAGCCAGAGGGAAGAAACTGCCAGGAGATGTCCTGGTCATGTTTAACTCTCTGGATATGAGAAATGAAATACTAAAGCTAAACTATAATCAAAAACTATGTATTGAAGGAAAGCCAATTATTTTATTTAAAGAGATTCCTTCGAGATTTCTTTGTAAGAGAGATGTTTATAAAAAACTAACTAACTAACGGAAGAAGAACGGGATCCAATATAGATGGGAATTCCCGGAAGGGATTTCATTCTATTTCAAGGGGAAAAGATTCAAACTATCCAGCTCTCTGGAATTGGATAAATTTGCAAGAAGATCTGGGAAGGTTGGGAGGGTGGGAACCAGAAGGGGAGCAGATGGGGGAAGAGAGGGGTGGAGGTGAAGGAAGTGGAGAGGGAGAAGGGGAGGAAAATTTAGACGAAGAAAAAGAAGAGGAAGAGACAGATAACAAAGAACAGTAGATTTAACTTAGATTCGACCACTTACTGATTGTACATTAAAAATTACCTCGTGGAATGTGAATGGGCTAAACAATAAAAATAAAAGGAACGAAATTGCTCATGTATTGCTTAAAAAGAACCTTGACATAATCTGTCTACAAGAAATTCATGTAACAAGAAAACATAAAAGAATTTTAAGTAATAAGAGATTAGGGTTAGACTTTGTAGCATCGGATAATGTCAAGAAAAGAGGAGTGGTATTATATATAAAAGAAAACCTTGATCCAAAACTAATACATAAAGACGAAGAGGGGAGAACGATAGTAGTACAGATCACCCAATCAAGGAGAAAAGATAAATGTGGTTGGGATATATGCACCCAATGACAAAAAGTCAGCATTCTATTCTGAACTAGGTAACAAATTGTTAGAATGGATGGACCAACAATTGATATTGATGGGGGACTTCAATGGAGTGGTTCTCCCAAACTTGGATAGATCAATAAGAAAACAGGAAGTGAGGGAGGGCAAATTACCGAAAGCCTTCTTCGAATTAGTGGAACATTTGGGACTAATTGATGCTTGGAGATTTAAAAACCCCACGATAAAACAATTTACCTTCTTTTCAAACCCAAATCAAAGCTGGGGGAGAATAGCCCATATTTGGATTTCGAAGGAATTGACGCAAAGAGTAATTAAGACGGAAATCCTCCCACAAACCCTATCTGATCACAATCCAGTATATATGGAGGTAAAAGGAAAAGACTTTAGAACATTAAGATGGAAAATGAATGAAAATCTATTCAATGATCAAAAGATAGTAAATAAAGCAAAAGAGACAATTGAGGAATACTTTAAGTGGAATTTGAATAAAGAAACATCTCTAGAAATGGTGTGGGGCGCTGGGAAGGCCGTCATGAGGGGTTTCCTAATCCAGAAAAATAGCATCTTAAAAAAGAAAAAAAGAGAAAAGGAAAGAAGAAATCTTATTGCATCTCATGGAGAATGAAAGACAATTAACCATTAAACCAGGAGATGAAATAATAAAACAAAACATAAGGATGCTACAAGCTCAATTTTCTATGATAGTGAACCAGGAGATTGAATGGAGGATCAAAATGATGAAACAAAAGAACTTTGAATCAGCAAATAAGATAGGGAAATACCTGGCGTGGCAATTAAGAGAGAGGAAAAAACAAAACACGATATGTAAGATAAGGGATGGAGAAAGGATAGTGGAGGACCCAAAAGAGATAAAGAAGATATTTCAGAAATACTATAAGGAATTATACAAAAGAGAAAAAGAGATAGATAATGAGATAGAAGATTACTTAAAACAATACCAATTGCAACAGATCATGACTGAAGAAAGAGAATATCTAAATCAGACAATTACAGAGGAAGAAATTAGGAAAGCAATAAAAAAAATGAAAAGAGGAAAAGTGCCGGGGCCAGATGGTATCTCGGCTAAATATTATAAAATATTAAGTGATCAACTTTCCCCAGTGCTATGTGAAGTCATGAACAATGTACTAAAAGAAGGGAGAATTCCAAACACCTGGAAAGAAGCGTATATTACCTTAATCCCTAAAAAAGATACAGATGGCTTAGAGGTAAAAAACTATAGACCTATCTCATTATTAAATAATGACTATAAACTATTCGCAGACGTATTGGCGGAAAGGTTAAAAAAAGTCTTAAATAAGAGAATCCATAAAGACCAAACGGGTTTCCTCCCGGGGAGACAATTGAAAGACAATGTAAGAAATGTGATAGACATTATTGAATATCTGCATAGTAGAATAGACAAGCAGGCGGCGCTGATCTTCATTGATGCCGAGGAGGCATTTGACAACGTCTCCTGGCGTTTCATGAGGGAAAATTTAAAAATGATGGGAATTGGTGAAGGATTTAGAAAAGGTATTGAGGCTATTTATCAAGAGCAAAAAGCCAAACTTATAATAAACAACAATATATCGGAGGCCTTTGATATTACCAAAGGGAATAGGCAAGGCTGTCCCTTATCCCCTTTGTTATTTATAACAGTGTTGGAAGTGTTTAATAAAAGGTTAAGGGAAACACCGGAGGTTAAAGGAATTAAGGTAGGAAGCAAGGAATTCAAAATAAAAGTATTTGCAGACAACCTGATATTAACATTGGAAGATCCTAAGAACAGTTTACAAGAAGCCCTACAGAAACTAGAAGAATTTGGAAAAGTGGCAGGTCTCAAGCTCAACAGGAATAAGACTAAAATGATAACAAAAAATATAACCAAGGAAGATATAGTAGAGCTAGAACAAAGGACGGGAATTATGGTTGCTAAGAAGGTAAAATATCTAGGAGTGTGGATCACAGCAAAAAATATAAACTTCTACAAAGATAATTAATAGACTACTTGGAAGGGTGTCAAAAAAGATTTAGAAATCTGGGAGAGATTGAAACTTTCCTTCTTAGGGAGGATATCGGATATTAAAATGAATGTCCTGCCCAGAATGTTATTTTTGTTTCAAACTATACCAGTAACGAAAGGACTAAAACAGTGCAAAGATTGGCAAAGGATCTTAGCGAGATTCATTTGGCAGGGGAAAAGATCACATATAAAAATGAAAATTGTGCTGGTCCCGGCGGGAAGGTTACCGTTGGCGTAGTCAAAGTCCGGTCCTGGGTCACTAGCCTGGAAACAGTTCACAAGGAGCGGGGCGAGGTCCGAAGCAGGAAGCCGGGCGGGGACAGGAACACTGGAGGGTCAGGTCTGGGTCCGGGCAGGAACAGGTATTCAACAACGACGTTGCTCCCGCAACCTGGGACCGGGCTGACTGGCCTTTATCTTCTCTGAGGCCAGGGGCGGTCCCGGCCCCCAGGAGACCCGCCTCTCCTGGCCTTAAGGCGAGCACTCCTCCTGGGAGAAATCAGTTCCCTTCGCCTCTCTGCCCTGAGCCTCTGCAGTTCAGGAGAGGCTGAAGGGTTACTGGGCCCAGGGGGAGACTCACCTGTAGGCACTGAGTCCTCAACCACCTCTGGAGCCAGAGTGGATTCACCTGGTGCCTGCTCCTGAGGATCCGGCACAGGCGCAGGCGCTTCAGAATCAAGGCTCTGCCCCAGTTCAGCCGGCCCTGGAGGCGGGGACTCCGGTGCAGGCTGGGATTCCTCCGGTTCAGCCTCTGAATCGGATTCCCAGGCCATCACAAAATTACTGGTAGATAAAAAAGAAAGAGGGGGTTTTTCTTTACCAGATTTGAGTTTATATTACGAAGCGGCTTGCTTAACGTGGGTGAAAGACTGGATAAAGCTAGAGAATACTGATATCTTGGATTTAGAGGGCTTTGATAACAGGTACGGGTGGCACTCGTACCTGTGGTACGAAAAGGTGAAAGTTCATAGAGGCTTTCTAAATCATATAATTAGAGGACCATTATTTCAAGTATGGGAAAGAAATAAGAACCTGCTGGAAAAGAAAACCCTGTGGTGGATCTCACCAATAAATGCCTTAACTGTCAAAAAAAACTAACATGGAGGGGGGGAAAGCTACCTATGAAGATCTTATCAATAAAACTGATCAGGGCATAAAACTCAAGCCCTATGAGGAGGTAAAGAATGTACTCACAGGGTGGCTGCAATACCATCAAGTGAATGATCTGTTAAAAGATGTTAAAAAGAAACTGGGATTTGAAGATACAAAATCTAAATTTAATGTGGAAGTCATAGAAGGTAAAAACAAAACATTATCTAGGATGTATGACCTCTTACTGGATTGGTATACAAAAGACGAAGAGGTGAAGGAGGCCATGATAAAATGGGCCATAGATATTGGTTACAACATTGACTTTGTAAAGTGGCAAGAATTGTGGAATGTAAATATGAAATTCACGGCGTGTACGGCACCAAGGGAGAACCTCTGGAAGATGATTTATAGGTGGCATCTCACACCAGTGAAATTGGCTAAGATTTATAAACCGAAGATTAAGAAATGCTGGAAATGTGGAGAGGGGGATGGTGAGTTCTATCATATGTGGTGGACATGCAGTAAAGTAAAAGGCTTTTGGGAACTGATTTACAACGAACTTAAAAAAAAAATTAAGTATACTTTTCCCAAAAAGCCTGAAGCTTTCCTGCTAGGAATAGTTGGCAAGGAAATAAAAAAAGGGGACAAAAATCTGTTTCTATATGCCACAACGGCCGCTAGAACTATGTTAGCCCAAAGCTGGAAAATGGAATTAATACCTACTATAAATGACTGGCAGATCAAGATGATAAATTATGCTGAACTAGCTAGAATAACAGGAAGAATAAGAGACCAGGATGACCAGAAGTTTCATGAAAATTGGAACAAATATCTGACGTATGTAAGAGATAGGTATAGAACTTCGATGACTCTGGCAGGGCTGGAACAACTCTAACAGTGTTTGGCAACTATGTAAAGGAGATAAAACACGTAACTTTAGAAATTATCTGATACTTACCAATGAAGGGAAGTCCGAGGCTCGGCGGAGCCCAAAATAACGGTGTACTAGAAATAATAATAATGATTTTATTGCATTAGCCATGCGGCCATAGCATAATATACATAGAAATAACAACATAAAATGGGGGTGGGGAGATAAAAGTGTATGCCGTTCTGGGCGAATACTTTGAGAGAATGGGGATAACAAAGGTAACGGGAGATTTAAAACATCGAGTGACAGAGAATACAAAAAACAGGTTTGATTGTGCGGCGTATCGACTACATCTGTGGTATTGAGGAAGGAGTTGGTGCCGCTTTCCTCTTCATCACACTAAGCAGGAAATTAGCTGTCATCTCGGTAATCCAACAGTCAGAATCCTGCAGAAGAAGGGACACTATCCAAGGCTGGATTGGGAGATGAAGCTTGTTCACGAGAGGAGTTAGAAACCGAGATCTTTCATCTGTCCAGTTGGGGCAGAAGAGCATTACATGTTCCATAGTCTCCAGAGCCGTGTCATTGCAGGTGCATGCTCTATTTGCGATGGGAACTCTGGAGTAACGACCCGACAAAACTGCTGTAGGAAAACAGTTGAGACGGGCACAGGTAAAGGCCCTTCGCTTAGCCTCCGAAGGAATTGTGAAGCAGTATAGAGGGATCCCTTCAGGGGGTGGAATAGCTAGGGCTAAGCCTGAACACGGCCCTCTTGCATGGGAAGCTGTGTTAGAGAAGTCAAGTTGCTCCAGCTTCTTTTTGATTAGAGGTAGGGTCGCCGGGCTTATACACTCTAAATTAAAAACAGTTTTGCGGTTCAAATTGAGAAGAGAGCGGAGTTTGAGATTAATTGTAGTTTTCCAAGGAGAATTATGAATATCTCTTAGGATCAGATTGGAGAAACCACCTCTAATTCGAGCATCCGATGGTAGTAGGTGGGAGCTGTAGGAAATGGCTCGACTCCATGCTCGTTTTACAATTGAGGGCTGGGCGAACTCAAGTCGTAAGGCTGCACCTGAGACACATCTTGGGACGCCAGAAAGAGATCTCAAAAACATATGAAGTGGGCGATCCAAGTTACCTGATATTGCTGTAGTCCATACTTCGCAGCCATATAATAGTTTAGGGACAACTTTGGCATTAAACATTTGAATTGCTGCTGGAAGGTGTTTGCCGCCCTTCTGGTGATAAAATCGGACAATGGCATTAGAGGTCGTGGTTGCAGCAAGAGAGGCAGATTGTAGATGGGTGGTCCAGGAGAGATTATAAGTAAATATTAAGCCTAGATATTTAAAGGCTTTTACCTTTTCTAAGTAGCCACCTGTGATCTTAAGCGGCTCCAGCTTGAGTTTGCGGGAACGAGTGAAGTGGAGAACTTTCGATTTTTTATAATTAATATTAAGAGCTTCCGCCTTACAATAGGCGATAAATGCATTAACTGCATTTGCTAGGTCCGCAGCTGTTCTGGATAAGATGACGGCATCATCCGCATAGAAAAGGGAAGCAACGGGGTGGCCTGCTAAGTGAGGAGGGTACTTAGTTGCTAGCTTCAAAGGGGAAAGGGCATCATGAAGATAAAGATTAAACAGTAAAGGGGCCAAGAGACAACCTTGTCGGATGCCCCCTGGCCGTTGGGAATGGGGTGGTAAGGTAGCCGTTGGGACCAATTCGAACGCGAGCTGTGGTGTTTGAATAAAGGGAAATAATTAGGGAAAGGAGGTGTGGATCAATTCCCAAATGGGCAAGTTTGGACCATAATCTCTGCCTAGGAATGGAATCAAAGGCGGCCTCCAGGTCCATGAAAGAGGCAAACAGGTGGCCTTGCCTTGGTGCAGTGTATTTACTGGCAAGGTGATAAAGAGTTAGACAGTGGTCCATGGTTGATGCTGACTTCCGGAAGCCAATCTGTTCTGGCGGTAGAATGTTTCTCTCATGGACCCATGAAAGAAGTTCATCCAGTAAGACAGCGGCAAATATTTTCCCCGGAATAGATAGTAAGCTGATGGGGCGATAGTGCCTAGGGATGTTTGGCTGGCCGCCTTTGAAAATCGGAACTATTGTAGCTTCTCTCCAGGAGTCGGGGATGTCTAAGGCGGAGGAGATAGCGGTGAATACAGGAGTCAGCTGTTCACTCCACCAAAGAGGATCAGTCAGGAAAAGGTCCAACGGGACCATGTCTGGGCCGGGGGCCTTATTCCTACGCATGGACATTATGATGTTGAAGATGCGGGTTGAGGTAAAATTTACTGAGGAGGTGGAACTAAGAGAACAGGAACAGAGGTCCGACGGGGATTGAAGGTGATTTGTAAGATGATTTGGAGAAGCGAAACTGGCTGAATAATAAGCGATCCATTCGTCAGCGGAAATCAGGATAGCTGAATTGGGTGGTGCCGAAGGCCTAACTAAGCGCCAAAAGGAGCGGGAGTCATGCCTCTCTACAGCTGAACGAAGAGTGGACCAAGCCTCAAGGATGTGTTGCTGTTTCTTGCAATGAATCATGTTTCTGTATGTCCTTTTAGTAACTAGAAGCTCTGCACGGGTTTGGGGGTCGTTGGAAAATTTGATGATTCTGACCATTTTCCTAATTCGCCTTCTTAGGACTTTACATTCCTTGTCAAACCAGGGTGATTCGGAGAAGAAGCGTTGGTGAGTAGGCGAGGTGATGGTTATGTAGGTTGTTAAAAAGCATCAATTAATTTCCGGTATTGGTCAGCGGGCGGAATTGAGTCAGAAAGAACTGTAGGCATATCAAGTGATTTTTGTATGTCCAGGGCAAGAGAGGAGCTGAGGCTTGTCCATTTCTTTGTTTTATATACAGGGTAGCTCTGTACGGTGGAACTATAGTTTGAGGGGACTGAGAATGGCTCTATTAGGTTTAACATTAAAGTCAATGGAAGGTGGTCACCACCAAAATATTCAGCCACTTCCATTTTTGTAGAAATTGAGAATAGCTCCGGCGTCAATAGAATGTAGTCGACAACACTGGTCCCCCGGGAAGAGATGCATGTTAACTGCTGCGAGGACAAGGGAGTAACGTTGCCATTTGCGATGCAAAGATCGTTTTCGATGGCCAATTGGGCCATCAGCCTCCCTGACGCATTTGTTATGGGATCAAGAGAGCATCTGTTTCCCCAGGGGGGCTGCAGGGGATTGTCCAGAAGTGCTGCGGAAGATAATATAGCATCGTCGTTGGGACCTATTCTTGCATTAAAGTCGCCTAAGAGGATTTGAGGAAGTCCTGGGTTAGTTGTTTGAAGGTCATGAAGCCAAGACGAAAGTTCAGACCACCTTTCATTACGGTCGGAATCATTAATTGCTGGAGGCAGATATACTGTAGTTATCAACCATGGGCTTTTGGTCTTTGGAAGGTGGATCTTTATAGTGAGAAAGTAAGGGGAAGATTTAAGTTCCTCGCAGATAGTGAGGGATAAGCTGGTTGAGATAAGACAGGCGAGGCCAACTTGAGGGCGACCCCTGTTAGCTAGTTTGCGAGCACAGGAGCTAAAGGAACAATAATTTGGAAGAGTGATACTTTGTTGGGACCAGGTCTCTTGGAGGCACACAATGTCAAAAGAAGAGATAAAGTTTATTGCCTCAGGATCCATTTGCTTTGTCGCCCAACCGTTAACATTCCAGGAGACAATTTTAAGGCTCTGGGGTGGGTTGGATGCGCCTTTCAGGGAAAGAACTACTTTTGCTTGGTTTGTAAGTAAGGATTGAGCCTGTTTGTTTCTAATGGTGTCGAATTTCCGCGGAGATAGGGAGCCGGCTGGTGTTTGCCTCTGGTCTGATCTTTGTCAATTATTTCCCAAGGAACTTTTAGGGATTACTCTTTGATGAGCCGGCCCATTGTTTTCCGGGCATGGCAAACTGGCCAAATGTTCTATAGTTTCGGCTGGTAAATGTTGAATACTGACATTAGTGGTCACCGGGCCTTTGAAGTATGTTATCTCTTTCCATAGGTGTTTTTCCGGGACTTGATTGTGGCCTAACTCTGCCTCGTCTAGGTACCTCAGTTTGTCCCAAGAGCCTGGTGAGTTCACCTTGGGGATGGTTCTCCCTATTGGAGGTGGTGTAGAGTTCTCTTCGGTGTGCTGGGCCTCCTTGATTGGAAGTAGATTAATCTCAGCCATTGTCTGAAGGTAACGTGGCCGACAGGCCGCCGGGTTTTGTTCTTGTATAGAGTTCAAATTAAAGGAAGTCTGGTCCTTTTTGTGGGCGTCCACATTGATTTCCTTATTTATATCTCTCCCAGCCAGCTTAATTCTTAGCATGTCTAATCTTTCTAATATTTCAGTTTGTATTGGAGATGGAAATTGGCAAAATTGCCTGATTAAGGTATTTTCTTCCACAGAGAAGGGGTCCTCATCTTCGTTCGCTTGGAATTGCGGGTCTTGCAGGTGAACGTCTTTCCTTTTTAGGTTTAGAGGCACTTGTTTCTGGGGACCAGGCCGGGTTTTGGGAGGTTATTTCTCCTTACTAAGGTTTGCGTGCTTAGCTTCCAGAAGGGGATTCAGTGGTGCCTTATTTTCAAAAAATCTGAGAATTTGTATCTGGGCCTTTAAGAATATATATCTTGATCTGTAAATAAACTTGGCCAGGTTCAGGTCTCTAAATGTGATCATTGCTCTCATAGAACAGCCATCATGATGCAAATAATCTACAGAAGTAATATCATTTGGCTTTACTGCGCCTGGCAGTATATCATTCAGAATGTTCAAGGAGCTCATTCTTCGATCTTTCCCTGTAAGAAAGCCCTTTGGTTTTGGGAAGTTTGTAAATACTAATTTTGGGGGATTTAAGATCAGGTTCCAGCATCTTGCCTGAGTAAAGGCTTGCTCATCTTGTATAGTGTTGTCATCGCGATTGGGCGTTGCATTGTCCCCATTTCTCAGTTTGCTAGGCGGTTTGCTGCCTTCATTGTTAGGTACCGCTTCACCCCCAATATCACCCCCACTGAGTGACCTATTATCAGGGCTCTGGGACGTTGCTTCCATCCTCCCATTTAGTTCTAAACTCCGGTTCGGAGATACCTCCTTAGCCGTTAGCTGTGGCGATGACTTCTTTTTCCCCTTCTTGCCTTTCTCTTTTTTATCTCGTACAGCAGATTTGTTTGGGTCCGATGGAAGTAGTTTAAATAATTTCTGCCATTGTTTATGTCAACTTGTCTTTATTTTCCTTGTTGTTTTAATGTTCTTAGTTTTCTTTTCCCTGGCTTTTGGTCTATTTTTTTGTAATTTCTTGGTTGTTACTGCTTGTCTCATCTTCACAGGTCCTACTGGTTTATGCATTTGGGGTGCATCAGTTGCTATTGTCTCTTTTGGTTGGGGGATAAGGTTTTCCACAAGGGTCAACAATAACCCATTTGTTATTGTCAAATAATTTTTTATGTTGGAAAGGTCTGTATTTATGTCTTGGAGGTGGGCCTGAAAGAGGCCATCACTCAGTTCAGTTTGAGTATACTTAAAAGTGGGCGTCTGGTCTTGATGGAATGTTGTTAATTCTGCCGGAGGCCGCTGATTATTGATGACAGAAATATTTTCCTCAGGTTTCTCCGCTAGGGCTAGTTCTTGCGCCAAGCTTCTTGGAAAGTTTGTGTTTCCAGAGTTTTGTGGAAACTCTTTGGAGTAATGTGACCAGTCAGGATGAGTAAGGGGGGGAGGAGTGACTTCATCAGTAATTAGTTCAGTTTGTTCACTCATGCACTCCTCCCTCTTAGGGAAATAATTTATAATTTTACTTTGTCTCTTTCCAGGTCCCGGGGGGTTGAGTGGCGAATCTGGCAAAATACCCAACTCCTTACATGTCTTTCTGGTGAGGACCATGTTGGGTAGTTGTCTTCCAATTAGAGAGCCAGTTGTCCCCAAGTGTTTCTTCCTAATTTGCAGGGCCGTTGGTAGAGTAGGGGTGTATCTGCAGCTTTCTCCTGCTTAGCTCGTCAGCGAGCACTGAGTCTCAATATGTTTCTCTGCATAAATATAGGTACCAGAAGGTAAAAAGGTACCAGGAGGTAAAAAGGTAAAAAGTAATAACAACTCTGAAGCGCTAATGCAGTAAAAGTGTGAAATTAAAAACTGCCTTGCTGAACAAAGAGGAAAAAGAGGGGAAAGAAATGGCTCTTCTGTTGTAGGGTATAGGTTTTAATAAGGTGCTTGGGTTTCAGGATCTGTTCCAGAGTCCAGCAGCCACCTTCATGCAGGTCACTTGTGCGTGCTGCTCCGGAGCTTCGAGGGAGAGGAACTGTCAGCCCCAAGAGGGAATACTATCCGTGAGTTATTAAGGCAGCTTTGGTGGGGCTGGAAAGGGAAGGAAGGGAGGAAAGCTTGAGAGTTCTTCCGTCGGCTCCCAGTGTCCTTTTACTGATAGAAGCTGATAGAAGCTGGGGGGTTTTCCAAGGTGTACTATATAAATGATTCTTGTAACAGCTATTTATATAGAAAGGATTATTGTTTTGTGTACATTCCATTGTAAGAATGGAAACAGAGCCAGAGCCAGAGCCTGAGTCTGAAACAGTCCTTGATAGAGTGCCAGAGCCAGAGCCAGAGCGAGACCCTGAATCAGTGCCAGAACCAAGCCCTCAATCAGAACCAGAGCCTGAGAAAGAGCCAGAGCCAGAACCAGAGCAACAGCCACAGCCTGAGTCTGAAACAGCCCTTGATAGAGAGCCAGAATCAGAGAATCAGAATCAGAGTCAGAACCAGATCTTCGGTAAAGACGTGGTCTGGTCTTAGCGCAACTGCTCCTCCCACCCGCGATAACAGAGATTGGGTGTTCCAATACATCCCCCGGTAGGGAACCTGCCCCAGCCATTCTGTTGGCTGAGGCCCCCTCCCAGGCAGCCCTGACCCTTTCCCCTTAAAAAGCAAAATACAAACTATACAATAACCTAAAAAAATAGTAAAAGAAAAACAAAGCAAGAAACAGTTATGCTAAACTTAAAATAATCCCCGCCCCAACTAAACATTTGTCCCAACCCAGAAAGAAAATAACAACAACAACAACAACATCGTTTGAGGTGCAACAGAGACAGAGCCAGAGACAGAGCAAGACCCTGAATCAGTGCCATAACCAAGCCCTCATTCAGAACCAGAGTCTGAAAAAGAGCCACAGCCCGAACCAGAGCAACAGCCACAGCCACAGCCACAGCCTAGAGCCACAGCCTGAGTCTACAACAGTACTTAATACAGTGCCGGAGCCTGAAACAGAGACACAGCCTCAAACAGAGCCTGAGCCTGAAACAGAGGCAGAGCCACAGCCACAGCCTGAGTCTGAAACAGTCCTTGATAGAGTGCCGGAGCTGGAGCTGGAGCCAGAGTCAGAGACACAGCCAGAGCCAGAACAAAACCCAAATTCAGAACCAGAGCCTGAAAGAGAGCCAGACCCTGAAACATAGCTGGGTCAGAGGCAGAGGAAGAGCCATCATGATACAGGGCTGGAGCACAAAACATAGCTGCAGCCACAGCCTAGAGCCACAGCCTGAGTCTGCAACAGTACTTGATACAGTGCCGGAGCTGGAGCCAGAGTCAGAGACACAGCCAGAGCCAGAGCCAGAACAAAACCCTAATTCAGAACCAGAGCCTGAAAGAGAGCCAGACCCTGAAACATAGCTGGGTCAGAGGAAGAGCCATCATGAGACCCTGAATCAGAGTCAGAACCAGATCTTCATTCAGAACCAGACCCTGAAAGAGAGCCAGAGCCACAGACAGAACCACAGACGGAGCCTAGAGCCACAGCCGAGATCCACAGCCACAGCCGAGATCCACAGCCTGAGTCTGAAATAGTGCTTAATAGAGTGCTGGATCCTGAAACAGAGACACTGTCTGAAACTGAGCCTGACGCTTAAACGTAGCCAGGGGCAGAGGGAGAGGCAGAGCCTGATACAGTGCTTGATACAGCGTAGGAGCCTGAAGAAGAGACACAGCCAGATCCAGAGACACAGCCAGAGCCAGAACAAAACCCTAATTCAGAACCAGAGCCTTAAAGAGAGCCAGAGCCAGAAACAGTGCTTGATAGAGTGCCAGAGCCTGAAACAGAGGCAGAGGCAG
This sequence comes from Podarcis gaigeae, assembly GCF_964106915.1. Lineage (NCBI taxonomy): Eukaryota > Metazoa > Chordata > Lepidosauria > Squamata > Lacertidae > Podarcis > Podarcis gaigeae. The sequence goes on from NC_139695.1 coordinate 25,507,046, forward strand.
ATACAGGGCTTGAAACAGCGTCAGAGCCTGAAACATAGAAACAGCGTGAAACAGAGACAAAGGCTGAGACACCAAAGACCAAAAGTTCATCGAAGACTGGGGAAAGTTTGTAGATTATCTGAAAAACATATGTGGCGTGAACACAACGCTAGTGGGATTTCAAGAGGCACTGTAAAAATGGAGAAGTATTGTTAATATGAAATAGTGGGAGAAGGGAAGTATAATGGCAATACGAAATAAGGGAATGTGTAACCAAAGTTATAAATACGGATGATTGTCAGAGACGCTGAAGGAAGTTCAAAAAAGAAACAATTTGTTGTATTTTGGGTAAAATTGTATAACTGTTTGGAAAATCTATATATATATATATATATATATATATGAAATAGAGCTAGAATAAGACTTCCGGGTTTAGCGCCATCGGTAATGGCGGAATCCTTCTGACTAGGAGGGATTTGCCTCGGGGGAATCGGGTCTTACAGCTACGGCGAAAGCGGAGACCCTTCCAAAACCACAGGCAGGCGAAGCCTGTGAGCGTGGGATTCAGCGGGCACCCTTTGTGCCCCCCAAATTCGTGGGGAACCTCGACTACGGGTTCCGGAGCGAAGCGGGTGAGCGGCGCGGTGCTGTGAATTGATTGCTTCTTCCCCGGAGTGAAGCCGCACAGCCGTTACCGGAGAGCGCTGACTTCTTCTTGTGAAAATTATAAAAGCAACTACCTGTGAGTAGGGGAAATTTGGAAGTATAAGAGAGACTTAATTTGACACCAAAGCGGGGAAGGTTTAAGCAGGAAGTCCGCCTTCCTCTTTTGTAAATAGATCAAAGCAAAGAGAAAACAAGCTAAAGCCTGGGAAAACTGACTGGAAAGGACTAAATTTCTAACACTAAAATATCGTAACACCCCCCCCCCCCCCAAGGAAGCAGGGGCAGGAGGGGGGAAGTTTTGGACCGTATATACCTGCAAGAGAGAGGGAAAAATCCTAAAATTCACCGCTCTAAACTTGGGAACGGCTGCCAATAGACAAAGACTGCCGTGCTTTGAACTGAGCTTTGACTGTGAACAGGGGACTTGCTGACAGTTAGTTCAGCAAGAGAGATACATTATGGCCAGTTTCCTCTGCTGCTGCTAAGAAAGAGGGAAAGTAACTGAAAAGTAACAAAAATTTGAACTGTTTATTTCTTTTCTTGCTTGAGTTTAAAAAGAGTTTTTCCTGGACTATTGCAACTTTTTCCCCCTAGAGGAAGATTCTGAAACTGTTAAACTGTTACCAGGGGAATTTTCCACTTGTAAAGACAAACTGCGTAGCTGGGATTGACCTTGGCCTCTCTATTGTTTAAGTGTTATGGCAGATGGGAGAGAAAAAGTAGATTCACAATTCCCAGACAAAACAACAAGGTCTGGGAAGAATTGGGCGCGAAGACAATCAGTTGCTGGCCTTCCCACTTCATCAGTGACTGTACCATCACAACCTAAACCTAGTGGAATGTCATCAGAAGATACTCTGGCGGCTGCATTGGCTAAGATTAATGAATCTTTGGAGAGACTTAATAAAAGGGCTGAAGAGACAAATAAGAGGGTCGAAGAGACAAAGGTGATAGTGGATGAGACAAAATCGAAGGTAGATGCAGCAACTACTAAAATTGATTTAAATACAGAAAGCTTAAATAGTTTGGGACAAAAGGTGAACACCAACACATAATCTATTCAGAAATTGCTGCAGGAATCAACTCTGACCCGACAGACCGCAGAGGAAGCCAAGAAGAAAGCTGATGCCGTGGAATTCAAGACAACTAGTTCAATTGGAAACAGAGAAAGTCCCAGATTTGGAGAGGCAAATTAAGGATCAGAAATTGACGCTTTCTATGATTGAACTCAAGGAAAAACAGACGAACTTAAGGATTAGAGCAGTACCTGAATTGGAGAAGGGCAGTTTGATAGACTTTTTGACACAGGAATTTGCAGAGTTTTGGAAGTCGGATTTGAAACAAGAAGACTTTAAAATCGTGAGGGCCTTCAGACTGGGAAGAGGAGGAAAGAAGATTAAAATAAGAGATTGTCTGATTACTCTCCGATCTAAGGAAGAGAGAGATAAAATCTTGGGTCTGCACTTTCAGACTCCTTTGACAATTCTGCAGTAAAGAGTGGAAATCTTTAAAGATATACCGAAACATCTTTTGGATCTTAGGTCCAACTTTGGAGATTTGGTTGCCCTTCTGAGAAGGAACAAAATTATCTTCAGGTGGGAATTCCCCCAAGGCCTATTCTTTAGCTTTAAAGGAAGGAAGATAAAAATAAGATCAGTTGAGGAAAAAGACAAGTTTTTGAGAGACCACGGAGAAGATCTGCAGAAAGAATTTGGAAAAGAGCCAGGAGTTTTGGACAGAAGCCCACCAAAAGGAGGGAAACCAACATCATTGTTAGAACTAAAACAACTACTAGGTGCTGAAGGAGGAGAAGCAAAGTAACTACATCATGGCACTGCAAGTATTAAGCTGGCATGTGAATGGACTTAACTCCCCGGAAAAGAGACGGAGAGTCTTTCATTTTTTAAAAAATGAACAATTGGACCTGATTTGTTTACAAGAAACACATGTGATAAGGCTACACAGGAAGATTCTAAGTAATAAAAGATTAGGACAAGAATTTATTTCATCATATAAAGTAAAGAAAAGAGGAGTAGTACTTTATGCAAAGGAGAGCCTATTACGGAAATTTTTATTTAAAGATGATCAAGGAAGATTTGTTGCAATTGAAATTCAATCACAGGGAGAGAAATTTTTGATATTAGGTATTTGTCAGGGGTTCAGGAGCAGAGACACAGGAGGGGGAGCAAATGGAGAGCGAGGAGGAGGAATCCGAGTGGGGTGGAGGCAGTGACAGTGGCCAGAGTCATTCCACGAGCCTCTCCAGCGAATCGGAAGATTCACAGAAGGGAGCGCCAATGGCCAGGGCAAGGGGGGCTCCAGGGGGCAAACCCCAGGAGGAAGGGGCCAGCGGGGACTCCCTGAGCAGCAGTTGGAAATCAGGACCAGCTTCTCCACCAGAGCGCAGTAGGGAGGGGGAGTCCCAGGAATCGGGACCAGTGTTCTCACCACCAGCGAGAGGAGATGAGTCAGGTTTTACCACGCCCACATCGGAGAGCGGGGAAACGGTCAGGAGGAAGGTTACCGGCTGGGCGCGCGCGCCAAGTTCAAATGTACAGGCGAGCGGCACAGCAGGGAGCCCGGATAGGGAGCCAGGTCCTAAAGCCCGGCGGAAGGAAGGGCAAGACTCAGGGGGGTCAGCATCAGAAGAGTCCAGGAAGGAGGAAACCCCAGGGGGCAGAAGGACCCAGAGGAGGAAGGAACAGCGCAGGAGGTGGAGCCGGGCTAGGATCTTGAACTGGTGCGGAAGGGATAGTGACTCAGAGGGGACTTCGCCGATCTAGAGTCAAGACGTAGGGCTGCGCGCTCTGGGGTTTGAAATGGAAACTAAACTTCAATAAAGACTTTTGTACATTACATCGACCGTGCGTTGGTCCTCTGTGAGCTGGGACCTAGAGGCAGTCCTGACAGTATTTATGCACCAAATGAGGGGAAATCGGAGTTTTTCAAGAAGCTACATGAGATTCTGATGGACTATTTGGACTATAATATGATTTTGATGGGAGATATGAATGGAGTAGTGTCCACTAATATGGATAAGGCACAGAGACAGGTAGTAACAAAAGATGGTAGACTACCAAAGATGTTTTTTGATATGACTGACAATATGGACATAGTTGACATTTGGAGAACTAAGAACCCCATGGGAATAGAAGGAACTTTCTATTCTGAGGCCAAAATGACATGGACAAGAAATCGACCAAATTTGGCTAACTAGGGGGCTGGCCCCGAAGATTAGAAAAGTGGAAATTTGCCCTAAAACTTGCTCCGACCACGATGCGGTGAAGATGGAAATGAAACTAACACCAATTGGTTCCTTTAGATGGAGGATGAATGACACTTTGTTTAGGAATGAAGAAGTGACTAAAAAGGCTCAAAAGAACTTGAGAGACTATTTTGAGATAAATTTGAACACCACAGTTGAAAAAAGAGTAATCTGGGACGCAAGTAAAGCAGTCATGAGAGGGTTTTTGATACAGCAGAACGCAATTAAGAAGAAAACCCAAAATGAAAAAAAGGATAAAATTCTGGAGAAAATAAAGGAAGGAGAAAAGAGACTGAGAGCAAAACCAAAATCACAGGAAATCCTGAAAGAGATAAAGTTATATCAAGTACAATACACGAAACTGATCAATCAGGAAATCAAATGGAAGATCAAACAGATGAGACAAAAGACATTTGAATCGGCAAATAAATGTGGGAAATTGTTGGCCTGGCAAATGAAAAAAAGACAAAAGCTTAATACTATTACCAATTTGGAAGTGGAGGGAAAGAATATACAGAATCCAGTGGAGATTCGGAAGTGCTTTCAGAAGTATTTTAAACATTTATATACACAAGAGACTCAGAAAGAAATTGACATTGACCGATTTTTGAAAACAAATGGATTACAAAAAATCTCTCAAGAAAATAAGCTAATGCTGAACTATAAAATAACAGACCAGGAGGTTGAAGGAGCCATTCAGAACATGCAATTGGGCAAATCCCCAGGGCCGGACGGCTTGACCTCAAGATATTACAGATCCTTGAAAGAATGGTTAGTACGGCCTTTAAATGATGTGTGCAATGAAATACTGGAAGGGAAAAAGGCACCAGAGTCGTGGAAGGAAGCATATATTACACTTATACCGAAAACGGAGTCTGAGAAGACACAGCTTAAGAACTACCGCCCTATATCATAGCTCAATGTGGATTACAAAACTTTCGCTGATATCATGGCTAAAAGGTTAAGAAAGATATTGGTAGAAGAAATCCATAAAGACCAAGCGGGCTTTCTCCCGGGGAGACACTTGTCTGACAATACGAGGAATATAATTAACATCTTAGAAAAATTACAAGTGAATATCAATACAAAAGCAGTTTTGATATTTGTGGACGCGGAGAAAGCCTTCGGCAATATTTCTTGGAGTTTTATGAAGAAAAATTTACAGGGAATGGGGGTAGGCCAAGGTTTTGAAAACGGTATAGGTGCAATTTATTCAGAACAAAAAGCTAAATTGATTGTGAATAACGTAGTTACAGAAGAGTTTAAGATTGAGAAAGGAACACGACAGGGGTGCCCAATCTCTCCATTGCTTTTTATATCGGTCCTGGAGGTTTTGCTAAATATGATTAGAAAGGACCAATTGGTTAAAGGTATACAAGTCGGAGCTAAACAGTACAAATTGAAAGCATTTGCGGATGATTTGGTATTGACATTACAGGAGCCAGAATCTAGTACTAAAAGAGTATTGGAATTGATTGAAGAATTTGGTCAGGTAGCAGGTTTTAAGTTGAATAACTTGAAAACTAAGGTCTTAGAGAAAAATCTAACACCGGTTGAGAGAGAGAGGTTTCAGAAAGAGACAGGATTAACATTGGTTAAGAAAGTGAAATACCTTGGGGTTAACATGACTGCTAAGAATGTGAACCTATTTAAAGATAATTATGAAAAATGTTGGACGGAAGTGAAAAAGGACTTAGAAATATGGTCAAATTTGAAGCTTTTATTGCTAGGCCGAATTGCAGCGATAAAAATGAATGTATTGCCAAGGATGTTGTTTCTGTTTCAAACATTGCAAATTTTGGACAAAATGGAATGTTTCAAGAAGTGGCAGAAAGATATTTCTAGATTTGTCTGGCAGGGCAAGAAGCCCCGAATAAAATTTAAAATACTAACTGATGCTGAAGAAAGGGGTGGTTTTGCCCTGCCAGACCTTAAACTATATTATGAGTCAGCCGCATTTTGTTGGCTGAAGGAATGGCTATTTCTTGAAAACACTGATGTATTGGATTTGGAAGGGTTTAATAATGTATTTGGTTGGCATGCATACTTGTGGTATGATAAAGTCAAAGCACATAAAGCGTTTAAAAACCATATTGTCAGGAAAGCTTTGTTTATTGTTTGGATAAGATACAAGGATCTGCTTGAAAACAAAACTCCAAGGTGGTTGTCACCAATGGAAGCAAAGGCTCTGAAAAAGCTCAATATGGAGGCCAATTGGCCGAAATATTGGGAGATATTGGAACAAGAAGGAGACAGGTTAAAGCTGCAGAGTTTTGAAAAATTAAAAAACAAAGTATGGGATTGGCTTCATTATTATCAAATAACGGAGGTTTATAATTTGGATAAGAAAATTGGGTTTCAGGTGGAGAAATCAAAATTGGAAACAGAATTGTTAGATCCTAAAACTAAGAATTTGTCAAGAATGTATAACTTGCTGTTGAAATGGAATACTCAGGATGAAACGGTGAAATCAGCTATGATTAAATGGGCTCAAGATGTTGGACATAACATTATGATGGCTGACTGGGAACAGTTATGGACCACAGGTATTAAGTTTACGGCATGTATTGCCTTAAGAGAGAATATAATGAAAATGGTGCCAAAGAAGGATAGAACCTTTTTTATGTATGCAACAACAGCAGCAAGAATACTCATCGCAAAGTATTGGAAGACACAAGATTTACCCAACCGGGAAGAATGGCAGATGAAAGTGATGGACTATAGGGAACTGGCGGAGATGACTGGCAGAATCCGAGACCAAGGTGAAGAGTTGGTGGAAGAAGATTGGAAAAAAATTAAAGTTTATCTACAGAAACATTGTAAAATTCAGGAATGTTAGAAGGATGTTGGAATGAAGTAATGTGGTATTAGCAGAAATGATACAAAAGATTAGGTAAAAATTGATTTTTTAACTGTTGAAAGATCAGAATGTAATATTATACTACATTAGGATAAACTATTAGGATAAAAACCAAGTTGGAAAGGATTTGCTGGAATACTTAAGTGAACTAGAGTACAAAAAAGGGAGGTGTGAGAAGGTCAGGGAAATAAGTTAATGAAAGACAAGACATGGAAATGTTTTTAACTGCTTTTATTTTTCTGTATTTTGTATCTTTTTTTCTTTTTTTCTTTCTCATTTTTGTAACTTTTTTGAAACTTTAATAAATATTTTTTAAAAAAATGAAATAGAGCTAGAATAAGTGCTAGAGCCAAAGACTGAGACAAAGCCTAATAAAGAGCAGAAGCCTGAGCCTGAGTGCCTGAAACAGTGCTTGATACAGTGCCAGAGCCTGAAACAGAACCAGAGCCACAGCTACAGCCATAGCGCCACAGCCTGAGTCTGCAACAGTGGTTGATACAGCGCCGGAGCCTGAAACAGAGACACAGCCTGAAACAGAACCTGAGCCTGGTTATTAGCATGGCAATTAAAGAAGAGAGAGGCAGAAAGGCTTATAAATAGAGTTAAGTGCGAAGGCAAAATAATAAACAACCCTAAAGAAATAGAGAAACGATAAGGATAAATCTATAAGGAAGGAAATGAAACAAGAAGAAGTTAAAGAACATTTAGAACACAACTGTCTTCCGAAACTTACTAAAGAACAAAAAGAACTGTTGAATGCCCATATTACATCGTACGAAATTCAAAGAGCAATTAAGGAAGCAAAGATAGGAAAGCCACCAGGGCCAGACGGCCTACCGGCAATATATTATAAAAAAATTGAGGACTTACTGTCTGACCCATTAAGAAGTATCTTAAAAGACGGAACCATGCCGGATTCTTGGAAAGACAGCCTTATTGCATTAATTCCAAAACAGGGAATGGACAATCTTATTAACAGCTATAGGCCTATCACACTTCTAAATAACGATTATAAATTATATGCAAATATTTTAGCCGAAAGATCAAAAAAAGTCTTCCAGATGATGATACACAATGACCAAGCTGGCTTTTTGCCCGGGAGGCACATTTATAGCAACACTAGAAACATTATACACTTATTAGCGTATTTAGACTTAAGAATAGAAAAGAAGGCAGTCTTAATGGCTATAGATGCAGAAAAGGCTTTCGACAGGGTATTCTGGAAATTTCTGAAAGGTCTATTACACCATATGGATTTTGGTATACAGTACAGTATATAAAAGGGATTGAAGCAATAAAATCAAAACAAAAAGCTAAAATCATAATCAATGGAAATTTATCACAGGAGTGTGAAATCAGTAAAGGGGTCAGACAAGGTTGCCCACTATCCCCCTTAATTTTCATATTAACATTGGAAGTTTTATGTAAACAAATTAGGGATGAAAAAGAAATAAAAGGGATCATGCTAGGAAATAGAAGTTACAAAATGAGGGCATTTGCTGATGATTTAATTATAACTACGCAGCAACCAAAACAGAGTTTAAGAAAGGCGTTGGAAATAATATATGGCTACGGTAAAGTTGCGGGGTTCAAAATGAATTTAAACAAGACAAAACTATTAGTTAAAAATATGTCGCCAGATGAAAAAGCAGAATTAGAACAAATAATACGCATTAAAATCTACCCCCAAATCAAGTATTTAGGATTATGGATAACACCAAAGAATATTAACTTATATGAAGATAATTATACCAATTGTTGGAAAGATATCAAAAGACAGTTGGAGACATGGACAAGGTTAAATTTATCATTCCTGGGCCGTATTTCGGTAATTAAAATGATAGTTTTACCGAAGCTACTCTTTCTATTCCAAACGATTCCAATTACAGGAAAGACCAGCAGTATCAACAAGTGGCAAAAAGAAATTTCTAAATTTTTGTGGAAGGGTAAAAGACCAAGAGTAAAGCATAAGATATTAATAGATACTGTAGAAAGAGGTGGCTACGGGTTACCGGATTTGAAGCTATATTGCGAAGCCTCATGTCTTCTCCGGTTGAAAGATTGGTATTTATTTAAAAATTGGAATATTTTAGATCTAGAAGGTCATGACACCCGTTTTGGGTGGCATGGCTATCTTAATTATGGGAAAATAAAGACGCATAGGAGTTTTTCAAATCATATAATAAGAAATGCTATATATAAGGTATGGGGAAAATACAAAAGATATTTGGAACAGAAAACCCCAAGATGGAACTCTCCACTAGAAGCAATCGCTGTTAAAAAAAGGAACAACATCAAAGAGAACTGGATAACGTATAACACAATATTAAGGGGGGGGGAGGAGGGTCAACTAATATTGATAAGTTATGAGAAAATAAAAGATCACTTTTCTAGTTGGCTAGATTACTTCCAGGTGAATGAAGTGTTCAGACAGGATAAGCAGATAGGTTTTGAAAAGGAGCCTTCAAGATTTGAAAGAGAACTACTGAATTGTAAAACCAAATTAATTGCAAAAATCTATAGACTTCTTTTAGACTACGAAGTAATGGATGAGGAGGTTAAGGCTTCAATGATAAAGTGGGCCCAAGATGTGGGCCGTCCAATTATGCTAAAAGATGGGGAAAACTGATGGAATGGAAATTTGAAATTTACAGCCAGCTATAATATAAGAGAGAACATGATGAAAATGGCTCGTAGGTGGTACCTCACTCCTTCCAGATGATCAAGAATGTATAAAAATTTGGCGAATGCTTGTTGGAGATGTGGAGGAAGTAACGGTGACATGAGTATTTTAGATAAAGAGATCCCAAAAAATCTAAGAGAGGATTATTGTTTTGTGTACATTCCATTGTAAGAATGGAAACAGAGCCAGAGCAAGAGCCACAGCCTAAGTCTGAAACAGTCCTTGATAGAGTGCCAGAGCCAGAGCCAGAGCGAGACCCTGAATCAGGCCCAGAACCAAGCCCTCATTCAGAACCAGAGCCTGAGAAAGAGCCAGAGCCAGAACCAGAGCAACAGCCACAGCCTGAGTCTGAAACAGCCCTTGATAGAGAGCCAGAATCAGATAATCAGAATCAGCGTCAGAACCAGATCTTCGGTAAAGACGTGGTCTGGTCTTAGCGCAACTGCTCCTCCCACCAGCGATAACAGAGATTGGGTAGGGAACCTGCCCCAGCCATTCTGTTGGCTGAGGCCCCCTCCCAGGCAGCCCTGACCCTTTCCCCTTGAAAAGCAAAATACAAACTATACAATAACCTAAAAAAATAGTAAAAGAAAAACAAAGCAAGAAACAATTATGCTAAACCGCCCCAACTAAACATTTGTCCCACCCAAGAAAGAAACTAACAACAACAACAACAAACCACCGTTTTTGGTGCAACAGAGACACAGCCAGAGACAGAGCGAGACCCTGAATCAGTGCCATAACCAAGCCCTCATTCAGAACCAGAGCCTGAAAAAGAGCCACAGCCCGAACCAGAGCAACAGCCACAGCCTAGAGCCACAGCCTGAGTCTGCAACAGTACTTGATACAGTGCCGGAGCCTGAAACAGAGACACAGCCTCAAACAGAGCCTGAGCCTGAAACAGAGGCAAAGCCACAGCCACAGCCTGAGTCTGAAACAGTCCTTGATAGAGTGCCAGAGCCAGAGCCAGAGCGAGACCCTGAATCAGAGCGAGACCCTGAATCAGAGCGAGACCCTGAATCAGAGTCAGGAGTCAGGAGTCAAGAGTCAGAGTCAGGAGTCAGAGTCAGGAGTCAGAGCCAGGAGCCAGAGCCAGGAGCCAGAGCCAGAGCCAGAGCCAGGTCAACCTTGTGTCGGAACCAGTGACCTTCCCAATGCCCAGAATTGATGACATTTTGACCAGGGTAAGGAAGGGGAAGGTTTTTACCAAGCTGGACCTTCGGGGGGAGTACAATTTGATAAGGATGAGGGAGGGGAATGAATGGAAAACCACCATGTTCACCCCTCTGGGGGCCTTTGAGTACTTAGTTATGCCCTTCGGATTACAATCAGGCTCGGCCTGCTTTCAAGCTTTCATGCACCACGTGTTGGGGTCCCTGCTGTACAAGAATTGCGTGGCTTTCCTAGATGACGTGTTAATCTACTCGGAGAACGAGGAGCAGCATGTTAAGGACGTCAGGGAAGTGCTGAAAAGGCTGCAGGAGCACCAGCTGTGGGTCAAACTGGAGAAATGCCAATTCCACGCCCGAGAGGTGGAGTTCCTGGGATACAGGTTGTCGGACAAAGGCTTAGCCATGGACCCAGGCAAGGTGCAGGCGGTGCTAGAATGGAAGACTCCCAAGAACCGGAAGGACGTGCAGAGGTTCCTGGGGTTTGGGAACTTCTATAGGAAGTTTATCAAGAACTTCGCCCACTTAACTGCACCCATCACCGATTGTCTCAGCAGCAAAAAGAAGTTTGAATGGACAGAAGAGGCACAGCAGTCCTTTGAAAGGCTAAAGAGGGCGTTCGCTTCGGAAGAGCAGCTCTTACACGTGGATCTGCAGAAGCCTATGAGGCTGGAGACCGACGCGTCAGACAGAGCGGTGGGGGCCGTACTGCTCCAGACGGGAAATCAGTCCGAGTGGAGGCCGTGCGCTTTTTTTTCAAGGAAGCTGAACAAGTCAGAACAGAACTACACGGTGTATGACCGGGAAGTGCTTGCAATTCATGAAGCTTTTCGACGCTGGATACATTTTCTAATAGGCGCGCAACACAAGATCCAGGTGTGCACGGACCATAAGAACCTGGAATATTGGAGGACTGCACGAGTCCTCAACCAAAGACAGGTGCGATGGGCACAGGAGTTTTCCAAGTTCTTTTTTGAAATTCGCTACGTGCCGGGGAAGGAAAACGTCAGAGCAGACGCCCTCTCCCGGAAACCGGAGTACTTGGAAGGAGAGGGAGCGCCGGAACTACCACATGTGATACCGGAGGACCGATGGGTGTGTGGGGGAGTAGTGGTAGAGTGACGAGAACTAGCCGGGTTGACAAGGAATGACGAGTACGCCCAAACAAAAATCAGGGAGATCAGAGACGCAGAAGAAAATCAGGAGGGTTTTGAGGAAAAGGAAGGGGCACTGTACTATATATTTTTTTGTGTGCATAATTTTTATTGGTTTACAAAATCAAAATACAAACAAACATAACAATTCTCTACATATTCTATAAGAAGATGACTTCCTTCAGTCTTACCACGAATCGTCCATACTACTAATAAACATTATTTCTGCGTTTCTTTGTTTGTAATGCCATAAGTCATTTCCATTTGTACATTTCCTTTTGGACATTACCCTTTACCTCTTACAGAGCATCTTTGAAACCCACCAGAGTTATCTGATCATCAATTAGATTTTCCAGATATTTTGTGAAACTTTCCCAGTCTTTGACAAACCTCTGATCCTTTATGTATCTGATTTTTCCTGTCAACCTGTCCATCTCCGCATATTCTAATAATTTCGATCTCCAATCCTCCAATGACGGTATACCCTCTAATTTCCAATTTTTGGCTATTAAGACCCTTGCTGCTGTTGTTGCATATTGGAATAGCTTATGATCTTTCTTCTTGATCTCCCTTCCCACCAGACCCAGCAGGAACGCCTCCGGTCTTTTAACAAAGGTATATTTTAACATTTTCTTCATTTCATTATATATACTCTCCCAAAACCCTTTAACCTTTTGGCATTCCCACCACATATGGTAGAAAGTTCCCTCCTTTTCCCTGCACTTCCAACATTTATTGCTAGATCCGTACATTCTTGCTAGTTTTGCAGGGGTCAGATACCAGCGATAGAACATTTTCATTAGGTTCTCTTTTAATAACACACAGGCCGTGAATTTAAGGTGTTGGTTCCAGAGTTTTTCCCACTCTTCGAAATAGATATTGCGACCCAGATCTCTAGCCCAATGTATCATTACTGCCTTAACTTCCTCGTCAACTAGGTTCCAATCCAATAATTGTTTATACATTTTGGACAGAGTTTTTGTATTATTTTCCAAAATCTCGTTTTGAAATCTAGAACTCTTGTCAGCATAACCTTTATCTTTAACATCTTTCCTAAACATTCCGTTTATCTGATGGTAATGCAACCAGTCATACACTTGGGATTTAACCTGGTCGTACGGCCTCATTTTCCACTTTCCTTCCTCCTTCATTAATAGTTGTTCGTAAGTTACCCATTTGGCTCTCCTATCGCTCTTTTTAACCGCCATAGCTTCTAGTGGTGACAGCCATTGTGGCGTTTTAGGTTCCAAAACATCTCTGTACCTTTCCCACACTTCCATTAGAGGGCCCCTGAAGATGTGATTTCCAAATTCTTTGTGCACTTTCTTCCTCTCATGCCACAAGTATGCGTGCCACCCGAATCGATTATCGTGGCCTTCTAAGTCTAGCACTTCCGCCTCTTCTAGTTTTATCCATGTTTTAACCCAGCACAGGCATGATGCCTCAAAATATAATTTCAAGTCTGGCAGGGCGAAGCCTCCTCTTTCTTTAATATCCGTTAATAGTTTAAATTTTATTCTCGGCTTCCTTCCCTGCCAGATAAATTTGGAAATCTCCCTGTGCCAGGTTTTGAATATTTTTGTGCCTTTGATCACCGGGATGTTTTGAAAATAAAATAGTATTCTTGGAAGTACCGACATTTTAATTGTGGCTATTCTACCCCAGAATGACAGTTTAAGTCTGCCCCACGTTTCTATATCTTTTTTGACTCTTTTCCACGTTGTTTCATAGTTGTTTTTAAATAAATCTATGTTCTTAGACGTTACCCATATGCCCAGATATTTCACTTTTTTGGTTACTTCTATTTCTGTTTCTCTTTGTAGTTCCTCGATTTTATCTGCCGACATATTTTTAGTTATTATTTTTGTTTTCCTTTTATTTAATTTAAAGCCCGTTACTTCCCCATATTGATCAAATTCTGCCAATACCTCTTTTATTGAGTCGAGTGGATCTTCCATTGTTACAACCAGGTCGTCTGCGAAAGCCTTAGTCTTATATTCGTGTTGACCGACCCTGATTCCTTTGATTTCTTTATTATCTCTAATGGAATTAAGTAGAACCTCTAGTATCATTATAAATAATAATGGGGACAGCGGGCATCCTTGTCTTGTTCCTTTGGTTACTATTATTTCGGTCGACTCCACATTATTTATTATTAATCTTGCTCTTTGTTCGGTATAAATTGCTTTTATCCCATTGTAAAATTCAGTACCTACTTCCATATATTCCAGTTGTTTCAGCAGGAATTCCCAGTTTACATTGTCGAACGCTTTTTCAGCGTCCACAAATAACAATAAACCTTCTTTGTCGCATCTTTCTGTTAAGTATTCTATAATATTGATAACATTCCTTATGTTATCTTTCATTTGCCTTCTTGGCAGAAAGCCGGCTTGGTTTTTATGAATACTTTCTACCAATACAGTTTTTAGTCTCCTTGCCAGGACTCCTGTAAAAATCTTATAATCTATGTTTAACAGGGAGATCGGTCTATAATTTTTAATTTGTTCTAGGTCTGAATCTTGTTTGGGGATTAGTGTAATCAATGCCTCCTTCCACGTCTCTGGTATTTCTCTTTCCTTAAGAATGTTGTTCATCACTTCTTGTAGTGGATTCACCAATACCGATTCCAACTCTTTATAGTATCTACTGGTTAACCCATCTGGGCCTGGGGCTTTCCCATTTTTTAGGTCTGTTATTATTGCTTTAATTTCTTCTGTCTCGATTGGGGCGTTTAACTCTTCTTTTGCAGCTGTAGTAATTTTGTTAATATTTTTGGATTTTAGATATCTCTCTATTTTTCTCGTCATATTTTTTCCTGTATTTTTAAAGAGTCCTCCATAGAAGTCCGTAAAGGCTCTCCTTATTTCTTTTGGCTTGTTTATCTCTACTCCTTCCACCACTATCTTATTTATTATACTCTGTTCTTTCCTTTTTTTCAATTGCCACGCTAAAAGCTTCCCTGGTTTGTTGGCATATTCAAAATTCCTCTGTCTCAATCTTTTAACCTTCCATTCTATCTCTCTATTTATCAGCATTGCGTATTGGGCTTGTAGTACCTTGATATTTTCTTTTATTTTCTTATTTTTTGGGTTTTGACTTAATTTCTGTTCATTCTCCATTATTTGTTGTGCGATTTCTTTTTTTCCTTTTTCCCTCTTTTTATTTTTAATTACGCTCTGTTGGATAAAGAAACCCCGCATCACCGCCTTGCCTGCATCCCAGACCACCCTTGGCTTTGTACCTTTGCCTAAGTTGTCCTCAAAATATTCTTTTAGTCTATTTTGGGCCTTTTCTACTATCTCTTGGTCATCCAACAGATAGTCCTTTAACTTCCATCTATTTAATCTGCTTTCTTGCCCTTTCAATTCCATTTTTACTGGGTTGTGGTCTGAGATTGTTCTGGCCTGGATCTCTACCTTTTTCGATCTTAAAACTAATTCTTTCGAAATCCAAATCTGATCCAGTCTTGATAGTGACTCGTTGGGTTCTGAATGGAAGGTGTATTGTTTTTCCAGGGGGTATTTATATCTCCAAATATCCACTAAGTTACAGTTTGGGACCAGGGAAAAGAAAGTTCTGGGTAACTTCCCTTCTTTACCTTTGGTATTCCTTTGTCTGTCTGACTCTAACGACACCACACCGTTCATGTCTCCCAACAATATAATTTTCTGGTCTGCGTAGTCAGATAACTTTTCTTCAAGTCTCCCGTAAAACTCTGATTTATTGTCATTGGGGGCATATATTCCCACTATTATTATCTTTTCTCCCTGCCAGTTAATTTGGACTGCTGATATCCTTCCTTCTTCGTCTTTGAATAATTGTTTCGCTTCAATTTGTTTATTAATGTAAATAACTACCCCCCTCTTTTTACTCTGATCTGAGGATATAAATTCATTTCCTAATCTATGATTGATCAAAATTCTTTTGTGCTTCCTCGCTATATGCGTCTCTTGGAGACAAATAACATCTAGGCCTTCCTTCTTCAGAATATACTCAATTTTATTCCTCTTTCCCTTATCGTTCATCCCATTAACATTCCAACTGTAAACCTTTAACACCATTTTGATTTAATTGAGAGAGAGGAAGAGGAGTGGCTGTTGTTTCTTTTTTAGATTTCTTCTTCCGTCACTCCCTCCTCTCCCTCCTCCCCTCCCGAATTCCTCCCTCCTCCCTCCAGGTCCCCCCCCGGTTCCCCCCTCCCCTCCCCCACCCCCTCTCCTTTGCGGTTTCAATTCTTTATATTTCCTCAAAAACTTGTCTGTTTCTTCTGGATTTGACAATTTTTGTCTCTTGCTTCTATATGTAAAGGAGATGCCTTCGGGAAACTCCCACTTAAACTCAATGTTATTCCTTTTGAGTATCTGTACCAATTCTCTATAGGTATCCCTACGTTTTAGGAGCCTAACTGGGATGTCTTTAAAAATCACAATGGTATTCCCTTCAATGTTTAACCTTTTCTCTCTGTTTTTTTGGAGAACCCTATTTCTTATTTCTCTATCCTTAAACACAACTAGGCAGTCTCCTACGATTCTTTTATTCTTTGGTGTCTTAGTTTTTAGTCTGAAAGCCGATTGCACTGCCTTTTCAACCTCTTCTGTTGGTGCTTCCAGCCAGGGAGCTAATTCTATTATTAGTTTCTCTTTTATATTTTCTCCCGGGGCTTCGGGTATCCCTCTCATCCTAAGATTAGACTCCCTCTGTCTTAGTTCATTCATGGCAATCCAGTCTTTCATATCCTCTTGGCTTTTGTTCAAATCCAGAATCTCAGCTCTGATCTTTTCCTCCTCGCGCCTTACATCTCTCACTTCTGCTTTTGTCTTTTTCAAACCTTCCTCCACTGTCTGTGTCCTCCTGAATACCTCTTTCAGTTGACTCTTCAATTCACTAACTGTTTCGTCTAGCTTCTTATCTACTTCCCCTATTCTGTGTTCCACTTGCTCTAGTTTACGCTCTACATTTGTCTCACTCTGTTTTATCTCCGCAAACATTCTCAAAATCTCTGCTCTGAAATCCCCCTCTTGCTTTGATCCTTTCCTTTCCACTGGTGTTCCTCCTTCAGGTCTTTTCCCAGTGTTTGACATTCTTAATGCTAGAGGAGATTTGATACTTAATACTTAGTACAGCAGATAATATGATTACAACACTTTTAAACTGAGATTAGTTTGCCCTGATTAGTTCTACCCCACAGTTTTTTATCCGTCCTTAAATTATTCACGTAAAACCACTTATTCTTTTTCACTGTGTTACACCCTTAGGGATATTCAAATAAACCCACGGGTTTGAGGTTCATATATCTGAAAGTTCATACGTCGGCAGTGGAGATGTACCTTAGTTATACCTTAGATTAGCACTGAAAAATTAAAGAGTTATTGAGTATTGTTTGGGTAGGGGGATCAAAAGTTTCCCCGTCAAGAATCCACACCCCTTCTACCTGTGAGAGACCAAGGGTAAGGAAGGGGAGAAAAGGGGAGAAAAAAAGGAGAGAGAAGAGGAGAGAGGGAAGAAGAGGGGGGGAGGAAGGGAGGAGAAGGAGAAATCAGGGGGTAAAGGTGTTGGATTAAGAATGGGGGAGAGAGAAGAAGAGAGGGCTAAATCAAATTGTAAAGTTCTACATGTAATAGTCACTCCGTCCACTAGATGGCGCTCTCTGTCGTTGTATAGCTTAGTTCTGAGGGGGAAGCTCACTGCGTAGAGAGTCTTACAGCACAAACCCCAAACACCCAAAGGATTCGACAACACAAAATAGCGGTGGAGTATCTGAGTAGCGCTGGCTGTCGCTGTTTAGTTCAAGGAAACAAACCCTTTGCACGTGCAAGCCAAGGGTCCAGCTGCGTAAATGGAGGCTGTATCCCAATCCTTAAGCAATCCGCTGAGATCAAGGAGAGTGCTGATAAGCCCAATCTAGCGCTGGGATATCGACAGGTAAACAGTAGCACAGTCACCAAGTTTCCAATCAAATTCGCCTGAGCTGCTGGAGAGGTAAATTTTTATTATTCTTTTTGTTCTTTGTTGTTCTTTTTAAACTGATCGCTAGCCCCTTCTGTTTCCGTTAATGGCGTCTCTCCTCTTCTGCTTTCCGCTGGGCATAGCGCTAAAAAATTGGTGTTTCCCAGCGCTCCTTTTAAGTTGTTTAGACTGTTCAATTTCAGTAACTTCTTCTTCTGTTCCCTGTTTAGACACCTCTTTTTCAGAGGGGGTCCGATATTTAGTGTAAGAGTCTTTTTAGGGAAACAAAATAGTCTCTAGTGGTGGTTCGATATGTTTACCCTTGCTCTGCTGTTTCTCTGCGTGTTTATCAATTCCTGATAAGGGCTGAACCCCTGTGACTTCGCTTTTTACCCGTGACGCTTTAATTCCACAATTGTTAAACCTTTAAGCTTAGTTCTTTCTCCGGGTTTCTTGTGTTTGGAAACGGGGCGCTAATCCCCGGCGAGGGCTGGGCTGTCCTTTGTTGGAGGGGGGGGAGGAAATGGCTGCCTCGGACCTGCTGCCTAGCGCCGCTGTTCTCTTCACCTTTTACAAGGCTACCTGACAGCGGAGCAAGCCGCGTCTGGTCTCCGCTGGCTCCCTGTATCTCCGGACACCCTCCGGACGTGTATCTGGGGTGCTCTCGCCCTTCGGCACCCCCTTTTCCCCCTCCTTACCGGACTGGGTTCGCGCTCACAGCCGAAACCCTTCCACACCGGAAACGCGCACCGCCGGAAGTCGGGGCACTGTACTATAGGGGAGCATTGTACATACCAGAAGGGGACTTGAGGAGAAGAGTACTCAAACAAATACATGACAACCCCACGGCGGGGCATTTTGGTCAACACAAAACCATGTTGCTTGTCACCAGGCAGTTCTGGTGTCCAAGGGTGAGGGAAGATGTGCGGGAATACGTACGGGGGTGCGAACGCTGCCAGCGGGCTAAAGGGGAGAAGGCAGCACCCGCAGGGTTACTGGAACCCTTACCCACCCCGGAAAGACCATGGGAGGTGGTATCCATAGATTTTATGACCGATTTACCCAAGTCCAGGGGGAAAACAGCAGTCATGGTGGTAGTTGACTTGTTGACCAAAATGTGCCATTTCATTGCTTGCTCGCATGCAGTGACGGCAGAGGAAACAGCTAGGCTGTTTGTAGATCACGTCTTCAGGTTGCATGGCACCCCCTTGAGGGTTTTGTCCGACAAAGGAAGGCAATTTACTTCCAGATTCTGGAGGAAGCTCGTGAGCCTGCTGGACGTCGAGGTGAGCTGCTCGACGGCCAGACACCCGGAGACCAACGGACAAGCAGAAAGAGCTAATAGCATACACTCCAACAGTACCTACGCTGCTACGTCAACGAAAGGGAGAACGATTGGGTGGAAAAACTAGCGCTGGCCGAATTTGCATACAATAACACTGAACATGAGTCCACGGGGATGAGTCCGTTCATGGCCAATTACGCGTGTCACCCCAGGGCCTTCCCAGGGGAGGGGGAGGGGAGGTGGAGTGTGCCGGCGGCCGAGCGGTTTGTGGAAGAAATGGAGGCTTTACACCAACAACTTAAGGTTAACCTGGAGAGGGCGAAGGAAGCATACAAGAGGCAGGCAGACAAGCACCACAGAGAAGGGGAGAGAATAAGGGTTGGGGACCGGGTGTGGTTGTCAACCCAAGGGCTACCATTCAAAGGGGGTTGTAAGAAATTACGGCCAAGGCGACTGGAACCTTTCGAGGTAACACAACAGGTGAATCCTGTGGCCTTTAGACTCAACTTGCCCACCAACATGAAACTGCACCCGGTGTTCCACAGGTCATTACTCTCACCGTACCGGGAAGGGAGGGAATTTCTGGGGCAAGAAAGAGAAATCCCCATGCACCCACAGGTGGAGGAAAGGGAACTCAGTGGTCAAGCCGCGGAAATTCTCGATTCAAGGTGGAGAGGTGAAGGAATTGGGTTTCCAAAACCCAAAAACTGACTGTGCAGGCAGTTTTTAAACTGCACCAAAATCCCCATTTCTCCTTAGCTAAAATGCATAAACTTCAGCCGTTGAGCAAATGCAAAACAAGAACACAGCTATCTCCCTTATCAGTTTGACGGCAAGACTGGCCTTGACTCTACCAGTAGAACAGACACAGACATATCTTATGTTCTGAACACAAATGATGCAGAGACCCAAGTCTGGGACTAACGCCAGAGCATGTTCTCGGAAGTAGTGACCTCTTGCTCCAAGATAGGAGTAGGAACAGGAATATCCTTTTATGGTTAGGAGTGCAGGAAGGAAGATCCCTTTATGGTTGAGAGTACCAGAGCAGGAACATATGTGATGTCAACCTGTGTACGTACGCCGACGTGGTTGGGCTCCTAGGGGAGGAGTGAGAGGGTGCCTGGAGGATATATAAACTGCATGAAACCTGTCATTTCTTTGTACTTGCTGTGGACTCACCACGCAGGTTCCTTCTGCTATCCGGAGAGCAGAATAAACTCTTTCTTTGAAACAACCTCGGTGTCATTTTGACTTCCTTCCTCCTGTCCCGGAGCAACGCAGACCCAAGCGGTGAACTCCAATAAGGCTACATTTCTTGGTGCATTGGCCGGGAATCCGCCTTCTCTGAGGACAAGGACGAAGGACCGGGGCGTCACTGCTCAGCGAACAGCTCGGTCGGCGTTGGTGGCTCCAAGCGCGCACCCTACATTTTCTAGGGGGAGCCCCCCACCCCGTACCTGAGTGGAGACGCAGCAGAGACGGAAGAAAGACAGCAGCTGCACGGGAGAAGGGTACCCAGGGGAAAGGTAGGCTCCACAGCTTGTTTTGTGGGAGTCAGGGGTTTGATCAGCCCCGCCCAGTAGGAGCAGTAAAGTGCCGCTGGGTTTAGCCAGTAGAGAGCAGTAGTGTGCCGCTGGTTTGCCGGTAGAAGAGCAGTAAAGTGCCACCGGTCTTGGGAAGTTTGTGGGTAAAGGGGATTGGGGAGGTGCATGGGGTTTGTATGTGTATGGGGGTTTGTATGTATGTGTATTTATTTTTGTATGGGGACACTCCAGTGAATGTTTTGAGTGGATGAGACATTGAGGCTCAGAGCCGCTGACGAAGCGAAGTGTGGTCCTTGTAAGGTGCGGTTCCTAGTGACGCGAGTCCGTCTAGGCCACTAACAGGACGCGGAGAAAGGTGACTGAGTGAGAAACAACGTTAGGTGGACGGAGTGTCCCAGAGGTTAAGGGAAAGAAAAAGAAAAAAAAGAAAAGAAAAGAAAAAGTAAACCGACCCCCTTGCAGTGTTTGTTCTTTTTGGACAATTGGAAATCTCAAGCTACAGTTGAAAAAAACCCTTTAAGCTCCTTTCTGTATTCTGGCAGTAACCAGCATAGGTGCGTCCAGTTGGCTTGTATTGTATTGCCAACACGTGGGGTCGGGGGAAAAAAAAGAAAAAAAAAGATATGTGCTCTGCAGAGGCACCAGGAATAGAACCCTGCACGAAGGGGTTCTCAATTCTGCCACATTCACTGCGCTGCATGTTAGGGGATTGGGAAACAGACCTTAAAACACATAGAATCTTGCAGAGTACAAGTATAAAAAAGGATTATTTGGTCTTTAACTTTAAAAGTGACATGAGTTGCTCATGAGGTCAAATTTTGTGTTTTCATGTTGAAGGTGGGAAGGTTTCAATTACTAATACAATCATGTAATCATGTACTGGTTTCAGAATTTGAATGTCATCAATTCACTGTGCTTTGAGCTACCTGGTATCTTAATGTTTTTGTTAATAGGTTTGTTTCTTATTGACTCTGTTGCATAAGGTACCCTGGGTGATTTAGAAACCACTTGTTAAATGTTGATCAAAAGTAAAAATGTACAAATGTATGGGAAAAGGTAGTGTTGTCAAAAGGGATGGGGTTTTAACCCCCCCCCCATCCCATGTTCAGACAGATGAGAAGAGAAGTAAGAGGGTTACGGGGACAAAGCAGTAAATCATCCCCTTCAGTGTCTGTGTTTAACACAGAAACAAAGACGCTATGCAGCCCTTGGTGGAGTCTGGAAACCAGGTTAAAATGGGGCCAGAGAACACTAAGGAAAATTACAAATTACCAAATATTGCATAGCAATATTTAAAATCAACCAAAATTGATTTTTGCACTACCTTTATATTTTTGAAATGCGTATAATATTTTTATTTGTAAAAGGGATGAACAATTGTATGCAGAAGGTGAAGTAGTGGTCTGTCGGAGAAGGCTCTTCTTTTGAAGAGAGGTGTATGCAGAAGGTGAAGTAGTGGTCTGGGCTGGAGAAGGTAGAGGGAAGTAGAAAAGGTGAGAGGTAGAGGGTAGAGAAGTGAGAATGTTGGAACAGGAGGAAAGTTGGGCAATGGGCTGTAAAGATGGTTGAGTGTTTATGCTGATGAGTATTAATGAAAGCAATATATTAAGATGCTATTATTGAGAGTTTACTAAATATAGTAAAAGCTGAATTGCATAAAGGTGGTGTGTGACCAGCGACACACTTAGTCAAAGTCTTGCATGTGCTGTTAAACAGCACTCAGATTATTGGTTGAGGTTTTCATGAGTAAAAACCAACTTTTAAAGAATTCTGAATTAAGAACTAAGAATATAATATATTATGGAACAGCCCTCTTTTTGGCTGGCTGGACAGCTAACCATCCATAAACTAACAGCAAGAGTAGGGACCTGGAATATTGTTTGTGCTCTTTTTAGTATGTCCCTCCCATGAAAGATACTCCTTGGATATCTATTAATTGAAAATTGAGATGGGCCTTTTTGATTTCTAAGTGTACATGCCAGAAGAGGTCTTAGGCAAAATAACTTTTATTTCCCTGTTCACATTTGACTGTGGAAAGTGTTCCAAAACAAACATCTTATATGAGAAAAGGAGATACTGAAGCTCTTCGTGTTGATTGAACCTCCAAAGTTTTCAAATGCATTAGTGACAGCAGACTTAAGATGTTGATAGACAAATACCTCGATGCTTATTGATACAGTTACCCAGTAGGTGATTCCTCCTAGGTTTCCCTTGGGTGAAAGGCAATATTGAACAAAGTTACCTTATGTATGGTTCCTTTGAAGGAAAAGTGATTTTTAATGTTTGCATGCAAATTGATGTATTAAAGTAAATGGAGAAAGTATGTACAATGAACTAATCACTGGTATGCTACTGAACCATGGTAAATAATTGGATGGAGGAAGAATTTTGTGTTCTGATTGTAACTGCACTTTTCCAGAACCATTTCTATCTGAAGTATGTAAGGTGTAAATGAACTTTTATATGAATGTATCAAAAGACTTTCAAGTTTATATTTGCGACCACCCAGAGGAAAAAGATATGAATTATCTGGGCATTAATTTTGAAATTTCCGAGTAATATCTGCCAGTTTCTGACGCCTGGTGGGGATTATATGCAACTCCAAGACATATTTTCTCTTGGAAAATTGTGCCTTTTATTGTTTAATAATATACAATCTTGCAGCAAGTGCAGAGAAGGTGGAACTTGGGTTTTCAAACCAAAATGCTAAGTAAAACAGAATGTTGTGAACACTGGCCCAACTGAATGCATTATAATTTGTATGTCTGAATTACATAAATGTGCAGAATTTTATTATTTTATTATGTGCAGAATTTTATTATTACCAAACATGGTTACACTGACGCAAATTCAGGCACACTCCAGTTTAATATTCTTGTAACTACTTGATAAGAATTCTGTGTGTGTGAATCCATGTAGGAAGAGTGTTGGGGTGAATAGCAAGTGTGTGTATTGAGAAACTGGGACCTTAATTCATAAAGCAAATAACACCAAGCAAGAGGCCCCACTGCCTGTATTCGTTCATTTGTGGTTTGTGCCTTTCTTTGTGGTTTCAAATATGGAAGTTATCAGGCACTTCTTATCAGGGCTGCTTGTATGCTGTCATAGCCTTCTACGTGGTGTTCTCTAAAATGTTCCTAGTGCTCTAGGTCAGATATTTAGTTTCACATTATGAAAAGGAACAAGCAGGAACCTTTCCCCTAAACAGTGTCTTGGTACCTGCTCTCTCAACCCCCCCCCCCGACCCCCCATCTGATATGTATATAGGATTGAATTGAATAGAAATGAAGAAAAAAGTTGGTGTTAAAAGTTGAGTTGCACCCTGTCAAACTGTTATCAGATGCTTTTTATAAGAAAATTGAGCCATACAGCAGGTGGAACTTAACCTATTGCTGTACCCTAATTTAACTGAAGCACTGTCCCAAGTCAATTAAGTACATGAATATGGATATCAAGGATTAAATAATTTGCAGATAAATAATAGATAATAATACAGAAAACTGGGAAGGACTGTCCTACAGTTTATTCAAAAGTTCAATCAACTTTCAAATGCAGCCAACATAAACACCCTTTCGCAGTAAATATTCTGCAGAAAGAATTTAAAACAGAAGCATATCTTAAAAGGCAAAGGAAGGGTAATCACGGTAATATGCTACCCTCCAAGAGGATCTCATTCTTTTGTGATTTAATTTCTGCTTGCAATTTGTGTGTATATGCTACAATCACATTTAACCCTGGAGAAGAGAGCCAGCATCTGGTATGCTTTTTTGTGTTTTTAAGCTTTCTGTTTGTGTGAATGATTTCAGATGCCAGATCATCACCTGTGTTACCTTGTTAATGTACTTCATCTTTGTGTCAGTGTCACACACACAAACAAGAGAAAGAGAGAGAGAGAGAGAGAGAGAGAGAGAGAGGATGAGAAGGGAAAATAATAATAATGATGATGTTGGGATTGAATAATTTAGAAAGGACTTAAGAAAAGGAGGTGAAGTGGACAAAAGGACAGTACAAAAGGGAGCTTCAGGATATAAGACCATATAGCGATAAAGTGGGTGTAGCGCCTTTGGTCCTGAGGGCAGCAGAGTACAGGGATGGGAATTGGCTGAAGAAACAGAAGGCATTAATGGGGTAATGGGGCCCTTTGGAGGTCCAGCAGTCCTTTGTTGGGATCAAATTGTCGTTTTGTGTGTGTGTTGAATATATGCTATATGGTGATTTGTGGACCTAGTAGGTATCTAAAGCCATTTGCACATGGCAAAGTATGTTTTTATCAAGGTAATTTTATCAAGGTAATTGTTAGACCCTGTTGATGACCAACCCATAGCCTATTTGTCTGAAAAATTAACCACTACCGAACAAGGTTTGCCTGCCTGCATGTGAGCAGTAGTGGCGGCTGCCACTGACTAAAAGAGAACTGACAGGTTCACCTTTGGACAAGAAACTACGTGCGTCACTCCTCATGCTGTGCCAGCATTGGTGGACATGAAAGGAACTTATTTTTCTATCCCAAGCAGAGATGATGAAGCGCCTAGCAGCTGACTTATATTGCCCATGCACCCACGGTTGCAGCTGCAAATTACTGAGACTCTTAACCTGGTTACCTATGGGAGAGGATGGGCCTCCAACACCTGACTGCATATATTACAGCAGGCCTGATTTGAAGGATGAAGCAAACCCCAGGCAGTATGAGATTGGACTGCTACGATTGATCTACACCAACCCCTTCGACTCACCATCTCTCGGTGCCCTACAGACATCGCCTCATGCTTCTCCTCACCGCATCGGCTCAGCGCCCACCAAACGACCACCCTGCTGGTGCCACCCCGGGAAACTGGCATCTCTACGCACAGCAAGAGAAAATTCCAGTGTGGACTAAAAGAGGACATTTTCTTTTCTTTCCCCTTGAATGAATATGTAGCTTTGTATATTGCTTTGTGGGAGGTACCCCAGGTATTAGAAGAAGGAAGGTATTAGGAAATAGATATATATCCCTGTGCCCAAATGATGCAGGTAGGGCTGAGGGGGGACATGGTTTTGGCCGGGATGGTGATCTTCTTATTTCTAGCCATCACCGCGCCCACACCACTTAAGGTAACCCAGCGGCTAATGAGAGAATGGGGTGCCCGCAACACGCAGAAATGGAAGCCTATTCTGCAAAACCGAACCAATTGCACGGTCTGCACCTGGAACCTCTCGCACTCTGTGACCTACAGATGCTTTGGGAGGAGTACCCCTCCTCCCTGTGCCTTGGAATGAGTCCTCAGCTACGGCCCCGATTTTGGGTTCTGCCGGATTTTGGGCTGCGTTAAATTTGACAGGAGGAGCCTGTTGCTTTAACATCTCTGACCATGGTGTAGCTATTCGACACCTGGCAACAGAAAGAGAGAAAGTAGCCCATGTTCCTGTTCTTTGACTGAGTGGCTTCCAAACCTTGGGTGGCTTAGAGGACTTGTAATGATGTTAATAGACTAATCTTGCTTCATTTCTGCTCCTGTATACCCTGCTCAACGCAATGCCTGCAAAATATGATGCATAAACGATGTTACGAATGATTCGGCCCCAGATTACAGCACTGACACGAGAATACCGGCCAGTACCTTGGGACGAGCTGAAAGGCTGTCCAAAAGAAGAGTAGGGAATGAAGGAATGGGTTTCCAAAACCCAAAAACTGACTGTGCAGGCAGTTTTTAAACTGCACCAAAATCCCCATTTCTCCTTAGCTAAAATGCATAAACTTCAGCCGTTGAGCAAATGCAAAACAAGAACACAGCTATCTCCCTTATCAGTTTGACGGCAAGACTGGCCTTGACTCTACCAGTAGAACAGACACAGACATATCTTATGTTCTGAACACAAATGATGCAGAGACCCAAGTCTGGGACTAACGCCAGAGCATGTTCTCGGAAGTAGTGACCTCTTGCTCCAAGATAGGAGTAGGAACAGGAATATCCTTTTATGGTCAGGAGTGCAGGAAGGAAGATCCCTTTATGGTTGAGAGTACCAGAGCAGGAACATATGTGATGTCAACCTGTGTACGTACGCCGACGTGGTTGGGCTCCTAGGGGAGGAGTGAGAGGGTGCCTGGAGGATATATAAACTGCATGAAACCTGTCATTTCTTTGTACTTGCTGTGGACTCACCACGCAGGTTCCTTCTGCTATCCGGAGAGCAGAATAAACTCTTTCTTTGAAACAACCTCGGTGTCATTTTGACTTCCTTCCTCCTGTCCCGGAGCAACGCAGACCCAATCGGTGAACTCCAATAAGGCTACAGAGGGAGACGGGTGGAATATTTGGTGTCTTGGGAGGGGGTAAGAGAGTCTGTGTACTGGTCCAGTAAACGCTTCCGCTGCGCAACCAGCAACAGTTCTCTTTGCAGAGCATTAATTAAGTCCAGTGCAGAGATTCTTGTTGCAGTACAAGCTTCAGAGTCTCAGTAGCAAAGAAATAACGACACAGGGAAGCCTGTCTTTCCAAAGACAGGTTTATTGCAGACAGATAACAGAAACACCTCCGGAGCTTTCAGACATTTTTGCTTCACGCCCCACAGGCAGGGAAAACAAACATTCTTTATATACCGTGCAACTTAACAACTTAACGAGCTTGACTACTTAAAGTCACATGACATTGCTAACTTGCCAGCGTCTTAGGTTTCACACCCTAACACCCCCTCTCGCTGGCAATACAAAAACAAAATTACTTCAGACCCATTTCTTCACAAAAGTTTTCATGCCGCTGAAACCCAAGCGGTTTTGTAAAACCATCAGCTTGATTTTCATGACTGGGACAGTAATTTAATTTAACAATTCCTGCTTTTACCGTTTGACAAACATTTTGAAAGCGGTTATCCAAATGTTTTGTACGACCTTTAAACTGCCCATTTTGTGCTAACTTAAGACACGGTTGATTATCACCCCATACAGTGATTGGAGTGATGGCCTTTTCATACATCTCTTGTGCCAAGCATTTGTAAAATTCTAGACCTCTACATAACTCAGATAAGGCACAGAACTCAGCTTCCGTTGACGACAAAGCAATCAGGTTCTGTTTCTTGGATCTCCACCCAATCAGAGAGTTACCAAATTTTATTACACAGCCAGACACTGATTTTCTATCCTTTAAATTTCCCCAATCACTATCTGCCCAACAAGTAATCTGTGCTTGTCCTTCAGAAGATAATTCAAGGCAAAAATCTTTGGTGTATTGTAAATATCTTAACACTCTTTGAATTCCTTTCCATGCATTTACACTAGGTCTTGAAGCTTCTCTGCTGAGTAAGTTAATAGCGTAAGCAATATCTGGTCTACTCCATTGCGAAAGATGAAGTAAGCTTCCCAGAGCTGACTGAAAGATTTCAGCACGCTTTAATTCTGCACTATCCTTGAACTCATTGTCTTTTACAAAACCCATTTCCATTGGTGTTCTAACACCTGCACACTCTGTCATGCCAAACTTTTTCAACATTTGCAATATCTTGCCTTTTTGATTCAGTAGAAAACTGCCATTTTTGGTCCTATCTATCTGAACACCAAGATAGACCTTTACATCACCAAGATTCTTAACTTTGAAGTGTTTATTTAACTCTTTGGCTAGTTTTTTTACTTGTTCTTGTGTCTTTGAAGTATAAATCAGGCCATCTACATAAACAAGCAAAGATTCTTGAGCATCTCCTGAACCTCTGAAATATAAGCAATTGTCAGCCTTGCTCCTGCTAAAACCAATGCCTACCAAAACGTCATTCAAACACTCATTCCAATTATGAGCAGATTGCTTGAGTCCATAAATAGATTTATGTAGTTTCCATACCTGATTTGATTTACCAACTTTCAATCCTGGCGGAAGCTCCATATAGAGCTCTTCAGCCAAGTCTGAATGAAGATAAGCTGTAGAGACATCAAATTGCTTCACTTTGAACCCTTTCTGAGCAGCAACTGCTAATAGTGCCCGTAGGGTTTCACTCCTTGAAGTGGGCGCATAGACTTCAGAATAATGTAACCCCTCTCTTTGCGTAAAACCTCGAGCTACAAGCCTTGCTTTGTACTCTGGTTTCCCCATCGCTGTTGTCTTTATCCTGTACACCCACCTACAACTTACTGCCTTGGTACCTTCTGGCAGTTTGGTGATGGAAAACACACCCAGTTCTTTCATAGAATTCAACTCTTTTTGCATGGCCTCACGCCACCTACTGGCCTCCTCCTGGGGTAATTGCTCAACCTCCTCAAAACTTTCAGGTTCGCAATTTGCCAAACCAGCCCAAACACTAATAGCTTGGTACCTTTCAGGAGGTATACCTTTGTTGGCACGCTTGGAACGCCTTAACAGTTCCTGTGATGTTCCTTCAGTTTCCCCCTCTGACCCAGAATCACTAGTCGTCACCTGTTTGTCACTAGTAGTTGAAGAACTTTCTGATTCTGACTTTACACTCTCTTGCTGTACAGGTGAACTTTTAGAGCTAGAAGATTCTGACTTTACAGGTCTCTCTTGCTGTACAGGTGAACTTTTAGAGCTAGAAGATTCTGACTTTACAGACTTGGGTGAACTAAACGATTTCTCACCCTTGTTCTCAGACTCAAATTCCTCAGCCTGTTCTGGAACTAATACCTGCCCTGGGGCCTGAGTTTCATTGTTACTGTTCACCACGTCAAATAGTATGTCAGGATTTCCATGAATTTTCTTCCAACCATCCTGTTCACAAAATTCCGCACTTCTGCTGATTGTGATTTTCGTTTGATTGCCTTCTACATTCACAAATCTCCAACCTTTGGTGTTTGCTTGATAACCACAGAAAAGCATTTCTTTAGATCTAGGATCGCCTTTCCTACGTTGTGCCCTAGGCACCAGCACATAAGCACGACATCCAAAAACTCTTAGATGATCAATTTTTGGTTTTTTCCCAAATAGCATGAAGTAAGGAGTGTTGCCTACTGTGCTATTGTACACTCTGTTAAAAGTATAATTCGCATACAGTGCAGCCTCAGCCCAAAACCGCTGTGGAAGTCCAGAATCAAACAGCAAAGCAGCAATGGCTTCCTGTAATGTTCGAAATTTTCTTTCAGCAACTGCATTCTCCTGTGGTGAATAGGGATTGGTAAGTCTATGAACTATACCTTTCCTTTTTAACCACGTCTCCAGCGTGTGGTTCACATATTCCCCACCACGATCTGATTGTATTTTACGCACCCTGGTGTCAAATTTACATTCGACTTCTTCAATCCAATCCATCAGGATGGAAGCTGCTTGCGATTTTTCTTTCAGAAAGAAAACCCAACTAGCCCTTGAAAAATCATCCACCAAAATTTGCATAAATCTCGCACCTCCAAGCGATTTGACTGGCATAGGGCCACACACGTCTGTGTGCACAAGTTCAAAGGGTTTCTTGCTTACTCTGTCAGATCTAGGATAGTTACATGTCTTAACCTTAGCATGTTTACAAGCACAACAATCCAGAAAATTTGGACAGGGTTTAATGTTACACTCCTCAGCTAAATCTGGCATCTTGCTTACATACTTAAAGCATATATGAGCTAACCTTCTGTGTAGTAGATGTGCACAACCTGTATGAGGAGCCTTATTTACACACTTAGCTTGCGCTTCACCTGTTGAACATCTACCTGCTGCTAACTGCTCTTCATCCAAAACAAAAAGCCCATCTTCACAGGGAATTTTAACTAGCTCCTTCCCCTGTTTCGAAATGGTGCACACATCATTTTCAAACTCAACCTTAAAACCACTTTTTACCAGGCATGACACACTCAAAAGTCCATTCTTCATTCCTGGAAGAACAAAAACAGGAAGGTTAGTTTGCAAACAATTAACATAAATTGTGCCTTTAAGGCTCATTTCTCGTTTACTATTGTCTGCTATAGTCACAGTTTTTGCAACTGGCAATGTCTTGCAGTTCTTCAAGCTGCCACTAGATGTCGCTGGAACTAAACTGTGACTGGCTCCACTGTCAATTATCCACTTCAAGGTTTGTTGGCTCCTTTTAGGACTCTGTTGTGCTGCCATTGCAGATAGTCCCTTATCAGCACCTGCTCCCCCTCTGGATCGTTGATTCTTGTAGCTCTCACTTCGTCTTCCCCTGTAGCTCCGGAAACTGACCTTGGACTGTTGAAATTCCTGTTGCTTTTCAGGACACTTTGCTATCAAATGAAACCTGCTGCCACATCGAAAACATGACTTGCTGGCCATAGCAGACACTTGTGAGACTTCCTTACAGCTTTGCCTGCTAGTTCCCCCACGCTGGGAATTATCTGAACATCCAACCCTTGGGGTATTTGAATTATCAATACGTTTTCGATGATGTTGATATTCTTGCTCACACAATCTACCAGTCACATAATTCATATTCAGCTGCTCCTCTGGCAAAACTTGTAAAGTTAGTACTAAGTTTTCAAACCCTGCATGCAGGCTGCTAAGCAGAGTATAAACTTTAATATTTTCAGGAAAATTCACACCTAGAGATGACAGTCGGTTGAAATACTCAGTCATCTGTGACGTGTGTTCAACCACACTATCCCCTGGCTTCAGTTTCAACTCATACAAAGCACGTATAATGCTCACCTTCTCTCCGGGCGTGGCTCTATGGTGAATTCGCCTAAGAGCTTCCCAAATTTCAAATGCAGACCTTAAATTTTCCACATGAGGTAATTGGGAATCGTCTATCGATACCATCAACATGCATCTAGCTTTAGTGTCCATTTTGTCATGTTCCCTGTTCTGAGCATGTGCAGCAGCCTCTTGCTCTGCTGTGGCATCTGCTGCAACAGCCACAAACGGCTTTCGCCTCTGGACATAGTCAGCCCACACTTCTTTGGCTTCCAACCAGACTTGAGCCCTCTTAGACCACTGCACGTAATTAGCAGAGTTCAACTTTGTAAAGGGAACCTGGAAATTTCCCACTGCCATTCTTGGGGTCTGCTGCTACTCCCTCTGTGTGCCCTTGCTTCTCTTTCCCCTTGGGATTTGTTTTACTCACTTTTCAGATGCCTCCAGCCTCCTCTGAAGCCTTTTAAACTTTTTTCCCTCCGTCTCTTCACTAGCAACCTACCACCGTCCTCTGTTTTTATTAACAAAACAAAAACAGAACGGGAGGTCAAGCTAGCCTTTTGCAGCTAATGAAGCTGTAAATCTTCACTTACGCAGCTCTCTCAACTTTCTGCAGCCTCTCAGTTCCTTTAAGAGCTGGATTTACGACCAAGCCGGTCTTCTCTCATCCGAAAGCTGCTTTCACTTTCTCTGCACACAATACAGCTGTAGAAACGTAGAAGGAGCCATAACCTAAGAGAGTCTGTGTACTGGTCCAGTAAACGCTTCCGCTGCGCAACCAGCAACAGTTCTCTTTGCAGAGCATTAATTAAGTCCAGTGCAGAGATTCTTGTTGCAGTACAAGCTTCAGAGTCTCAGTAGCAAAGAAATAATGACACAGGGAAGCCTGTCTTTCCAAAGACAGGTTTATTGCAGACAGATAACAGAAACACCTCCGGAGCTTTCAGACATTTTTGCTTCACGCCCCACAGGCAGGGAAAACAAACATTCTTTATATACTGAGCAACTTAACAACTTAACGAGCTTGACTACTTAAAGTCACATGACATTGCTAACTTGCCAGCGTCTTAGGTTTCACACCCTAACAGGGGGAGCCCGAGTCGGAAAACAGAAGAGATCAAGGATGAGTATCTGCAGGAGGAGTTTCATCGCAGGTTCCCAAGGAAGCCGAAACCACTAGGGAGGTTCTGGGAGGAGCAATTTGGCACCACGGATGATGAAGAAGAGTTTATGGGATTTCCAGCCTCCGAAGAGGAGGAAGGGGGGGGTATCCGAGGGAGAGGAATCCGACTGGGGAGATTGGGCAGCGGAAAGAGACAGCAGCAGGTGGAGAGCGGTGTTTGAATCATCTGAGGAAGGGGATAGTTCCTTCCAGGGATTCCCCGCATCACCGTCCAAGGAACGGACGGGGGGAGAGGAGGGCCCTGGGGGGGAGGTGGATGTCAGGGAACTGCCATTGGAGCCAAGAGGAGAGGTAAGGCTCCCCAATGATGCCGGAGAGGGAACTAGCAAGGAGAGAGGGAGAGCTTCCGCTGGGGAAGGAAATCAAGGTGACACCAGGAAGAAAGGGGAGGCTGAGAGTACTTCGGAGGGAAGGCTCCGAGACTCTTCCAGTGAGATCAGCGGGGAGAGCACAGGACCTCCGCTTGGCACGCCTACGCTGCACAGAAAGCTTCCGCGCAGAGACTAGGCGGACTTGGAGTCAAGGAATTTTTATGTTGGAAGAAATTCAGGAAACGCCCACTGACGGATTCTGCCAGTGACTGAGACAGTCGCGTTGTAAGGGCTGTCAAGCCAGGGAAAGGTTTAGCCATACAACCAGCTTGGAGCAGTATGTGGCTTACGCACAAGCAACCCCAATTCCCATTACAATAAGGTATGGGGAAAATACAAAAGATATTTGGAACAGAAAACCCCAAGATGGAACTCTCCACTAGAAGCAATCACTGTTAAAAAAAGGAACAACATCAAAGAGAACTGGATAACGTATAACACAATATTAAGGGGGGAGGAGGAGGGTCAACTAATATTGATAAGTTATGAGAAAATAAAAGATCACTTTTCTAGTTGGCTAGATTACTTCCAGGTGAATGAAGTGTTCAGACAGGATAAGCAGATAGGTTTTGAAAAGGAGCTTTCAAGATTTGAAAGAGAACTACTGAATAGTAAAACCAAAATAATCGCAAAAATCTATAGACTTCTTTTAGACTACGAAGTAATGGATGAGGAAGTTAAGGCTTTAATGATAAAGTGGGCCCAAGATGTGGGCTGTCCAATTATGCTAAAAGATGGGGAAAACTGATGGAATGTAAATTTGAAATTTACAGCCAGCTATAATATAAGAGAGAACATGATGAAAATGGCTCCTTCCAGATAGAGAGCCAGAATCAGAGAATCAGAATCAGAGTCAGAACCAGATCATCGGTAAAGACGTGGTCTGGTCTTAGCGCAACTGCTCCTCCCACCCGCAATAACAGAGATTGGGTGTTCCAATACATCCCCCCGTAGGGAACCTGCCCCAGCCATTCTGTTGGCTGAGGCCCCCTCCCAGGCAGCCCTGACCCTTTCCCCTTAAAAAGCAAAATACAAACTATACAATAACCTAAAAAAATAGTAAAAGAAAAACAAAGCAAGAAACAATTATGCTAAACTTAAAATAATCCCCGCCCCAACTAAACATTTGTCCAGCCCCAGAAAGAAAATAGCAACAACAACAACAACAAACCACCGTTTGTGGTGCAACAGAGACACAGCCAGAGACAGAGCGAGACCCTGAATCAGTGCCATAACCAAGCCCTCATTCAGAACCAGAGCCTGAAAAAGAGCCAGCCTGAGTCTACAACAGTACTTGATACAGTGCCGGAGTCTGAAACAGAGACACAGCCTCAAACAGAGCCTGAGCCTGAAACAGAGGCAGAGCCACAGCCAGAGCCTGAGTCTGAAACAGTCCTTGATAGAGTGCCAGAGCCAGAGCCAGAGAGAGACCCTGAATCAGAGTCAGAGTGAGACCATGAGCCAGAGCCAGAGCCAGAGCCAGAAATAGGGCTTGATACAGGGCCGGAGCGCAAAACATAGCTGCAGCCACAGACTAGAGCCACAGCCTGAGTCTGCAACAGTACTTGATACAGTTCCGGAGCTGGAGCCGGAGCCAGAGCCAGAGACACAGCCAGAGCCAGAACAAAACCCTAATTCAGAACCAGAGCCTGAAAGAGAGCCAGACCCTGAAATATAGCTGGGTCAGAGGCAGAGGAGGAGCCATCATGAGACCCTGAATCAGAGTCAGAACCAGATCTTCATTCAGAACCAGACCCTGAAAGAGAGCCAGAGCCACAGACGGAGCCTAGAGCCACAGCCGAGATCCACAGTCTGAGTCTGAAATAGTGCTTGATAGACTGCTGGATCCTGAAACAGAGACACTGTCTGAAACTGAGCCTGACGCTTAAACGTAGCCAGGGGCAGAGGGAGAGGCAGAGCCTGATACAGTGCTTGATACAGCGTAGGAGCCTGAAGCAGAGACACAGCCAGATCCAGAGACACAGCCAGAGCCAGAACAAAACCCTAATTCAGAACCAGAGCCTGAAAGAGAGCCAGAGCCAGAAACAGAGGCAGAGGCAGATACAGGGCAGATACAGGGCTTGAAACAACCCCCAAGAAGTGCTTCCTCTGCCAACGGCCAGGACATTTTGCCAGGGTCTGCCCTCAAAGAAAGGCATGGCAAGGGATGGTGGGAGCCGCTGGCTGTGAGGAGGAGGGGGGAAAGGGGCAGGCGCAGGGAAACACCAACCCTTGGCTGCCACTCAGCGGGCACAGCAGCCAGGCCAGCAACCAATAGAAGTGCCCCAGCCAGACCCCCCCAAGGCAGCTATAGCCATAGAAGCGGTGCTAGAACTCCCAAATGGGCACCCAGTCAAGGTGAAGGCGCTGCTGGATTCAGGCAGCTCCTGCAATTTCTTCAACAAGGACTTCGCTCTGGAGCATCAACTCCACCTGCTGCCCCTAGATTTCCCCTTGCAAGTGACCACCATCGATGGCTCCGCCTCTTTTCAAGCTTTCATGCACCACGTGTTGGGGTCCCTACTGTAGAAGAACTGCGTAGCCTTTTTGGACAACGTCTTAATCTATTCGGACAATGAGAAGCAACATGTCAGAGACGTCAGAGAAGTGCTAAAGAGACTGCAGAAGCACCAGTTGTGGGTCAAGCTGGAAAAATGCCAATTTCACGCCAGAGAAGTCGAGTTTCTGGGGTACAAGTTGTCAGACAGGGGCCTAGCTATGGACCCCAGCAAGGTGCAGGCGGTGCTGGAGTGGAAGACCCCCAAAAACCGGAAGGACGTGCAGAGGTGCCTAGGGTTCAGCAACTTCTACCGGAGGTTCATCAGGAACTTCGCCCACTTGACAGCGCCCATCACAGATTGTCTCAGTAGCAAAAAGAAGTTCGTCTGGACAGAAAGTGCCCAGCAATCCTTCGAAAGGCTGAAGAAGGCGTTCGCTTTGGAAGAGCAGCTCCTGCACGTGGATTTGCAGAAGCCAATGAGGCTGGAGACCGACGCGTCAGACCGGGCCATCGGAGCGGTACTGTTGCAGCCGGGGCCCCAGCAGAGTTGGAGGCCGTGCGCCTTTTTCTCGAGGAAGCTGAGCAAGTCGGAGCAAAACTACACGGTGTATGACCGCGAACTGCTTGCAATTTATGCAGCATTTCGACAATGGAGACATCTGCTAATAGGGGCGCAGCACAAGATCCAGGTGTGTACGGATCACAAGAACTTGGAATACTGGAGGACTGCGCGAGTACTCAACCAGAGACAGATTCGATGGGCACAGGAGTTCTCCAAGTTTTTCTTCGAGATCCGGTACGTGCCGGGGGAGGAGAACGTAAGAGCAGATGCTCTCTCCCGGAAGCCGGAGTACATGGAAGGAGAGGGACCGCCGGAAGTCAGACACGTGTTCCCCGAGAACCGATGGGTGTGTGGGGGAGTGTTGGTTGGGAAACGAGAACTAGCCGGGCTTACTAGAAACGACGAATTCGCTCAAACAAAAATCAGGGAACTCCGGAACGGAAGGGAAAACCAGGGAGGGTTTGAGGAAAAGGAAGGGGTACTGTACTACAAGGGAGCGCTGTACGTACCGGGGGAGACCTTGAGGGGAAAGGTACTCAAACAACTCCACGACAACCCAACAGCGGGACATTTTGGTCAACACAAAACCATGTTGCTTGTCACCAGGCAGTTCTGGTGGCCAAGGGTAAGGGAAGATGTACGGGAATATGTACGGGGG
Organism: Podarcis gaigeae; assembly: GCF_964106915.1. Taxonomy (NCBI): domain Eukaryota; kingdom Metazoa; phylum Chordata; class Lepidosauria; order Squamata; family Lacertidae; genus Podarcis; species Podarcis gaigeae. Next base: position 25,543,418 of record NC_139695.1, read on the forward strand.
TGCGACCGCTGCCAGAGGGCAAAGGGGGAGAGGGCTGCACCCGCAGGGTTACTGGAACCCTTACCCACGCCGGGAACACCCTGGGAGGTGGTATCCATAGATTTTATGACAGATTTCCCCAATTCAAGGGGGAAGACAGCAGTCATGGTAGTAGTCGATCTGCTAACAAAAATGTGCCATTTCATAGCTTGCTCGCATGCGGTAACGGCAGAGGAAACAGCCAGGTTGTTTGTAGAGCACATCTTCAGGCTGCATGGGGCTCCCTCGAGGGTCATCTCCGATCGCGGGAAACAATTTACTTCCCGGTTCTGGAGGAAGCTCATGGGCTTGCTACAGGTCGAGGTGGGCTTCCACGGGAATGAGCCCGTTCATGGCCAATTATGGGCGTCACCCCAGGGCCTTCCCGGGGAGGGGGGAGGAAGGGGGGAGCGTACCTGCGGCAGAGCAGTTTGTGGAAGAAATGGAGGCCTTGCACCAGCAACTTAAGATGAACTTGGAACGGGCCAAGGAAATTTACAAGAGGCAGGCAGACAAGCACCGTCAGGAAGGGGAGACCATAAGGGTGGGAGACCGGGTGTGGTTGTCAACCCAAGGGTTACCCTTTTAGGGAGGGTGTAAGAAGTTGCGGCCAAGGCGGCTGGGACGTTTTGAGGTAACACAGCAGGTGAACCCCGTGGCATTCAAGCTCGAGTTGCCTGACAGCATGAAAATACACCCGGTGTTCCATAGGTCCCTACTCTCACTGTACAGGGACGGGCGGGAATTCCCGGGGCGAGAGGGAGAAGTCACCACACACCCGCAGGTAGAGGAGAGGGAACACCACAACCAAGCCACGGAAATACTCGATTCAAGATGGTGAGGGCGCCAGGTGGAGTACTTGGTAGCTTGGGAGGGAGAACCCGAGTCAGAAAACACGTGGGTTCCAGCGGAGGCTATCAATGATGGGTATCTTGTGGAGGAGTTCCACAGCCTGTTCCCAGATAAACCTAAACCACTAGCGAGATTCTGGGAGGAGCAATTTGGAACCACAGATGATGAAGAGGATTTTGTGGGTTTTCCTGCCTCCGAAGAGGAGGGAGGAGAGGCGTCAGAGGAAGAGGAATCGGAATGGGAGGGCCACCGCGCGGGAAGAGATCAGAGCGGGTGGGAAGCGGAGTTTGATTCCTCAGGGGATGGCGACGGCTCCTTCCGGGGATTCCCCGCATCGTCGGCTGAGGAAAAGGACGAAGTTGGGTCAAAAGGTCGGGCCGGGGGTGGAGGGGGTCCTGGGGGGGGTGGATGTCAGTGAACTGACATCGGAGCCAGAAGTGGAGGCAGGGCTCCCAAGCGATGCCGGAGAAGGGACAAGCAGGGAGAGAGGGGACTCAGCAGCTGGGGAAGGAAATCAGCGTAACACCAGGGATAAAGGGGGGCGGATGGGGGAATCGGAGAGAGGGCGCCAGGACTCTTCGCTGGAGACCAGCGGGGAGAGCACAGGTCCTCCGCTACCCACACCCACCCTGCGCAGAAGACATCCGCGCAGGGAAAGTAGGCGGAGACTTGGCGTCAAAGAACTTCTTTACTGGAAGAAGTTCAAGAAACGCCCACTGGCGGATTCTGCTAGCGACTGAACAGCCACGAAGTGAAGGGCTGTCCAGCCAGGAAAGGTTTAACCAGGCTACCTAGCCAGGAGTGGCGGCAACCTACGCACGAGCAACCCCATATAACCATTAAACACAATATTAAGGGGGGAGGAGGAGGGTCAACTAATATTGATAAGTACATCCCCCCGTAGGGAACCTGCCCCAGCCATTCTGTTGGCTGCGGACCCCTCCCAGGCAGCCCTGACCCTTTCCCCTTAAAAAGCAAAATACAAACTATACAATAACCTAAAGAAATAGTAAAAGAAAAACAAAGCAAGAAACAATTATGCTAAACTTAAAATAATCCCGCCCCAACTAAACATTTGTCCCACCCCAGAAAGAAAATAGCAAGAACAACAACAACAAACCACCGTTTGAGGTGCAACTGAGACACAGCCAAAGACAGAGCGAGACCCTGAATCAGTGCCATAACCAAGCCCTCATTCAGAACCAGAGCCTGAAAAAGAGCCACAGCCCGAACCAGAGCAACAGCCACAGCCACAGCCTAGAGCCACAGCCTGAGTCTGCAACAGTACTTGATACAGTGCCGGAGATGGAGCTGGAGCCAGAGACACAGCCAGAGCCAGAACAAAACCCTAATTCAGAACCAGAGCCTGAAAGAGAGCCAGACCCTGAAATATAGCTGGGTCAGAGGCAGAGGAAGAGCCATCATGAGACCCTGAATCAGAGTCAGAACCAGATCTTCATTCAGAACCAGACCCTGAAAGAGAGCCAGAGCCACAGACAGAGCCACAGACGGAGCCTAGAGCCACAGCCGAGATCCACAGCCACAGCCGAGATCCACAGCCTGCAACAGTACTTGATACATTGCCAGAGCCTGAAACGGAGACACAGCCTCAAACAGAGCCTGAGCCTGAAACAGAGGCAGAGCCACAGCCAGAGCCTGAGTCTGAAGCAGTCTTTGATAGAGTGCCAGAGCCAGAGCCAGAGAGAGACCCTGAATCAGAGTCAGAGTGAGACCATGAGCCTGAGCCAGAGCCAGAGCCAGAGCCAGAGCCAGAGCCAGAGCCAGAGCCAGAGCCAGAGCCAGAGCCAGAGCCAGAGCCAGAACAAAACCCTAATTCAGAACCAGAGCCTGAAAGAGAGCCAGAGCCAGAAACAGTGCTTGATAGAGTGCCAGAGCCTGAAACAGAGGCAGAGGCAGATACAGGGCTTGATACAGAGTCAGAGCCTGAAACAGAGAAACAGCGTGAAACAGAGACAAAGGCTGAGACACAGGCCGAGCCTGAAATAGAGCTAGAATAAGTGCTAGAGCCAAAGACTGAGACAAAGCCTAATAAAGAGCAGAAGCTTGAGGCTGAGCCTGAGCCTGAAACAGTGCTTGATACAGTGCCAGAGCCTGAAACAGAACCAGAGCCACAGCTACAGCCATAGCGCCACAGCCTGAGTCTGCAACAGTGGTTGATACAGCGCCGGAGCCTGAAACAGAGACACAGCCTGAAACAGAACCTGAGCCTGGTTATTAGCATGGCAATTAAAGAAGAGAGGAGCAGAAAGGCTTATCAATAGAGTTAAGTGCAAAGGCAAAATAATAAACAACCCTAAAGAAATAGAGAAACGATTTCCCGAATTCTTTAGAGAAGAAGGAAGGAAATGAAACAACAGAAGAAGTTAAAGAACATTTAGAACAGAACTGTCTTCCGAAACTTACTAAAGAACAAAAAGAACTGTTGAATGCCCCTATTCAGTGGCGTAGCGTGGGGGTGCAGGGGGGTCCGGCCGCACAGGGCGCAACATCTGGGGGTTAGGGTTAGGGGGCGCAAATCCACGGGTTAGGGGGCGCAAATTACTTGCCTTGCCCGGGTGCTGACAACCCACGCTACGCCACTGCCCCTATTACATCGTACGAAATTCAAAGAGCAATTGTGATGGCCTGGGATTCCGATTCAGAGGCTGAACCAGAGGAATCCCAGCCTGCACAGGAGTCCCCGCCTCCAGGGCCGGCTGAATTGGGGCAGGGCTTGGATTCTGAAGCACCTGCACCTGTGTTAGATCCTCAGGAGCAGGCATCAGGTGATCCCTCTCTGGCTCCAGGAGTGGTTGAGGACTCAGTGCCTGCAGGTGAGTCTCCCCCTGGGCCCAGTAACCCTTTAGCCTCTCCTGATCTGCAGAGACTCAGGGCAGAGAGGCGAAGGGAACTGGTTGCTCCCAGGAGGAGTGCTCGCCTTAAGGCCAAGAGAGGCGGGTCTCCTGGGGGCCGGGGCCGCCCCTAGCCTCAGAATAGATAAAGGCTAGTCGGCCCGGTCCCAGGTTGTGGGAGCAACATCGTTGTTGAGTTCCTGTTCCTGCCCGGACCCAGACCTGACTCTCCAGTGCTCCTGTTCCCCGCCCAGCTTCCTGTTTCGGACCTCGCCCCGCTCCTTGTGGACTGATTTCCAGGCTATTGACTCAGGACCGGACTTTGACTACGCCTATGGTAACCTGCCCCCTGGGATCAGCACAGCAATTAAGGAAGCAAAGATAGGAAAGCCACCAGGGCCAGACGGCCTACCGGTAATATATTATTAAAAAATTGAGGACTTACTGTCTAACCCATTAAGAAGTATCTTAAAAGATGGAACCATGCCGGATTCTTGGAAAGACAGCCTTATTGCATTAATTCCAAAACAGGGAACGGACAATCTACTTATTAACAACTATAGGCCTATCGCACTTCTAAATTACGATTATAAATTATATGCAAATATTTTAGCCGAAAGATAAAAAAAAGTCTTCCAGATGTATAATCTATATAATCTATATAATAATATATAATTTATATAACATAACATATATAATATATGATCAAGAAAAGATTACCGTACAGGAATTGGTGGAGACGGCTCAACTGACTAGCAAACTCAGAGGAATCTCAAAGCAAAAAATCAAAGCCATCCCACTAGCGGATCATGCAGTGCCAGCCAGCTCATCCCCAAAATAATGGGCGCTCCTCCCAAGGTGGCCACATTAAACGCTATCAGTTTGGTGTGTCTTGCCACCCTCATTATCATTGGGACAGTCTGTTGGTTAACTTCTCCCCCCAACAGCTCCCTCCCATCAATCGTGGTCACCTGCAACGGGTTGCTCAAAGGGATAGTCTGTATCTGGTGTTCGGCTGCAAACTCCTTACTCATAAAATTGCAGGAGCTGCCTGAGTCCAATAGCGCCTTCATCTTTAATGGGTGTCCGTTTGGCAGCTCAAGCAACACCTCTATTACAAGCGCTGGCCTTGGGGGTTCCGGCGTGGGCACATTCACTGCTCTTTGGCCTGGCTGCTGTGCCCCGATGGTGGCAGCCAGGCGTTGGCTTTTACTTGCTCCTTAACCCCCTCCTCCTCCCCTCCAACAGCTCCTGCCATCCCTTGCCATTCCTTTCTTTGCGGGCAGACTCTGGCAAAGTGACCTGGCTGTTGGCAGAGAAAACATTTCTTGGCGCTCTTTCCCTCCTTCTTCCGCCCTTCGCTGGGGTTTGAAACTGCGCGCGCTGTGCCAATTTCCATCGGCTCTGCTGGCGGGGAATGCTGCTCAGGAATCTCTGGAATGTGAAAATCCCTCCAACGTTCCCCCTTCCCTTCCCGCTTCTCCAAAGCTCTCGCCTCCTGGCGTGCTCCTATGGCCAGCGCTGATTTAGTCAGCTGGTCCATAGACCCCGCCCTGGGCGCCCGGGAAAGTTCGTCCTTCACTGCCGAAGATAGTCCTTCTTCGAACAGCATTTGTATCGGTTCCGCCGATAAATCCCACCCCAATTTATGGATCAACATGGTGAACTCAGTCCAGTACTCACGGACAGATCGGCTCCCCTGTTTACACGCCATTAATTGTCTGCGCACCACTCCCTGCTCAATCTCGCTGGAAAACATCAGATCCATGGCGCGAAAAAACTTTCTCGAGTCCTTTAAGGCGTCATTATTCGCTGCCATCAGGGGCCTCACCCAGTCTTTCGCCCCTCCCTCGAGGTGCCCAATCACAAACGCAACTCTCGATTCCTCATCAGGAAAGTCATCAAACTGCAGATTGAGGGCATATTGCATCTCTGTTCTAAAGTCTTGATAGTTCTTGGGATCCCCCCCAAACTTCTGCACCAATCCTGGCACCTTCCTCGTGAGTGGGGTGGTTTTTCCCTTTTCTGCATCCTGAGCCCTCCTTTCCTCGAGCCTAGCCGTTTGCAGAGCTAGCTGGACCTCCAACATCCTGTACCTTTCTTCCAGGCTTGGACCCTCTCCAGCTCCTCCCGCTGCTCCGGCTCCTGCTGGGTTGCTCATGATGCCTCTCCTTGCACAAGCTGCTTTCAGAGACTGTTGGATTGCTGTGATGGGATGATGAGCTGCTTGTGCGTAAAAGCTTAGTCCCTCAGGGTTTGCTCAGCTTAGCAAAACTCTGTCCTTAGCGGAGCCCTTAAGCATGGCTCCCTCAGTCGCTGGCAGAATCCGACAGTGGGCGTTTGCGGAATCTCTTCCAACATAAAAGCTCCTTAACGGAAACGCGTCTTCTGGACTCTCGGCGTGACAGTTTCCGGCGAGGTGTGGGTGTCCCTATAGGAGGTCCTGAAACCTCCTCACTGTTTTCGCTTGAAGTGTCCCAGAGCCCCCTTTCCGACTCCCTTTCCCTCGGAGCTCCTTCTCTCCCCCTGCTGGTTCCTTCCTCTGCTGTTGAGTCTCTCCTAACCTCCTGGAGCCCTTCCACCACCTGCTCTGATGGCAGTTCCCTGACAGATATGATAGAGGGATTCTATTGATTTGTTGTCACATGCGCATAAAACAGAGGTTTTACCGTTAGAAAATCTATTGCTCAGCACATTTGAGGGGAACACATTAAATCTGGCTCTAACAAATGCGAGTTGATTGATTGATTGGTTTATTACGGCCATTGGCCCATATCTAAAAACAATACATCAAAATTTATCCATAAACAATACAATTTAAACAGTTCCAAGTTAAAACACCCCTATAAAACCAATTTTACTTCAATTTAGTAAACTATACACAATAAGCTCCCTCTATGTCAACCGCAATTCAAATACCTCAGATTTTGGGGGATATGCGTCTTAGTTCTGGCACTTATTGATGGTTCTTAAGTTTGGCTAAGCTGTCAGAGTCATACAGTGATCCATTTCTCCTCTTATGAAATAAGACATTAATCAGGTATCTAGCGACTGCAAGGGATCTACTTGAGTCTTCGTCGTTTAATAAGTATATTATTTGGGCTTCCTGAGGTCTGTCAGCTATTCTCGATAAATATGGGGCCAAAAACTTGGACCGTGAAGCCGAATGTATAGGACAACAGAAGATTATATGATATAATGATTCTGTAGATCCACTTTTACAGTCACAGAGGAGTGAGATCTGTCCGTTGGAGAGTCTGTTACCCAACACATTTGATGGGAAAACATTGAATCTAGCCTTTATAAAGGCGTACCTGTGCATCACCACAGATAAGGTAGTTAAATAAGATGGAAGCTTTGTTGGTGGTGTTAAGCCAAGGTTTATCGGCGAACAGGTGCCACCACCTGTCGCAATATTAAATTGTAAATCCATCTCCTCTAATTTGTGAGTTATAATTCTCTTGGCAGAAATTAAATCCAATTTTAGTAGTTCAGATGGAGATAGTCCTAAGGACACAAGTTTCCCATGTATTATTTTTGCCCAAGGGCTAGGGAAGTCGTCTCTCCAGAGACACTGTATCAAGTGGAGATTTGGAAGTTTATGCCATAATGCCAACCAGTAACAGAGGATGCATTTCCATAATGTGGTTTCTAGAGATGTAACATTTAGTTCGAGACGTATAGCAGTATTGCCTACACACCTGGGTAATTTTAGCAACCTTCTTAGCAGCTGGTTTTGGATTACCTCCAATTGGGTTAGATTAACAAAGGACCCCCATATTGGAATTGCATATGCTATTGTTGCAATCACCTTTGCCTTGAAAACTTTTAACACTGATGGAATATGGAAAGCCCCATCTGAAAAGAAAAAACGCAGTAGCGCAAAGGAAAGGGCTTTTGCTCTATTTAATACATATGCCAGATGGACCTTCCAGCCCATGTTGTGTTGGAGAAGGACTCCCAAGTATTGAAATTTAAAGACTTGGTCAATGGCTTTTCTGTCTATTCTCCAATTATAGGTTTTTCGACTCTTGGTGAAAATTAGAACTTTGGACTTGGCATGATTAATTGTAAGAAAATTTGATTTGCAGTAAGCATCAAAAATTTTCAGTGCCCTCCTAAGGCCTACTCTTGAGAAAGATAGGATCACTGCGTCGTCTGCGTAGAGTAGAAGGGGGCAACGATATTGGGCAAGGCGGGGGGATTCTATTGATTTGTTGTCACATGCGCATATGTTGCTATCAAAGGGTTAAAGGGTAGCAGAAACGCTCTAATCACTGAGCAGCTGGAGGTCATTAGGCTTCCAGGAACATGAGTTTGTATAAATAGTCTCCTGTGTGTTTGTTCTTCCCCTTTTCTCCCCTTTTTGGGCGTGTTTGCTGAGATGTGTGGTTCTTCGCCAGGGTTGTTTCTTGTTTTGTAAATAAACCTTATCTTTGAGTTACAAACCGCATGCTCCAAGACTCCTCTTTGAAAAGATACTGCCTCTCCTGCCCTTCTTCAACTGCTGTGCGAAATACTCTGCTGTAGTGGGACTTGTGACGATGGAAGCGCACTGGGCATTTACATTAAACTAATTAAAGTTTAATGGGACAGGTTATGGATGTTTGTACGTCAAGAAGGAGATAAGGAGTGCAGTTCAGAGTGATTTATGCAAGGACTGGAGCGAAGACAGAAGCGGTTGCCGACAACGAAAGCCTTCAAAGCAGCTTGAGTCCTGCAACGTGCCTAGAAAAGTTTTAAACAGGCACTGCGCAGTTTGTACTCGCTGGAAGACGTCTTATTCTTCAAGGAGCCACCTCAGCAGCTGGGAGACGGTCTACAGGTGTGTATCGTTCCTAAGCCCCAGGGAGGATGGCAGAGTCCCAGGAAAGTTTTTCTGTCCCGTTTACGCGACTCAATGGGAAAAAATTGGCAAGATTGGAAGGCTAGAGTGAGGGTTTGGTTGCAAGCAAAAGAGTTGTGGAGTTGTACTGAAGCACCGCCTTTACAGGCAGCTGCAGACGCGTCTGCAGAAGACAAAGCAACAGCAGCAGCTTCACAGAAACGTGACAGGAAAGCCCAAGGTCTACTAGTTTTGGCAGTGGGACCAGAACAAATGCCTTATGTTTCTGAGTTAAAGAACACGCATGAGGTCTGGACGGTTCTGCAGCGGTTAAATTCCAGAAACACTGCGGGGGCCAAGATCCATGCTACAAGATGTTTGTTTGATTTACGTCTCCAACCGGGAGCGTGTGTGAAAGAACATATTGCCAAAATGGTGTCTGCCTTTAATCAACTAAGACAGCTGGGTATTCCTTTCTCTATGGAGCAGCAGTCATACATATTGTTGTCTTCTCTTGATAAAAGCTATGAGACTCTAGCTCTAACTTTGGAAGCTATGCCTTCAACTGAATTAACCCTTGAATACATTTCATCTCGGCTTGCAGATGAACAGGATAAAAGGCAAAGAGAAAGAGGTTTGTCTTCAAAGGGGAGTTATGCTGTGCCTAAGAGTGTTGATGCTGAGTTTGAGCACACAGTAAATGCTTTTGCAGCTAGACACTGTTTTCGCTGTGGTTCCCCTTCCCATTTAATTAGGAATTGCACACGTGAACCTGGTCAAGACAGCACCAAGGCCGTTACCCCTAGTTACCAGACAAGGAGTTCCAGGGGACGTCGAAGAAGAGGAGGAGGTCGTGGCTACTCCCACAGCACACAGCACATGGCTTCAGTAATGGCGTTGATGCAAGGGCGTGGCCAAGGCAGCAATCTACGCTGGTTGATCGACAGTGGTGCATCTCACCACCTGGTGGCGCCATCTAGTGTCCGTTTGCAGAATTGCAGACATTTGCAAACCCTTAAAGTTGTGACAATGGCAGATTCAACTAAACGTTCCTTAGAGACCGTAGGCACAGTGTTCTTGAAATGTTTGCAAACAGAAATTGATGCCTACGTGCTAAAGGGATTGAAGGGGTGTATTTTGTCTGTGTCAGAACTTGATAGAAATGGGTTTAAAACTGTGTTTGAAAATGGGGTTTGCACTATTTCAAAGAATAACGTATCTCTTTTGCAGGTGGAATGCAGAGATGGGTTATATTATTTTGAGACAAGTCCAGATGAAGTTGAACAGGTTCATGCTGGTTGTGTGAACACGCCTACCCATAATTCTTGTGTCCATTTATGGCACCGCCGTCTGGGACATATTAATTTTCAGTATGTTAAAAGGCAACCTGAATTATCAGAAGGGTGCAAAATGAACAAATGTACTAAGTATTTGGATTGTACTGCATGCAAAAGGGCGAAGGTTCATAGATGCAGCTATCCCAGTTCAGATAGGAAATCTGACAAAGTATTCCAACTTGTGCATATGGACCTATGTGGCCCAATGCCTGTTGCTAGCATGGGAGGTTCGAGGTATGCACTGTGTCTCTCGGATGACAAAACAAAGGTTACATGGTTTTTTCCTCTCAAAACAAAAGCAGATACTGCAGAAACAGTTAAAAATTGGGTTCATGCAGTAGAACTTGAATTCGGTACTAGAGTACTTGCTTTTCAGACAGACAGAGGGTCAGAATTTACCGGGTCTGTGTTGCAGAATTTCTTTAAGAAAAAGGGAATTAAGCATCGTCTGTCTACACCTTATTCCCCCCAAGAAGGAGGCGTGGCCGAACGTAAAAATAGGGTTCTGCAAGAGTTGGCAAACTCTATGTTGTTTGATGCTAAACTCCCTCAAAGTTACTGGGCGGAAGCCTGGCAGGCGGCTACTCATATTCTGAACCGAGTATATAATTCTGTAATTGGCACTACCCCTTATTTTGCTTTATATGGGAAGAAGCCCAAAATTAATTACTTTCGGGTGTTTGGATGTCCAGCCTATGTACTTATCCCAAAAGCGTTAAGGAAAAAGGGAGGTCCAAGGGCTAGGAAACTCATCTTTTGTGGGTACGAACCACACGCCAAATCTTGGAGGTTCGTGAACCCAAATGGGGATACTACAAGAGTGGTCCTCAGTAGGAGCGCTGAATTTTGTGAGCAATCTGGATGGACTCACTTACATGCTAACCCTGACATTTTGAGAGATGATTTAGGCATTTATGCTGAGAATGAAAGTCCAGAGAGTAGTGAGCCAGAAGAGGATGGTGCACATGGTTCAGATGCAGATTCTGACCAGGCACAAGGTTCTTCTCCTAAGGTAGAAAAGCCAGAATCTAGGAGTGTTCCAACATCGCCAGTCAGTAGGCCTAGCAGACAGCAAAAGCGAAGCAGGTCACCTGCAACACCAAGCCCAAGGGAGGTATCTAAACGGAGGTCTTTATCCCTAGAGGCACATCCAGGTATAAAGTCTGAGACAGATTCTGACAGCCAACGGTCAGAGGGGGCACAAGAGGAACAATTGCGCAGGTCAAATCGTGCCACAAAGGGCAAGCCGCCAGAGCGGTTTAAGGTGACAAGTGTATACGTAAATATGGCACAGTGTGAGCCAGATAGCTATATGGAGGTACAACAGCTTCCAAGCTCAGAAGCCGTTAAGTGGCAGGAAGCAATGGAAAAAGAGATGGCTTCAATGAAGTCTCTCGGTGTGTTTACAAGTACAGAGCTTCCGAAAGGGCAACAAGCTGTAGGTTGTCGATGGGTATATCGTTTAAAGCCCACAACTACTGAAGTTGCAATATAAAGCCCGACTAGTTGCAAAAGGGTTTTCGCAGCGCAAAGGTGTTCACTATTCTCAAATCTATGCCCCTACTTCAAGATCAGAGTCACTAAGAATGCTTTTAGCCTCTTCAGCTAAGAAGGGAAATAAGCTGTTTCATTTTGATGTCAATGTGGCTTATTTAAATGCAGACTTACAGGAGGAAGTCTATATGACACCACCACCAGGTTTTGAAGGAGACAAGCCAAACCAGGTCTGGCGCCTACACAAACCCATTTATGGGTTGAAACAGTCCGCCCGTAATTGGAATTCCTGCTTAAACGATGCTCTAGAGAGCATGGGGTTCAGAAAGAGCGCAGCAGATGCGTGTCTTTATCTAAAAGGCTCGGGATGTGAACAAGAAGCAGTTTTGATATTTGTTGACGATTTATTATACAGTGGAAAGGATGATAAACTTGCACAACAATTTGCCACAAAGCTTGGAGAAAGGTTTCAGATAAAATCACTAGGCAATGTATCTGTTTATCTAGGAGTTAAAATTCAGCAAGATGAAAATGGGAACTATTGGCTCAGCCAAGAAGCTAAGATCCAGCAGTTGCTGGAAAGGTTTAAAATGGACAACTGTGCTGGTGTTAAAACCCCAATGGAGCTAAGTTACATAAAGGATGCTCAAGCCGAGCAACAGACAGAGTTCAGTAATCCCGGGGTTTACCAGTCAGCGATAGGCAGTCTACTCCACATTGCACAGTGGACTCGGCCCGATATAACATATGCTGTCAACATGCTGTGTAGACAAGCTGAAAAACCATCAATGCATGCTTGGCAAGGAGTAAAAAGAGTTTTAAGGTATCTCCAAACTACCAAAAGGTTTCGCTTAAAACTATCAGCAGAGGGCAGCACACAACTTGAATGTTGGGCCGACAGCAGTTGGGCAGATGCTGGACCAGATAGAAAATCAGTGTCAGGAATGGCGATAAAATTTGGAAATGCACTAATTGGTTGGAGATCAAGAAAGCAATCACTTATAGCTTTAAGTTCAACTGAATCTGAGTTTAATGCATTATCAGATATATGTAGAGAACTGGAATTTTATAAGCAACTGGTACAAGAATTGTTTGGAGAATGTTCCCTACCTATCAGAGTGTGGGAAGACAACCAACCTTGTATTAAACTAGCTAAATCAGGTCAATTCAAGGCACACACAAAACACTTGGATATCCGTTATCAAAATGTATGCCAAAGTGTAAAACAAGGTTTAATTGAACTAAAGTATTGTCCAAGCCAAGAAAATCTCGCAGACGGTTTTACGAAAGCTTTGGGTCCGCAATCTCATAAATGTTTCTGTTCAGGTTTAAATTTGAATTAAGGTTGGTACAGCTCAGTGTTACGAGCGAGAGGGGGTGTTGCTATCAAAGGGTTAAAGGGTAGCAGAAACGCTCTAATCACTGAGCAGCTGGAGGTCATTAGGCTTCCAGGAACATGAGTTTGTATAAATAGTCTCCTGTGTGTTTGTTCTTCCCCTTTTCTCCCCTTTTTGGGCGTGTTTGCTGAGATGTGTGGTTCTTCGCCAGGGTTGTTTCTTGTTTTGTAAATAAACCTTATCTTTGAGTTACAAACCGCATGCTCCAAGACTCCTCTTTGAAAAGATACTGCCTCTCCTGCCCTTCTTCAACTGCTGTGCGAAATACTCTGCTGTAGTGGGACTTGTGACGATGGAAGCGCACTGGGCATTTACATTAAACTAATTAAAGTTTAATGGGACACATAAAACAGAGGTTTTACCGTTAGAAAATCTATTGCTCAGCACATTTGAGGGGAACACATTAAATCTGGCTCTAACAAATGCGAGTCTATGCGACGCAGCCGATAAAGTAGACAGATATCGAGGTATCTGGGACATAGATGTAATGCCCTGATTTATCGGGGAACATGTACCTCCACCTGTAGTAAGATTTTGTTGCAAATCTACCTCCTCCAATCTTTGTTTGATGACCTTTTTAGCAGTAATTAGATCTAAATTAAGTATATCGGAAGGAGAGATTCCATAAGACAACAGTTTGGAATGGATTTTTGTTGCCCATGGGCTGGTGAATTCATCTCTCCAAAGGCACTGAATAAGATGGTAGTTTGGCAATTTATGCCAAAGGGACAGCCAATAATTAAAGTCATGTCTCCACATCAGAATCTCTAGGGAGGGGATCTTAAGATCTAGGCGAATGGCAGAGTTGCTTACACAGGAGGGTAGTTTCAAAAGGCGTCTTAGAAAAAGATTTTGCAATGTCACCAGAGGCAAGAGGTTTACAAAGGCGCCCCATAAAGGGACCGCATAGGCCATAGTTGCAACCACTTTCGCACTATAAACTTTTAAGGCAGATGGAACATGCATAGCCCCCTCCGTAAAGAAGAAGCGTAATAGAGCATAGATAAGGGCTTTAACCTTATTTTGTAAATATGTGATATGCGCTTTCCATCCCATATTATACTGGAAGTAAATTCCTAGATATTGAAATTTGTAAACTTGTTCAATTGGCTTCCCCTCGAGTTCCCATCTATACAGTTTACGACTCCTGGAAAAAATTAGGACTTTAGATTTGGAATGGTTAATAGTAAGTAAATTTGTTTGGCAGTATAACGCAAAAATCTTAAGGGCCCTCCTCAAACCGATTCGAGAATAAGAGAGGATCACCGCATCGTCAGCGTACAATAATAAGGGGCAGCGATAGTCTGCAAGCCTGGGTGCATGAATGGAGGTTTGGGCCTCAGCTAGGGGCGTTCTCATGTCACTAATATAGAGGTTAAAAAGATAGGGGGCAAGGATGCACCCTTGTCGTACCCCCTTATTTATTGGTACAGGGTTTGTGAGATCGCCCTCAGGTGTTAACCTCACCCTAGCGGCCGTACCTTCATGTAATTTAATCATAAGCCACAACAGCCTTTTATCTATGCCCCACTTTGCCAGTTTTTCCCATAACAGCTCTCTAGAGATACTGTCAAAAGCCGCCTTCAGGTCTATAAAAGCGGCACACAGAAGACCATGAGTAGGGGAAGAATACTTCCGCGCCAAATGATATAGAATTATAGCATGGTCAATAGAAGCGCGATTTGGTCTAAACCCAACCTGTTCATGACCTATCAGATTGGAATCTTCGGCCCATTGGGTTAGTCTGGTTAGCAGGAAGCGAGTATAGATTTTCCCGATGATTGATAATAAACTGATGTTACGATAGTTTCCTGGGTCCTCTGGTGGTCCTTTTTTATATATAGGAATTATGATGGACTCCTTCTATGATCTAGGTATCTGGCCCGTGGCATTGATTGCATCAAAGATTTTTGCAAGAATTTTAGCCCACCATGTTGGGTGTTGTTTAATAGCTTCCGCCGGGATCAGATCGGGCCCTGGGGCTTTATCAGTTTTCAGTTTAGCAATTAAATCTACTATTTCCTCCGGGTCAGTATCTGGCCATATGGGCAAGTGACTTGAAAGAGTATCAGATTGAGTGTTAGAGATATCTGTCTGGGAGAAATATTTTCTTAGAAATTGTTCCCATGTCGGGGCTGGGATAACCGTCAATGGGTATTTCCTCGATCTTTTGTTGATTAAATTCCAAAAAGCGCGAGAGCTGCGAGGCTTAGAGGCAGCAATCAACGCTTGCCAACGTCCTAGCTGCCACTCGTGCTTGGCTGACTTCTGTGCCTGTTTGTAAGCAATTTTGGCCTGCAAGTACTCTGGGGGGAGAGTTTCAGCTCCAGAAGATTTATATCTGTTGTAGATACAACAGAGAGAGAGTCTAGCTTGCTTACATTTGGCATCAAACCAAGGTGCACCGAACCTGGGTTGATCTCGGTTAACCAGGTGAGCCGGCATCGTAAAGAAGCTAGTTAAATCTGCAGAGAAGTGGGAGAACCACTCCAGTATCTTATTTGCTTCAGACAACTCCGCCAATGAAACAATAAGGGATTCGAAGATATTCCTCTGGAAGAATTCTGCATATTTTTGGGCCTGTTTCATAGACCATTTAATGCCTCTTACTTGAGCTGTGGCATTTAAACCTACATGAATTGGGTGTGTATCGCTAACTGGGTGCCAGTCAAGCGTTAGCTTGGCCGCTAGAGGTAGGTGGTCACTGGAATGTACATTATCTACTTTGAAATAAAAGAAGTTTGAAAATAGGTCTTCTGAAACTAGAAGATAGTCTAGGACACTATTTGATGATGTGCCCAAGTGAGTGAATTCACCTGGCACGTCCGGAGGGCAGTTGCCATTTAAAATGTTCAAATTCATACGGATGGCCAATTGATAAAGAAGGACTCCCGCCTCATTCACTCTGATGTCCTTAGATCTTCTTGATGTAAAAGAGATTAGATCAGATTTTGGGTAGGGGGGAGATACCCACCACTTGGCCTTAATTATCCCATTCCAGTTGGCGGCTGTACGTGCATTAAAGTCACCACCCATTATTGATGGAATATTAGGGTACATAACATAGCATGCCAATAAATGATCTTCCAGAGAATCCCATCTATAATGGAGGTCTGATATAAGACCACTTGGAGGAAGATAAACATTGGTGATTAATAGTGAGAATTTTTCACTTGAGATCAGACCAGTAAAAGCAAAAGGAGGAAAAGTCTGAACTAGCGAGAGTTTAGCTCTCATTTTAAGCGATATGGCGATTGCAAGACCGCCTCTGGACCGGCCACCTTTCTGGGAGGGGACAGCTGGAAGTGATATCAGTTCAAAGCCATTTATATCTATTTTATCTTCTTCCCATGTTTCTTGCAAAAGGATTATCTGAAAAGAGTTTATATAGGACAGAAATTCGGGATCTAATCTTTTCCTTTTCCAGCCAGCAATGTTCCAACTTAGGACTGCTAGCTGGGGACTTCTGTGTTGTTCTTTTAACAGTCAAAACGGAGGGGGGGGGGGTCAGACTCTCTGTTAGAGACAGAAGATGTAACAAAAAAGTCAGTTATTTTACTTTGGGAAGATGGTAACTGTGAGGAGCCCTCCAAATTAAAGTTTTTAACAATTTGGTTCGTCTGTTGGCACACTGTGGATGATCCACTGAAAGTAGATCCCTGAACAGGAAATCTCTTCATTTCGAGATTCTTGGTACAACTTGACAGCGAAATACCCAGGGAGGGAGAAATTGAGTCCGTCGGAGGAAACCCTCTCGCAGATTTATCATCCGACATTCGGATGATTTTATTGATGCGTCCCATCGGGTCTTCAATCGTTTCCGACGGCGGGTCCCGAGGTGTAACATTTGCAGTTTCCTTTGAGGAAGGTAATTGAGGGGGCATCACGGGGGCAGGAATTGTGGAAGGCTCTCTCAGGGGCATCACTTGTGGACTACTTCTATATCTGGTCGAAACTGGAGAAGATTCTAGCTCTGGCATAGATGAGTGAGTTAAAGGGGGATTTGAGTCAAGCAGGGAAATCAGAATTTCGTCCTTGGGTATGTTGGTCGATGAATATAGATGAAGGTTCAGTGAGGATGGCAGAGCCTGGTCGTCTCGTGATGTAGCGCACGGGGCAGAAGCAACTTGAAGATTTGAGTCTTGTCGGATGGTTTTTGTTTTCAGAGTGGGGCTGAGCTGAAGAAGGTCAACCACTTCTGTCCGGTGAGCCCAAGTGGGATTATTTGAGACATCGTTAGTATCTTCCCCTCTATGTTGGACTTGCAAAAGCTGAGATTTAAGCGTGTCAAATCTTTGCATCATCACCGACTGTTCTTTCGGAGGGAGGGCTCTGAACGAATCAATAAGTTCCCTTTCGTCAAGGGCAGTCTGCAGATTATCGTCCTCATATATGGCTGTTTGAGAGGGTATCGAGTTTGGTCGAGGATGGCACGCTGCAGAGTCATCGCGGTGGGGCCTGACAGTATTTTGAAGTAAGGCAGAGTCTCTTGTCCTAATGTCCTCACCGCCAGGGCACCTATTTAGAAGGGGTTTGATCTTGGTGTCTGTAAAAACCCTCGTTGCTACGATGTCGGCCATGGACAAAAGCGTTTTCCTCCTAACAATAATAGATGGTATCTTTTCAGAGCGGAACGCAAGTATCACCTTCAAGAAGTTGGACTGCCGAGGAAGGGGCATCACAGCATATAGGTCAATCTGATGTTTCTTAATTTTTAAAAGTTTGCTTAAACAGTCTTTAGCCCCTTCTAGCGTTGACCATCTTCCTATTTCCGACCTGACAGAAAGGCAACTTTTCTTGGGTTGCAGAGTTAATATCTGATTGTTCAATTGGGAATTTAAGATATATTTAATTTTAGTCTCCTTTATTTTATCTGAATTGGGGTGAGGCAGTAAGTTTTTGACCTCACAAACTGAGGATTGTGTTGTTGATTCAAGTTTTTCGATTTTCAGCAGGATATTGGATAATTGTGAAGATATCTCGTCCAGCCTTTTAAAAATACAGTGAAGGGTCTTAATTACTAAGTGTAACTGCTCACAACCAGGGAGCTCCCCCGTGTCAGATGCCAAGCCATCTTCCTGTGCTGAGAGTTTTCCTTTCGTATTCTCCTTTACAGGCTTTACTTTTGAAACATTTTGAGTCATCGAAATTGGAGTAGCTTCTAAATCAATTAGAGGTAGGAAGCGATTTTGGGTTTCCACTGCAAAGCACTGCTCGGCATGGTCACTCCCTCCTCTATTCCGGTGAGGCACCAACCTTGATAGTTTTGGTTTAGGGGATGATAGGGGCTCGTCAAAGTCTCTCAAGCGTTTTTTCTGACCCATACTTTCCTCAGGCCAGGGATTATACAATTCTTGAAATAACATAGCACTTGACACACAATTAAGATAATGGCGATTCTCAACTCTTTTAGCAGCTAAGAGAGAAACAAAGAGCAGCCTGCAGCAGTCTGCAGCAGGGCCAAATCTCTCAGAGAGTTTCTGCAGCAATTATAAAATACTTCAAAAACTGACTGGGTCAGTTAAGATAAAATATAAAAGATTAAAAGAAGTCCGAAGAGCACCGGTAAGCGCGTCTTACCTCGGCGCCATGTTGGCCCCTCCTCTCCAAGATATGTTCAAAAATGCAATAATAGTTTTGACTCCGTGCTAGCATTTGAGTGATAAAGGACCTAAAAGGACGTGGACAACAATTAAGGATTTATTATGTTTTCAGAATGTATTGGAAAATTTATATAGAAAGGATTATTGTTTTGTGTACATTCCATAAAATGTAAAAGAAAAACAAAGCAAGAAACAATTATGCTAAACTTAAAATAATCCCCGGCCCAACTAAACATTTGTCCCACCCCAGAAAGAAAATAACAACAACAACAACAACAAACCACCGTTTGAGGTGCAACAGAAACACAGCCAGAGACAGAGCGAGAACCTGAATCAGTGCCATAACCAAGCCCTCATTCAGAACCAGAGCCTGAAAAAGAGCCACAGCCCGAACCAGAGCAACAGCAACAGCCACAGCCTAGAGCCACAGCCTGAGTCTGCAACAGTACTTGATAGAGTGCCGGAGCCTGAAACAGAGAAACAGCCTCAAACAGAGCCTGAGCATGAAACAGAGGCAGAGCCACAGCCACAGCCTGAGTCTGAAACAGTCCTTGATAGAGTGCCAGAACCAGAGCCAGAGCGAGACCCTGAATCAGAGGCAGAGTGAGACCATGAATCAGAGCCAGAGCCGGAGCCGGAGCCGGAGCCAAAGCCAGTGCTTGATAGAGTGCCAGAGCCTGAAACAGAGGCAGAGGCAGATACAGGGCTTGAAACAGCATCGGAGCCTGAAACAGAGAAACAGCGTGAAACAGAGACAAAGGCTGAGACACAGGCCGAGCCTGAAATAGAGCCAGAATAAGTGCTAGAGCCAAAGACTGAGACAATGCCTAATAAAGAGCAGAAGCCTGAGCCTGAGCCTGAGCTTGAGCCTGAAGCAGAGCTTGATACAGTGCCAGAGCCTGAAACAGAACCAGAGCCACAGCTACAGCCATAGCGCCACAGCCTGAGTCTGCAACAGTGGTTGATACAGCGCCGGAGCCTGAAACAGAGACACAGCCTGAAACAGAACCTGAGCCTGGTTATTAGCATGGCAATTAAAGAAGAGAGAGGCAGAAAAGCTTATAAATAGAGTTAAGTGCGAAGGCAAAATAATAAACAACCCTAAAGAAATAGAGAAATGATTTCTCGAATTCTTTAGAGAAATCTATAAGGAAGGAAATGAAACAACAGAAGAAGTTAAAGAACATTTAGAACAGTACTGTCTTCCGAAACTTGCTAAAGAACAAAAAGAACTGTTGAATGCCCCTATCACATCGTACGAAATTCAAAGACCAATTAAGGAAGCAAAGATAGGAAAGCCACCAGGGCCAGACGGCCTACCGGCAATATATTATAAAAAAATTGAGGACTTACTGTCTGACCCATTAAGAAGTATCTTAAAAGACGGAACCATGCCGGATTCTTGGAAAGACAGCCTTATTGCATTAATTCCAAAACAGAATTATTAACAACTATAGGCCTATCGCACTTCTAAATAACGATTATAAATTATATGCAAATATTTTAGCCGAAAGATCCAAAAAAGTCTTCCAGATGATGATACACAATGACCAAGCTGGCTTTTTGCCTGGGAGGCACATTTATAGCTGTGATGGCCTGGGAATCCGATTCAGAGGCTGAACCGGAGGAATCCCAGCCTGCACAGGAATCCCCGCCTCCAGGGCCGGCTGAACTGGGGCAGGGCCTTGGATCTGAAGAGCCTGCACCTGTGCCGAATCCTCAGGAGCAGGCACCAGGTGATTCCACTCTAGCTCCAGAGGTGATTAAGGACACAGTGCCTACAGGTGCGCCTCTCCCGGCCCTGCCAGAGGAAGGAGAGTCTCCCCCTGGGTCCAGTAACTCCCCAGCCTCTCCTGAACTGCAGAGGCTTAGGGCAGAGAGGCGGAGGGAACTAGTTTCTCCCAGGAGGAGTGCTCGCCTTAAGGCCAAGCGATGCGGGTCTCCTGGGGGCTGGGGCTGCCCCTGGCCTCAGAGAAGATAAAGGCCAGTCAGCCCGGTCCCAGGTTGTGGGAGCAACGTCGTTGAGTACCTGCTCCTGCCCGGACCCAGACCTGACCCTCCAGTGTTCCTGTCCCCGCCCGGCTTCCTGCTTCGGACCTCCCCCCGCTCCTTGTGAACTGTTTCCAGGCTAGTGACCCAGGACCGGACTTTGACTACGCCAACGGTAACCTTCCCCCGGGACCAGCACAATAGCAACACTAGAAACATTATAAACCTATTAGCGTATTTAGACTTAAGAATAGAAAAGAAGGCAGTCTTAATGGCTATAGATGCAGAAAAAGCTTTCGACAGGGTATCCTGGAAATTTATGAAAGGTCTATTACACCATATGGATTTTGGTGTACAGTATATAAAAGGGACTGAAGCAATATAATCAAAACAAAAAGCTAAAATCATAATGGAAATTTATCACAGGAGTGTGAAATCAGTAAAGGGGTCAGACAAGGTTGCCCACTATCCCCCTTAATTTTCATATTAACATTGGAAGTTTTATGTAAACAAATTAGGGAAGAAAAAGAAATAAAAGGGATTATGCTGGGAAATAGAAGTTACAAAATGAGGGCATTTGCTGACGATTTAATTATAACTATGGAGCAACCAAAACAGAGTTTAAGAAAGGCGTTGGAAATAATATATGGCTACGGTAAAGTTGCGGGGTTCAAAATGAATTTAAACAAGACAAAACTATTAGTTAAAAATATGTCGCCAGATGAAAAAGCAGAATTAGAACAAATAATACGCATTAAAATCTACCCCCAAATCAAGTATTTAGGATTATGGATAACACCAAAGAAGATTAACTTATATGAAGATAATTATACCAATTGTTGGAAAGATATCAAAAGACAGTTGGAGACATGGACAAGGTTAAATTTATCATTCCTGGGCCGTATTTCGGTAATTAAAATGATAGTTTTACCGAAGCTACTCTTTCTATTCCAAACGATTCCAATTACAGGAAAGACCAGCAGTATCAACAAGTGGCAAAAAGAAATTTCTAAATTTTTGTGGAAGGGTAAAAGACCAAGAGTAAAGCATAAGATATTAATAGATACTGTAGAAAGAGGTGGCTACGGGTTACCAGATTTGAAGCTATATTACGAAGCCTCATGTCTTCTCCGGTTGAAAGATTGGTATTTATTAAATAATTGGGATATTTTAGATCTAGAAGGTCATGACACCCGTTTTGGGTGGCATGGCTATCTTAATTATGGGAAAATAAAGACGCATAGGAGTTTTTCAAATCATATAATAAGAAATGCTATATATAAGTGTCAGGGAACTGCCATCGGAGCCAAGAGGAGAGGTAATGCTCTGAATCATCTGAGGAAGGGGATAGTTCCTTCCAGGGATTCCCCACATCACCGTCCAAGGAACGGACGGGGGGAGAGGAGGGCCCTGGGGGGAAGGTGGATGTCAGGGAACTGCCATCGGAGCCAAGAGGAGAGGTAAGGCTCCCCAATGATGCCGGAGAGGGAACTAGCAAGGAGAGAGGGAGAGCTTCCGCTGGGGAAGGAAATCAAGGTGACACCAGGAAGAAAGGGGAGGCTGAGAGTACTTCGGAGGGAAGGCTCCGAGACTCTTCCAGTGAGATCAGCGGGGAGAGCACAGGACCTCCGCTTGGCACGCCTACGCTGCGCAGAAAGCTTCCGCGCAGAGAAGCTAGGCGGAGACTTGGAGTCAAGGAATTTTTATGTTGGAAGAAATTCAGGAAACGCCCACTGACGGATTCTGCCAGTGACTGAGACAGCCGCGTTTTAAGGGCTGTCAAGCCAGGGAAAGGTTTAGCCATACAACCAGCTTGGAGCAGTTTGTGGCTTACGCACAAGCAACCCCAATTCCCATTACAATAAGGTATGGGGAAAATACAAAAGATATTTGGAACAGAAAACCCCAAGATGGAACTCTCCACTAGAAGCAATCGCTGTTAAAAAAAGGAACAACATCAAAGAGAACTGGATAACGTATAACACAATATTAAGGGGGGGGAGGAGGGTCAAATAATATTGATAAGTTATGAGAAAATAAAAGATCACTTTTCTAGTTGGCTAGATTACGTCCAGGTGAATGAAGTGTTCAGACAGGATAAGCAGATAGGTTTTGAAAAGAAGCCTTCAAGATTTGATAGAGAACTACTGAATAGTAAAACCAAAATAATCGCAAAAATCTATAGACTTCTTTTAGACTACGAAGTAATGGATGAGGAGGTTAAGGCTTCAATGATAAAGTGGGCCCAAGATGTGGGCCGTCCAATTATGCTAAAAGATGGGGAAAACTGATGGAATGTAAATTTGAAATTTACAGCCAGCTATAATATAAGAGAGAACATAATGGAAATGGCTCATAGGTGGTACCTCACTCTGAAACAGTCTGAAACAGTCCTTGATTGATTGCCAGAGCCAGACGGAGACTCTGAATCAGTGCCAGAACCAAGCCCTCATTCAGAACCAGAGCCTGAGAAAGAGACAGAGCCAGAACCAGAGCAACAGCCAGAGTCTGAAACAGCCCTTGATAGAGAGTCAGAATCAGAGAATCAGAATCAGAGTCAGAACCAGATCTTCGGTAAAGACGTGGTCTGGTCTTAGCGCAACTGCTCCTCCCACCCGCAATAACAGAGATTGGGTGTTCCAATACATCCCCCCGTAGGGAACCTGCTCCAGCCATTCTGTTGGCTGAGGCCCCCTCCCAGGCAGCCCTGACCCTTTCCCCTTAAAAAGCAAAATACAAACTATACAATAACCTAAAAAAATAGTAAAAGAAAAACAAATTAAAAACAATTATGATAAACTTTAAATAATCCCCGCCCCAACTAAACATTTGTCCCACCCCAGAAAGAAAATAACAACAACAACAACAAACCACCGTTTGTTTGTTTTTTTATAATAATATTTTATTAAGTTTAAGGAATAGTAACAAGCAGAAAAAGGAAAAAACACATACGCAAAAATATAAAGTTACAAAATACAAAAAATACAGACATTTAACTTATAGAAAAAGAAAAGCAGAAAAAAACACTAAAAAGAAAAAACAAAAATCCCTCTTTTTAATTTCTCATCTTTGATTCACTTATTTTCCTGACTTCCTCACGTCTCCCTTTTTTGTATCCCTTTTGAAAATTAATTCAGCAAATTCATATCCAATTAATTTATCTATTATCAATCCAATCTTATTTTTAACCTTGTTGCTAGAACCCCTTCAGTTCATTTCAATGTCATCAACATTCAAAATTTTTGCAATATTTCTGTAAATAAATTTTAAATTTCCTCCAATCTTCTTCCACCAACTCTTCTCCCTGGTCTCGGATTCTGCCAGTCATTTCCACCATTTCCATGTAGTCCATTACTTGCATCTGCCATTCTTCCAGAGTGGGTAGGTCTTGTGTCTTCCAATGCTTTGCAATAAATATTCTTGCTGCTGCTGTAGCGTACATAAAGAAAGTTCTATCCTTCTTTGGCACCAATTGGCTGGCTATGCCCAGGAGAAAGGCCTCTGGTTTCTTAGGGAAAGTGTATTTAAATACCTTTTTCAATTCATTATAGATCATCTCCCAGAAAACCTTAATCCTTGGGCACGTCCACCAAAGGTGAAAGAATGTACCTTCATTTTCTTTACATTTCCAGCATTTATTATCGGGCAAATGATAAATTTTTGCAAGCTTGACTGGGGTCATGTACCACCTGTACATCATTTTCATAATATTCTCTCTTAGGGCATTACATGCCGTAAATTTAATCCCGGTGGTCCACAACTTCTCCCAGTCAGCAAACATGATATTGTATCCTATATCTTGTGCCCATTTTATCATTGCCGATTTTACTGTTTCTTCCTCAGTGTTCCATTTCAGCAGCAAATTATACATCCTTGATACAATCTTAGCATTGGGTTCTAGCAATTCTGTCTCTAACTTTGATCTTTCCACCTGGAAACCCACTTTTTTGTCCTGGTTGTACACCTCTCTTATTTGAAAATAGTGTAACCAGTCTCGCACCTTCTCTTTAAGCTTCTCATAACTCTGCAATTTCAATTTGCGACAAACCACCGTTTGTGGTGCAACAGAGACACAGCCAGAGACAGAGCGAGACCCTGAATCAGTGCCATAACCAAGCCCTCATTCAGAACCAGAGCCTGAAAAAGAGCCACAGCCCGAACCAGAGCAACAGCCACAGCCTAGAGCCACAGCACTTGATACAGTGCCGGAGCTGGAGCCAGAGCCAGAGACACAGCCAGAGCCAGAGCCAGAACAAAACCCTAATTCAGAACCAGAGCCTGAAAGAGAGCAAGACCCTGAAATATAGCTGGGTCAGAGGCAGCGGAAGAGCCATCATGAGACCCTGAATCAGAGTCAGAACCAGATCTTCATTCAGAACCAGACCCTGAAACAGAGCCAGAGCCACAGCCAGAACCACAGACGGAGCCTAGAGCCACAGCCGAGATCCACAGCCACAGCCGAGATCCACAGCCTGAGTCTGAAATAGTGCTTGATAGAGTGCTGGATCCTGAAACAGAGACATTGTCTGAAACTGAGCCTGACGCTTAAACGTAGCCAGGGGCAGAGGGAGAGGCAGAGCCTGATACAGTGCTTGATACAGCGTAGGAGCCTGAAGAAGAGACACAGCCAGATCCAGAGACACAGCCAGAGCCAGAACAAAACCCTAATTCAGAACCAGAGCCTTAAAGAGAGCCAGAGCCAGAAACAGTGCTTGATAGAGTGCCAGAGCCTGAAACAGAGGCAGAGGCAGATACAGGGCTTGAAACAGCGTCAGAGCCTGAAACATAGAAACAGCGTGAAACAGAGACAAAGGCTGAGACACCAAAGACCAAAAGTTCATCGAAGACTGGGGAAAGTTTGTAGATTATCTGAAAAACATATGTGGCGTGAACACAACGCTAGTGGGATTTCAAGAGGCACTGTAAAAATGGAGAAGTATTGTTAATATGAAATAGTGGGAGAAGGGAAGTATAATGGCAATACGAAATAAGGGAATGTGTAACCAAAGTTATAAATACGGATGATTGTCAGAGACGCTGAAGGAAGTTCAAAAAAGAAACAATTTGTTGTATTTTGGGTAAAATTGTATAACTGTTTGGAAAATCTATATATATATATATATATATATATATGAAATAGAGCTAGAATAAGACTTCCGGGTTTAGCGCCATCGGTAATGGCGGAATCCTTCTGACTAGGAGGGATTTGCCTCGGGGGAATCGGGTCTTACAGCTACGGCGAAAGCGGAGACCCTTCCAAAACCACAGGCAGGCGAAGCCTGTGAGCGTGGGATTCAGCGGGCACCCTTTGCGCCCCCCAAATTCGTGGGGAACCTCGACTACGGGTTCCGGAGCGAAGCGGGTGAGCGGCGCGGTGCTGTGAATTGATTGCTTCTTCCCCGGAGTGAAGCCGCACAGCCGTTACCGGAGAGCGCTGACTTCTTCTTGTGAAAATTATAAAAGCAACTACCTGTGAGTAGGGGAAATTTGGAAGTATAAGAGAGACTTAATTTGACACCAAAGCGGGGAAGGTTTAAGCAGGAAGTCCGCCTTCCTCTTTTGTAAATAGATCAAAGCAAAGAGAAAACAAGCTAAAGCCTGGGAAAACTGACTGGAAAGGACTAAATTTCTAACACTAAAATATCGTAACACCCCCCCCCCCCAAGGAAGCAGGGGCAGGAGGGGGGAAGTTTTGGACCGTATATACCTGCAAGAGAGAGGGAAAAATCCTAAAATTCACCGCTCTAAACTTGGGAACGGCTGCCAATAGACAAAGACTGCCGTGCTTTGAACTGAGCTTTGACTGTGAACAGGGGACTTGCTGACAGTTAGTTCAGCAAGAGAGATACATTATGGCCAGTTTCCTCTGCTGCTGCTAAGAAAGAGGGAAAGTAACTGAAAAGTAACAAAAATTTGAACTGTTTATTTCTTTTCTTGCTTGAGTTTAAAAAGAGTTTTTCCTGGACTATTGCAACTTTTTCCCCCTAGAGGAAGATTCTGAAACTGTTAAACTGTTACCAGGGGAATTTTCCACTTGTAAAGACAAACTGCGTAGCTGGGATTGACCTTGGCCTCTCTATTGTTTAAGTGTTATGGCAGATGGGAGAGAAAAAGTAGATTCACAATTCCCAGACAAAACAACAAGGTCTGGGAAGAATTGGGCGCGAAGACAATCAGTTGCTGGCCTTCCCACTTCATCAGTGACTGTACCATCACAACCTAAACCTAGTGGAATGTCATCAGAAGATACTCTGGCGGCTGCATTGGCTAAGATTAATGAATCTTTGGAGAGACTTAATAAAAGGGCTGAAGAGACAAATAAGAGGGTCGAAGAGACAAAGGTGATAGTGGATGAGACAAAATCGAAGGTAGATGCAGCAACTACTAAAATTGATTTAAATACAGAAAGCTTAAATAGTTTGGGACAAAAGGTGAACACCAACACATAATCTATTCAGAAATTGCTGCAGGAATCAACTCTGACCCGACAGACCGCAGAGGAAGCCAAGAAGAAAGCTGATGCCGTGGAATTCAAGACAACTAGTTCAATTGGAAACAGAGAAAGTCCCAGATTTGGAGAGGCAAATTAAGGATCAGAAATTGACGCTTTCTATGATTGAACTCAAGGAAAAACAGACGAACTTAAGGATTAGAGCAGTACCTGAATTGGAGAAGGGCAGTTTGATAGACTTTTTGACACAGGAATTTGCAGAGTTTTGGAAGTCGGATTTGAAACAAGAAGACTTTAAAATCGTGAGGGCCTTCAGACTGGGAAGAGGAGGAAAGAAGATTAAAATAAGAGATTGTCTGATTACTCTCCGATCTAAGGAAGAGAGAGATAAAATCTTGGGTC
Source organism: Podarcis gaigeae (assembly GCF_964106915.1). Lineage (NCBI taxonomy): Eukaryota > Metazoa > Chordata > Lepidosauria > Squamata > Lacertidae > Podarcis > Podarcis gaigeae. The sequence continues at coordinate 25,570,638 of NC_139695.1, forward strand.
TGCACTTTCAGACTCCTTTGACAATTCTGCAGTAAAGAGTGGAAATCTTTAAAGATATACCGAAACATCTTTTGGATCTTAGGTCCAACTTTGGAGATTTGGTTGCCCTTCTGAGAAGGAACAAAATTATCTTCAGGTGGGAATTCCCCCAAGGCCTATTCTTTAGCTTTAAAGGAAGGAAGATAAAAATAAGATCAGTTGAGGAAAAAGACAAGTTTTTGAGAGACCACGGAGAAGATCTGCAGAAAGAATTTGGAAAAGAGCCAGGAGTTTTGGACAGAAGCCCACCAAAAGGAGGGAAACCAACATCATTGTTAGAACTAAAACAACTACTAGGTGCTGAAGGAGGAGAAGCAAAGTAACTACATCATGGCACTGCAAGTATTAAGCTGGCATGTGAATGGACTTAACTCCCCGGAAAAGAGACGGAGAGTCTTTCATTTTTTAAAAAATGAACAATTGGACCTGATTTGTTTACAAGAAACACATGTGATAAGGCTACACAGGAAGATTCTAAGTAATAAAAGATTAGGACAAGAATTTATTTCATCATATAAAGTAAAGAAAAGAGGAGTAGTACTTTATGCAAAGGAGAGCCTATTACGGAAATTTTTATTTAAAGATGATCAAGGAAGATTTGTTGCAATTGAAATTCAATCACAGGGAGAGAAATTTTTGATATTAGGACTTCCGGAGGCGGCGCGAAGGGTAATGGCTGCCCTTTCCTAACCGGGAAGGGAGCTCCGCGCGAAAACGGGTCGTCCGCTACGGCGAAGCGGAGACCCACATCGGAAAACCGCAGGCGGCAGAAGCCTGCGGTCTTGGGACCCGGCGGGCGCCAGAAGCAGCCCCCAAAACGCAGAAGGAACCCCGTAAGGGGCTCTGGATCGTGGAGGAGGCTGCGGCGCTGAGGGTCGTTCCGCAATCGGCGGAGTGAAGCCGCAAAGCCGTTGCCGGTGAGCGCTGACCTTTCTTCCTTGAATTGGCACCTTGGAAAGCAGCAACCCGTGAGTAATAAGGACTTTTAATTAAGCTTAAAGATCAAAGCTCCTGAATTTGGCTGAAAGCGGAGGACGTAAAAAAAGGAAGTCCGTCTTCCGCTCACACTAAACTTCAAAGCAAAGAGCAGGAGGAGTGGAGGCAGTGAATGAACTCTTTTACAATTTGGATTTGAGCATTCAGTGCATCACTTTAATGCAGAAAAGGATTTTAAGCATTGGATTTATGCTAAGATTTGGACTGTAGGATCTTTCTCTGAGGAATCTACATTTTAAAAAAGGAAACCCAGGTGCTGGAACTGCCTGGCAACAGTAGCAGTCAGCCTGCAGACATAAATACTTTGAAACAAAATTTGGAAAAAATCTGAGGGGCTTGGACTTTGCTACTTTGACATCTTATGAGGTACCAGCAAGCACTGCTTGAAACATTGTGTTTTTGTAAAACCAACTCTGCTGAAGATTTAGCATTTGAAGGCTTTTGGACATGGGTTTTGTTTTCTCTGTGAACTATATTTATTGATTCCCTTCTGAAAGACTTTTTAAGCTCCCCCTAGAGGTTTTGGACTTTACAGCAGTGACATCCTTATACTTTCTGTTTCCTGGTCTCCTGGTTGAATGTTACCATCCGGGCTGTCTTTTTCTCATGGGAACAACTCAGCTTGACCTTGAGCCTTAGATAAATTTGGAATGAGTGGCGCAAAGAAAAAGGAGCCAAAAGAAAAGGAAAAAGAACAAAGACCGCGAACTAGACAAACAACTTTAGCCTCAGCCTTGCAGCAACGCAGATCTTCGGTACCCACTGTGCTCTCCGAGGAAGCAGCAGCTTCTCTGCCACGTGCAGGGGAAGGAGAAACAGAGGAACTACAATTGGAAGATATGGCCTCAGGAACAGCTGCCTCCATTTTAGAAAAAATATATGAAAAATTGGAATCTTTGGATAAGAAAGTGGAATCCTTGGATAAAAAAGCTGATGAGCAAACTTTTAAAATAGACCAAAACACCGAATGTTTAAATAAATTAGCTGGACAAGTGGCACAGAACGTGGAAACAATTGCAGAATTGAAGGGAGCTACAGGGGAGAACAGAAAATTGGTTGAAGACACCAGCCAAAGGCTGGGAAAGTTAGAAAAAGAGGTGAGGCCACTCAACAAACAAGTTGGTGAACACCAGACCTATCTCTCGATGATTGAACTGAGAAGTAGGGAGACCAACTTAAGGATTAGATCGATACCCGAAGTGGAAGAGGACAACCTGGCTGAGTTTCTGACCAAAATATTTTCCAAGCACTGGAACCTAGAAGAGACGGACTTTAAGATTACATCAGCTTTCAGACTTGGAAGACTGACAAAAAAAGACAAGCCCAGAGACTGTTTGATATCACTGAGATCAAAGGAGGAGAGGGACAAGATTTTGGGCCTACACTACGGAAAGTCACTGGACATTTTAGATAAGAGGATTGAGTTATACAAGGACGTTCCCAAACAGCTTTTGGATTTGAGATCGGAATATTTGGAATTAGCAAGACTTTTGAGGAGCAACGCCATCATCTTTAGGTGGGATTTTCCACAAGGACTATCTTTTACTTTCAGAGGGAGGAAGATCAAAATTAGAACATTGGAAGACAGAGACAAATTTCTGAACCAATACGGAGAGGACCTTCATAAAAAACTTGGATTACCATCGGAGCCCGAAACACCAGAGGTACCTGCACCCTTGGATCCTGAAGATTCAGCGAAAAAGGTACCACCCCCAGAAAAATAACCAGATCTATCCAGGATGTCTCTGCAACTTCTGAGTTGGAATATAAATGGCTGCAACATTCCGGAGAAAAGGAGGAAAATTTTTCACATATTAAAAAAGGAACAATTGGACATTATTTGCCTGCAAGAAACCCACGTGACTAGGCTCCACAGAAAAGTGCTGATAAATAAGAGACTTGGCCAAGAATTTATATCTTCAGACATAGTGAAGAAGAGAGGGGTGGTGATATATGCAAAAGAGAGCCTCTCACCTAAATTTTTATTTAAAGATGAACATGGCAGAATTTTGGCAATTGAAATACAGTATCAAGGAGAAAAAATTTTGATATTAGGAATCTATGCACCAAATGATGGGAAATCGGAATTTTATAAGAAGTTGCATGAAAGCATGCTGGAATATCTGGACTATGACAACATCATAATGATGGGAGATATGAATGGGATTGTATCAACTAACATGGATAGGTCGCAAAGTCAAAAAGTTACCAAAGATGGCAGACTACCAAAGACCTTTTTTGAAATGACAGAAAATATGGGCTGGATTGACATATGGAGAATCAAGAACCCCCTAGGAAAAGAAGGAACATTTTTCTCTGAGGCTCAACTGACTTGGACAAGAATCGACCAAATTTGGATTACTAGAGGTCTGGCACCTAAGGTCAGGAAAGTGGAAATCTGCCCAAAGACATGCTCCGACCATAATGCTTTGAAAATGGACATGACATTATTACCAACCGGCTCCTTTAGATGGAAGATGAATGACAATTTGTTTAGAAATCAGGAGATCATTAAGAAGGCCCAAAAAGTTATAAAGGACTATTTTGAAATAAACCTGAACACCGCGGTGGAAAAAAGAACAATTTGGGACGCAAGCAAAGCTGTGATGAGAGGGTTCTTGATACAACAGAATGCCATAAGGAAAAGGACACAAAATGAAAAGAAAGACAAGATTCTGGAGAAAATTAAAGAACTAGAGAAGAAGCTAAGAGCCAATCCGAAGTCACAGCCGATTTTGAGAGAAATTAAACTTCATCAGGCACAATATTCAAAACTGATAAACCAGGAAATAGAATGGAAGATTAAATCAATGAAACAAAAAACGTTTGAATCGGCAAATAAATGTGGGAAACTGCTGGCCTGGCAGTTGAAGAAGAGACAAAAATTGAACATAGTAACAAATTTGGAAATTGAAGGAAGAAGTATACAGAACCCCGTGGAGATTAGAAAGTGTTTTCAAAAATATTTTAAAAAATTATATACTCAAGGGCCGCAGAATGAAGTTGAGATTGAACAATTTTTGAGGAAAAACGGATTGAAAAAATTGTCACAAGAAAATAGACTACTCCTGAACAGCAAAATAACACGACAAGAGATTGAACATGCCATTCAGAACTTGAAATTGGGCAAATCTCCAGGGCCAGACGGCTTGACCTCAAAGTACTATAAGACATTAAGTGATTATTTGATCCAACCACTGCTGGAGGTCAGCAATGAAATTATGGAGGGAAAGAAGGCGCCAGAATCGTGGAAAGAAGCGTTTATCACATTGATACCAAAATCAGAAACTGAAAAGACACAGCTCAAGAACTACCGCCCCATCTCCCTTTTAAATGTGGATTACAAAATATTTGCTGATGTTTTGGCAAACAGACTTAAAAGAGTTTTAAGTCAAGTAATTCATAAAGACCAGGCAGGCTTTCTCCCAGGCAGACACATGTTTGCTAACACAAGGAACATTATTGATGTCCTGGAACTTTTGCAAACTGACATAAACACTAAAGCAGTGCTAATTTTTATAGATGCGGAGAAGGCCTTTGACAACATCTCTTGGAAATTTATGAAGGGAAATTTAAAAGAAATGGGAGTGGGGAGGGGTTTTGAAAATGGGATTGACGCAATATATTCAGAACAAAAAGCAAAATTGATTGTTAATAATGTGGTAACAGAAGAGTTCAAAATTGAAAAAGGAACACGACAAGGCTGCCCGATTTCCCCTTTGTTATTTATCTCAGTCCTGGAGGTGCTCTTAAACTTGATCAGAGGGGACCGGTTGGTGCAAGGGATCCAGGTCGGAGCGAAACAATATAAACTTAAAGCTTTTGCAGATGACCTAGTTTTGACACTGCAGGAGCCGGAATCTAGTACGAAAAGAGTTTTACAATTGATTGACAATTTTGGTCGGGTGGCGGGATTTAAGTTAAACAAACAGAAAACTAAGGTGTTGGGGAAAAATTTGACAGATATTGAATCAGAACAGTTTCAGAGAGAAACAGAATTATCATTGGTGAAAAAGGTAAAGTACCTAGGGGTGAACATAACAGCAAAAAATCTGAGTCTATTTAAGGAAAATTATGAAAAATGCTGGTCTGAAATTAAGAGAGACTTGGACAGTTGGACAAAATTGAAGCTTTCTTTGTTAGGCCGAATTGCTGTTATTAAGATGAATGTATTGCCAAAAATGTTGTTTTTGTTTCAAACACTACAGATTATAGACAAGATGGAATGCTTCCGGAAGTGGCAGAGAGATATTTCTAAATTTGTCTGGCAGGGCAAAAAGCCCAGAATTAAGTTTAAGATACTGACTGACGCAAAGGAAAGAGGGGGCTTTGCCCTGCCAGACTTAAGGTTGTATTATGAAGCCGCAGCTTTCTGCTGGCTAAAAGACTGGCTACTTCTCGAAGACACTGATGTGTTGGATCTGGAAGGGTTTAATAATAATTTTGGTTGGCATGCATACTTATGGTATGACAAAGTTAAGATCAATAAGGCCTTTAAGAACCATATTGTCAGAAAAGCAGTGTTTAATGTCTGGACAAAATATAAAGACTTATTGGAAAATAAAACCCCAAGGTGGCTTTCACCTCTGGAAGCTAAGGCTCGAAAAAGACCCAATATGGAAGCCAATTGGCCAAAATATTGGGAAATATTAGAAAAAGATGGAAATAACTGGAAATTGCAGAGTATGGAAAAAATGAAGGATAAAGTGCGAGACTGGTTACATTACGCTCAGATTAAAGAAGTTTTTAAAAATGACAAAAAGCTAGGGTTCCAGGTGGAGAAATCGAAGTTGGAAACTGAACTGTTAGAACCTAAGACTAAGGTACTTTCAAGAATGTATAACTTGCTGTTGAAATGGAACACACAAGACGAAATGGTTAAATCGGCTATGATAAAGTGGGCACAGGACATTGGGCATAACATTATGTTTGAGGAATGGGAAAGGTTGTGGACCACTGGGCTAAACTTTACTGCATGTAATGCTTTGAAAGAAAATATAATGAAAATGATATACAGATGGTACATGACCCCAGTTAAGCTTGCCAAAATATACCACTCGTCTGACAATAAACGTTGGAAATGTAAAGAAAATGAAGGAACATTCTTTCACCTCTGGTGGACTTGCCCTAAAGTGAAGGCCTTCTGGGAAATGATATATAATGAACTGAAAAAGGTATTTAAGTATACTTTCACTAAGAAACCAGAGGCCTTCCTTCTGGGTATTGTCGGCCAGAAGGTGTCAAAGAAGGACAGAACTTTCTTTATGTATGCAACAACGGCAGCAAGGATACTCATCGCAAAGAACTGGAAAACTCAAGATCTACCCACGCTGGAAGAATGGCAGATGCAGCTGATGGACTATATGCAGCTGGCGGAAATGACTGGCAGAATTCGAGACCTGGGAGAAGAAAGGATTGAAGAAGATTGGAAGAAATTTAAGATTTATCTACAAAATTATTGTAATTTGATGGAATGCTAAGAAGGATGCTTGATTATAAACAATTGGCCATCACTAAATTAGATGAGTATTATTAGACTATATTGTAATGATTGGTTATAAGATTACAAATAAGATGGTAATTTGCTTGAAAAATTTTATGAACAATGTAAGTGCGAGCGGATGACGCGAGGAAGTCCAAAGATGTTATGAAATTTTGTAAAGACACAAACAATGCTGTTTTTCATTTTTGTATCTCTTTTATTAAAAAAACCTAATAAAAATTTTGAAAAAAAAAAAAGAGAAATTTTTGATATTAGGTATTTGTCAGGGGTTCAGGAGCAGAGACACAGGAGGGGGAGCAAATGGAGAGCGAGGAGGAGGAATCCGAGTGGGGTGGAGGCAGTGACAGTGGCCAGAGTCATTCCACGAGCCTCTCCAGCGAATCGGAAGATTCACAGAAGGGAGCGCCAATGGCCAGGGCAAGGGGGGCTCCAGGGGGCAAACCCCAGGAGGAAGGGGCCAGCGGGGACTCCCTGAGCAGCAGTTGGAAATCAGGACCAGCTTCCCCACCAGAGCGCAGTAGGGAGGGGAGGTCCCAGGAATCGGGACCAGTGTTCTCACCACCAGCGAGAGGAGATGAGTCAGGTTTTACCACGCCCACATCGGAGAGCGGGGAAACGGTCAGGAGGAAGGTTACCGGCTGGGCGCGCGCGCCAAGTTCAAATGTACAGGTGAGCGGCACAGCAGGGAGCCCGGATAGGGAGCCAGGTCCTAAAGCCCGGCGGAAGGAAGGGCAAGACTCAGGGGGGTCAGCATCAGAAGAGTCCAGGAAGGAGGAAACCCCAGGGGGCAGAAGGACCCAGAGGAGGAAGGAACAGCGCAGGAGGTGGAGCCGGGCTAGGATCTTGAACTGGTGCGGAAGGGATAGTGACTCAGAGGGGACTTCGCCGATCTAGAGTCAAGACGTAGGGCTGCGCGCTCTGGGGTTTGAAATGGAAACTAAACTTCAATAAAGACTTTTGTACATTACATCGACCGTGCGTTGGTCCTCTGTGAGCTGGGACCTAGAGGCAGTCCTGACAGTATTTATGCACCAAATGAGGGGAAATCGGAGTTTTTCAAGAAGCTACACGAGATTCTGATGGACTATTTGGACTATAATATGATTTTGATGGGAGATATGAATGGAGTAGTGTCCACTAATATGGATAAGGCACAGAGACAGGTAGTAACAAAAGATGGTAGACTACCAAAGATGTTTTTTGATATGACTGACAATATGGACATAGTTGACATTTGGAGAACTAAGAACCCCATGGGAATAGAAGGAACTTTCTATTCTGAGGCCAAAATGACATGGACAAGAATCGACCAAATTTGGCTAACTAGGGGGCTGGCCCCGAAGATTAGAAAAGTGGAAATTTGCCCTAAAACTTGCTCCGACCACGATGCGGTGAAGATGGAAATGAAACTAACACCAATTGGTTCCTTTAGATGGAGGATGAATGACACTTTGTTTAGGAATGAAGAAGTGACTAAAAAGGCTCAAAAGAACTTGAGAGACTATTTTGAGATAAATTTGAACACCACAGTTGAAAAAAGAGTAATCTGGGACGCAAGTAAAGCAGTCATGAGAGGGTTTTTGATACAGCAGAACGCAATTAAGAAGAAAACCCAAAATGAAAAAAAGGATAAAATTCTGGAGAAAATAAAGGAAGGAGAAAAGAGACTGAGAGCAAAACCAAAATCACAGGAAATCCTGAAAGAGATAAAGTTATATCAAGTACAATACACGAAACTGATCAATCAGGAAATCAAATGGAAGATCAAACAGATGAGACAAAAGACATTTGAATCGGCAAATAAATGTGGGAAATTGTTGGCCTGGCAAATGAAAAAAAGACAAAAGCTTAATACTATTACCAATTTGGAAGTGGAGGGAAAGAATATACAGAATCCAGTGGAGATTCGGAAGTGCTTTCAGAAGTATTTTAAACATTTATATACACAAGAGACTCAGAAAGAAATTGACATTGACCGATTTTTGAAAACAAATGGATTACAAAAAATCTCTCAAGAAAATAAGCTAATGCTGAACTATAAAATAACAGACCAGGAGGTTGAAGGAGCCATTCAGAACATGCAATTGGGCAAATCCCCAGGGCCGGACGGCTTGACCTCAAGATATTACAGATCCTTGAAAGAATGGTTAGTACGGCCTTTAAATGATGTGTGCAATGAAATACTGGAAGGGAAAAAGGCACCAGAGTCGTGGAAGGAAGCATATATTACACTTATACCGAAAACGGAGTCTGAGAAGACACAGCTTAAGAACTACCGCCCTATATCATAGCTCAATGTGGATTACAAAACTTTCGCTGATATCATGGCTAAAAGGTTAAGAAAGATATTGGTAGAAGAAATCCATAAAGACCAAGCAGGCTTTCTCCCGGGGAGACACTTGTCTGACAATACGAGGAATATAATTAACACCTTAGAAAAATTACAAGTGAATATCAATACAAAAGCAGTTTTGATATTTGTGGACGCGGAGAAAGCCTTCGGCAATATTTCTTGGAGTTTTATGAAGAAAAATTTACAGGGAATGGGGGTAGGCCAAGGTTTTGAAAACGGTATAGGTGCAATTTATTCAGAACAAAAAGCTAAATTGATTGTGAATAACGTAGTTACAGAAGAGTTTAAGATTGAGAAAGGAACACGACAGGGGTGCCCAATCTCTCCATTGCTTTTTATATCAGTCCTGGAGGTTTTGCTAAATATGATTAGAAAGGACCAATTGGTTAAAGGTATACAAGTCGGAGCTAAACAGTACAAATTGAAAGCATTTGCGGATGATTTGGTATTGACATTACAGGAGCCAGAATCTAGTACTAAAAGAGTATTGGAATTGATTGAAGAATTTGGTCAGGTAGCAGGTTTTAAGTTGAATAACTTGAAAACTAAGGTCTTAGAGAAAAATCTAACACCGGTTGAGAGAGAGAGGTTTCAGAAAGAGACAGGATTAACATTGGTTAAGAAAGTGAAATACCTTGGGGTTAACATGACTGCTAAGAATGTGAACCTATTTAAAGATAATTATGAAAAATGTTGGACGGAAGTGAAAAAGGACTTAGAAATATGGTCAAATTTGAAGCTTTTATTGCTAGGCCGAATTGCAGCGATAAAAATGAATGTATTGCCAAGGATGTTGTTTCTGTTTCAAACATTGCAAATTTTGGACAAAATGGAATGTTTCAAGAAGTGGCAGAAAGATATTTCTAGATTTGTCTGGCAGGGCAAGAAGCCCCGAATAAAATTTAAAATACTAACTGATGCTGAAGAAAGGGGTGGTTTTGCCCTGCCAGACCTTAAACTATATTATGAGTCAGCCGCATTTTGTTGGCTGAAGGAATGGCTATTTCTTGAAAACACTGATGTATTGGATTTGGAAGGGTTTAATAATGTATTTGGTTGGCATGCATACTTGTGGTATGATAAAGTCAAAGCACATAAAGCGTTTAAAAACCATATTGTCAGGAAAGCTTTGTTTATTGTTTGGATAAGATACAAGGATCTGCTTGAAAACAAAACTCCAAGGTGGTTGTCACCAATGGAAGCAAAGGCTCTGAAAAAGCTCAATATGGAGGCCAATTGGCCGAAATATTGGGAGATATTGGAACAAGAAGGAGACAGGTTAAAGCTGCAGAGTTTTGAAAAATTAAAAAACAAAGTATGGGATTGGCTTCATTATTATCAAATAACGGAGGTTTATAATTTGGATAAGAAAATTGGGTTTCAGGTGGAGAAATCAAAATTGGAAACAGAATTGTTAGATCCTAAAACTAAGAATTTGTCAAGAATGTATAACTTGCTGTTGAAATGGAATACTCAGGATGAAACGGTGAAATCAGCTATGATTAAATGGGCTCAAGATGTTGGACATAACATTATGATGGCTGACTGGGAACAGTTATGGACCACAGGTATTAAGTTTACGGCATGTATTGCCTTAAGAGAGAATATAATGAAAATGGTGCCAAAGAAGGATAGAACCTTTTTTATGTATGCAACAACAGCAGCAAGAATACTCATCGCAAAGTATTGGAAGACACAAGATTTACCCAACCGGGAAGAATGGCAGATGAAAGTGATGGACTATAGGGAACTGGCGGAGATGACTGGCAGAATCCGAGACCAAGGTGAAGAGTTGGTGGAAGAAGATTGGAAAAAAATTAAAGTTTATCTACAGAAACATTGTAAAATTCAGGAATGTTAGAAGGATGTTGGAATGAAGTAATGTGGTATTAGCAGAAATGATACAAAAGATTAGGTAAAAATTGATTTTTTAACTGTTGAAAGATCAGAATGTAATATTATACTACATTAGGATAAACTATTAGGATAAAAACCAAGTTGGAAAGGATTTGCTGGAATACTTAAGTGAACTAGAGTACAAAAAAGGGAGGTGTGAGAAGGTCAGGGAAATAAGTTAATGAAAGACAAGACATGGAAATGTTTTTAACTGCTTTTATTTTTCTGTATTTTGTATCTTTTTTTCTTTTTTTCTTTCTCATTTTTGTAACTTTTTTGAAACTTTAATAAATATTTTTTAAAAAAATGAAATAGAGCTAGAATAAGTGCTAGAGCCAAAGACTGAGACAAAGCCTAATAAAGAGCAGAAGCCTGAGCCTGAGTGCCTGAAACAGTGCTTGATACAGTGCCAGAGCCTGAAACAGAACCAGAGCCACAGCTACAGCCATAGCGCCACAGCCTGAGTCTGCAACAGTGGTTGATACAGCGCCGGAGCCTGAAACAGAGACACAGCCTGAAACAGAACCTGAGCCTGGTTATTAGCATGGCAATTAAAGAAGAGAGAGGCAGAAAGGCTTATAAATAGAGTTAAGTGCGAAGGCAAAATAATAAACAACCCTAAAGAAATAGAGAAACGATAAGGATAAATCTATAAGGAAGGAAATGAAACAAGAAGAAGTTAAAGAACATTTAGAACACAACTGTCTTCCGAAACTTACTAAAGAACAAAAAGAACTGTTGAATGCCCATATTACATCGTACGAAATTCAAAGAGCAATTAAGGAAGCAAAGATAGGAAAGCCACCAGGGCCAGACGGCCTACCGGCAATATATTATAAAAAAATTGAGGACTTACTGTCTGACCCATTAAGAAGTATCTTAAAAGACGGAACCATGCCGGATTCTTGGAAAGACAGCCTTATTGCATTAATTCCAAAACAGGGAATGGACAATCTTATTAACAGCTATAGGCCTATCACACTTCTAAATAACGATTATAAATTATATGCAAATATTTTAGCCGAAAGATCAAAAAAAGTCTTCCAGATGATGATACACAATGACCAAGCTGGCTTTTTGCCCGGGAGGCACATTTATAGCAACACTAGAAACATTATACACTTATTAGCGTATTTAGACTTAAGAATAGAAAAGAAGGCAGTCTTAATGGCTATAGATGCAGAAAAGGCTTTCGACAGGGTATTCTGGAAATTTCTGAAAGGTCTATTACACCATATGGATTTTGGTATACAGTACAGTATATAAAAGGGATTGAAGCAATAAAATCAAAACAAAAAGCTAAAATCATAATCAATGGAAATTTATCACAGGAGTGTGAAATCAGTAAAGGGGTCAGACAAGGTTGCCCACTATCCCCCTTAATTTTCATATTAACATTGGAAGTTTTATGTAAACAAATTAGGGATGAAAAAGAAATAAAAGGGATCATGCTAGGAAATAGAAGTTACAAAATGAGGGCATTTGCTGATGATTTAATTATAACTACGCAGCAACCAAAACAGAGTTTAAGAAAGGCGTTGGAAATAATATATGGCTACGGTAAAGTTGCGGGGTTCAAAATGAATTTAAACAAGACAAAACTATTAGTTAAAAATATGTCGCCAGATGAAAAAGCAGAATTAGAACAAATAATACGCATTAAAATCTACCCCCAAATCAAGTATTTAGGATTATGGATAACACCAAAGAATATTAACTTATATGAAGATAATTATACCAATTGTTGGAAAGATATCAAAAGACAGTTGGAGACATGGACAAGGTTAAATTTATCATTCCTGGGCCGTATTTCGGTAATTAAAATGATAGTTTTACCGAAGCTACTCTTTCTATTCCAAACGATTCCAATTACAGGAAAGACCAGCAGTATCAACAAGTGGCAAAAAGAAATTTCTAAATTTTTGTGGAAGGGTAAAAGACCAAGAGTAAAGCATAAGATATTAATAGATACTGTAGAAAGAGGTGGCTACGGGTTACCGGATTTGAAGCTATATTGCGAAGCCTCATGTCTTCTCCGGTTGAAAGATTGGTATTTATTTAAAAATTGGAATATTTTAGATCTAGAAGGTCATGACACCCGTTTTGGGTGGCATGGCTATCTTAATTATGGGAAAATAAAGACGCATAGGAGTTTTTCAAATCATATAATAAGAAATGCTATATATAAGGTATGGGGAAAATACAAAAGATTTTTGGAACAGAAAACCCCAAGATGGAACTCTCCACTAGAAGCAATCGCTGTTAAAAAAAAGGAACAACATCAAAGAGAACTGGATAACGTATAACACAATATTAAGGGGGGGGGGAGGAGGGTCAACTAATATTGATAAGTTATGAGAAAATAAAAGATCACTTTTCTAGTTGGCTAGATTACTTCCAGGTGAATGAAGTGTTCAGACAGGATAAGCAGATAGGTTTTGAAAAGGAGCCTTCAAGATTTGAAAGAGAACTACTGAATTGTAAAACCAAATTAATTGCAAAAATCTATAGACTTCTTTTAGACTACGAAGTAATGGATGAGGAGGTTAAGGCTTCAATGATAAAGTGGGCCCAAGATGTGGGCCGTCCAATTATGCTAAAAGATGGGGAAAACTGATGGAATGGAAATTTGAAATTTACAGCCAGCTATAATATAAGAGAGAACATGATGAAAATGGCTCGTAGGTGGTACCTCACTCCTTCCAGATGATCAAGAATGTATAAAAATTTGGCGAATGCTTGTTGGAGATGTGGAGGAAGTAACGGTGACATGAGTATTTTAGATAAAGAGATCCCAAAAAATCTAAGAGAGGATTATTGTTTTGTGTACATTCCATTGTAAGAATGGAAACAGAGCCAGAGCAAGAGCCACAGCCTAAGTCTGAAACAGTCCTTGATAGAGTGCCAGAGCCAGAGCCAGAGCGAGACCCTGAATCAGGCCCAGAACCAAGCCCTCATTCAGAACCAGAGCCTGAGAAAGAGCCAGAGCCAGAACCAGAGCAACAGCCACAGCCTGAGTCTGAAACAGCCCTTGATAGAGAGCCAGAATCAGATAATCAGAATCAGCGTCAGAACCAGATCTTCGGTAAAGACGTGGTCTGGTCTTAGCGCAACTGCTCCTCCCACCAGCGATAACAGAGATTGGGTAGGGAACCTGCCCCAGCCATTCTGTTGGCTGAGGCCCCCTCCCAGGCAGCCCTGACCCTTTCCCCTTGAAAAGCAAAATACAAACTATACAATAACCTAAAAAAATAGTAAAAGAAAAACAAAGCAAGAAACAATTATGCTAAACCGCCCCAACTAAACATTTGTCCCACCCAAGAAAGAAACTAACAACAACAACAACAAACCACCGTTTTTGGTGCAACAGAGACACAGCCAGAGACAGAGCGAGACCCTGAATCAGTGCCATAACCAAGCCCTCATTCAGAACCAGAGCCTGAAAAAGAGCCACAGCCCGAACCAGAGCAACAGCCACAGCCTAGAGCCACAGCCTGAGTCTGCAACAGTACTTGATACAGTGCCGGAGCCTGAAACAGAGACACAGCCTCAAACAGAGCCTGAGCCTGAAACAGAGGCAAAGCCACAGCCACAGCCTGAGTCTGAAACAGTCCTTGATAGAGTGCCAGAGCCAGAGCCAGAGCGAGACCCTGAATCAGAGCGAGACCCTGAATCAGAGCGAGACCCTGAATCAGAGTCAGGAGTCAGGAGTCAAGAGTCAGAGTCAGGAGTCAGAGTCAGGAGTCAGAGCCAGGAGCCAGAGCCAGAGCCAGGTCAACCTTGTGTCGGAACCAGTGACCTTCCCAATGCCCAGAATTGATGACATTTTGACCAGGGTAAGGAAGGGGAAGGTTTTTACCAAGCTGGACCTTCGGGGGGAGTACAATTTGATAAGGATGAGGGAGGGGAATGAATGGAAAACCACCATGTTCACCCCTCTGGGGGCCTTTGAGTACTTAGTTATGCCCTTCGGATTACAATCAGGCTCGGCCTGCTTTCAAGCTTTCATGCACCACGTGTTGGGGTCCCTGCTGTACAAGAATTGCGTGGCTTTCCTAGATGACGTGTTAATCTACTCGGAGAACGAGGAGCAGCATGTTAAGGACGTCAGGGAAGTGCTGAAAAGGCTGCAGGAGCACCAGCTGTGGGTCAAACTGGAGAAATGCCAATTCCACGCCCGAGAGGTGGAGTTCCTGGGATACAGGTTGTCGGACAAAGGCTTAGCCATGGACCCAGGCAAGGTGCAGGCGGTGCTAGAATGGAAGACTCCCAAGAACCGGAAGGACGTGCAGAGGTTCCTGGGGTTTGGGAACTTCTATAGGAAGTTTATCAAGAACTTCGCCCACTTAACTGCACCCATCACCGATTGTCTCAGCAGCAAAAAGAAGTTTGAATGGACAGAAGAGGCACAGCAGTCCTTTGAAAGGCTAAAGAGGGCGTTCGCTTCGGAAGAGCAGCTCTTACACGTGGATCTGCAGAAGCCTATGAGGCTGGAGACCGACGCGTCAGACAGAGCGGTGGGGGCCGTACTGCTCCAGACGGGAAATCAGTCCGAGTGGAGGCCGTGCGCTTTTTTTTCAAGGAAGCTGAACAAGTCAGAACAGAACTACACGGTGTATGACCGGGAAGTGCTTGCAATTCATGAAGCTTTTCGACGCTGGATACATTTTCTAATAGGCGCGCAACACAAGATCCAGGTGTGCACGGACCATAAGAACCTGGAATATTGGAGGACTGCACGAGTCCTCAACCAAAGACAGGTGCGATGGGCACAGGAGTTTTCCAAGTTCTTTTTTGAAATTCGCTACGTGCCGGGGAAGGAAAACGTCAGAGCAGACGCCCTCTCCCGGAAACCGGAGTACTTGGAAGGAGAGGGAGCGCCGGAACTACCACATGTGATACCGGAGGACCGATGGGTGTGTGGGGGAGTAGTGGTAGAGTGACGAGAACTAGCCGGGTTGACAAGGAATGACGAGTACGCCCAAACAAAAATCAGGGAGATCAGAGACGCAGAAGAAAATCAGGAGGGTTTTGAGGGAAAGGAAGGGGCACTGTACTATATTTTTTTTTTGTGCATAATTTTTATTGGTTTACAAAATCAAAATACAAACAAACATAACAATTCTCTACATATTCTATAAGAAGATGACTTCCTTCAGTCTTACCACGAATCGTCCATACTACTAATAAACATTATTTCTGCGTTTCTTTGTTTGTAATGCCATAAGTCATTTCCATTTGTACATTTCCTTTTGGACATTACCCTTTACCTCTTACAGAGCATCTTTGAAACCCACCAGAGTTATCTGATCATCAATTAGATTTTCCAGATATTTTGTGAAACTTTCCCAGTCTTTGACAAACCTCTGATCCTTTATGTATCTGATTTTTCCTGTCAACCTGTCCATCTCCGCATATTCTAATAATTTCGATCTCCAATCCTCCAATGACGGTATACCCTCTAATTTCCAATTTTTGGCTATTAAGACCCTTGCTGCTGTTGTTGCATATTGGAATAGCTTATGATCTTTCTTCTTGATCTCCCTTCCCACCAGACCCAGCAGGAACGCCTCCGGTCTTTTAACAAAGGTATATTTTAACATTTTCTTCATTTCATTATATATACTCTCCCAAAACCCTTTAACCTTTTGGCATTCCCACCACATATGGTAGAAAGTTCCCTCCTTTTCCCTGCACTTCCAACATTTATTGCTAGATCCGTACATTCTTGCTAGTTTTGCAGGGGTCAGATACCAGCGATAGAACATTTTCATTAGGTTCTCTTTTAATAACACACAGGCCGTGAATTTAAGGTGTTGGTTCCAGAGTTTTTCCCACTCTTCGAAATAGATATTGCGACCCAGATCTCTAGCCCAATGTATCATTACTGCCTTAACTTCCTCGTCAACTAGGTTCCAATCCAATAATTGTTTATACATTTTGGACAGAGTTTTTGTATTATTTTCCAAAATCTCGTTTTGAAATCTAGAACTCTTGTCAGCATAACCTTTATCTTTAACATCTTTCCTAAACATTCCGTTTATCTGATGGTAATGCAACCAGTCATACACTTGGGATTTAACCTGGTCGTACGGCCTCATTTTCCACTTTCCTTCCTCCTTCATTAATAGTTGTTCGTAAGTTACCCATTTGGCTCTCCTATCGCTCTTTTTAACCGCCATAGCTTCTAGTGGTGACAGCCATTGTGGCGTTTTAGGTTCCAAAACATCTCTGTACCTTTCCCACACTTCCATTAGAGGGCCCCTGAAGATGTGATTTCCAAATTCTTTGTGCACTTTCTTCCTCTCATGCCACAAGTATGCGTGCCACCCGAATCGATTATCGTGGCCTTCTAAGTCTAGCACTTCCGCCTCTTCTAGTTTTATCCATGTTTTAACCCAGCACAGGCATGATGCCTCAAAATATAATTTCAAGTCTGGCAGGGCGAAGCCTCCTCTTTCTTTAATATCCGTTAATAGTTTAAATTTTATTCTCGGCTTCCTTCCCTGCCAGATAAATTTGGAAATCTCCCTGTGCCAGGTTTTGAATATTTTTGTGCCTTTGATCACCGGGATGTTTTGAAAATAAAATAGTATTCTTGGAAGTACCGACATTTTAATTGTGGCTATTCTACCCCAGAATGACAGTTTAAGTCTGCCCCACGTTTCTATATCTTTTTTGACTCTTTTCCACGTTGTTTCATAGTTGTTTTTAAATAAATCTATGTTCTTAGACGTTACCCATATGCCCAGATATTTCACTTTTTTGGTTACTTCTATTTCTGTTTCTCTTTGTAGTTCCTCGATTTTATCTGCCGACATATTTTTAGTTATTATTTTTGTTTTCCTTTTATTTAATTTAAAGCCCGTTACTTCCCCATATTGATCAAATTCTGCCAATACCTCTTTTATTGAGTCGAGTGGATCTTCCATTGTTACAACCAGGTCGTCTGCGAAAGCCTTAGTCTTATATTCGTGTTGACCGACCCTGATTCCTTTGATTTCTTTATTATCTCTAATGGAATTAAGTAGAACCTCTAGTATCATTATAAATAATAATGGGGACAGCGGGCATCCTTGTCTTGTTCCTTTGGTTACTATTATTTCGGTCGACTCCACATTATTTATTATTAATCTTGCTCTTTGTTCGGTATAAATTGCTTTTATCCCATTGTAAAATTCAGTACCTACTTCCATATATTCCAGTTGTTTCAGCAGGAATTCCCAGTTTACATTGTCGAACGCTTTTTCAGCGTCCACAAATAACAATAAACCTTCTTTGTCGCATCTTTCTGTTAAGTATTCTATAATATTGATAACATTCCTTATGTTATCTTTCATTTGCCTTCTTGGCAGAAAGCCGGCTTGGTTTTTATGAATACTTTCTACCAATACAGTTTTTAGTCTCCTTGCCAGGACTCCTGTAAAAATCTTATAATCTATGTTTAACAGGGAGATCGGTCTATAATTTTTAATTTGTTCTAGGTCTGAATCTTGTTTGGGGATTAGTGTAATCAATGCCTCCTTCCACGTCTCTGGTATTTCTCTTTCCTTAAGAATGTTGTTCATCACTTCTTGTAGTGGATTCACCAATACCGATTCCAACTCTTTATAGTATCTACTGGTTAACCCATCTGGGCCTGGGGCTTTCCCATTTTTTAGGTCTGTTATTATTGCTTTAATTTCTTCTGTCTCGATTGGGGCGTTTAACTCTTCTTTTGCAGCTGTAGTAATTTTGTTAATATTTTTGGATTTTAGATATCTCTCTATTTTTCTCGTCATATTTTTTCCTGTATTTTTAAAGAGTCCTCCATAGAAGTCCGTAAAGGCTCTCCTTATTTCTTTTGGCTTGTTTATCTCTACTCCTTCCACCACTATCTTATTTATTATACTCTGTTCTTTCCTTTTTTTCAATTGCCACGCTAAAAGCTTCCCTGGTTTGTTGGCATATTCAAAATTCCTCTGTCTCAATCTTTTAACCTTCCATTCTATCTCTCTATTTATCAGCATTGCGTATTGGGCTTGTAGTACCTTGATATTTTCTTTTATTTTCTTATTTTTTGGGTTTTGACTTAATTTCTGTTCATTCTCCATTATTTGTTGTGCGATTTCTTTTTTTCCTTTTTCCCTCTTTTTATTTTTAATTACGCTCTGTTGGATAAAGAAACCCCGCATCACCGCCTTGCCTGCATCCCAGACCACCCTTGGCTTTGTACCTTTGCCTAAGTTGTCCTCAAAATATTCTTTTAGTCTATTTTGGGCCTTTTCTACTATCTCTTGGTCATCCAACAGATAGTCCTTTAACTTCCATCTATTTAATCTGCTTTCTTGCCCTTTCAATTCCATTTTTACTGGGTTGTGGTCTGAGATTGTTCTGGCCTGGATCTCTACCTTTTTCGATCTTAAAACTAATTCTTTCGAAATCCAAATCTGATCCAGTCTTGATAGTGACTCGTTGGGTTCTGAATGGAAGGTGTATTGTTTTTCCAGGGGGTATTTATATCTCCAAATATCCACTAAGTTACAGTTTGGGACCAGGGAAAAGAAAGTTCTGGGTAACTTCCCTTCTTTACCTTTGGTATTCCTTTGTCTGTCTGACTCTAACGACACCACACCGTTCATGTCTCCCAACAATATAATTTTCTGGTCTGCGTAGTCAGATAACTTTTCTTCAAGTCTCCCGTAAAACTCTGATTTATTGTCATTGGGGGCATATATTCCCACTATTATTATCTTTTCTCCCTGCCAGTTAATTTGGACTGCTGATATCCTTCCTTCTTCGTCTTTGAATAATTGTTTCGCTTCAATTTGTTTATTAATGTAAATAACTACCCCCCTCTTTTTACTCTGATCTGAGGATATAAATTCATTTCCTAATCTATGATTGATCAAAATTCTTTTGTGCTTCCTCGCTATATGCGTCTCTTGGAGACAAATAACATCTAGGCCTTCCTTCTTCAGAATATACTCAATTTTATGCCTCTTTCCCTTATCGTTCATCCCATTAACATTCCAACTGTAAACCTTTAACACCATTTTGATTTAATTGAGAGAGAGGAAGAGGAGTGGCTGTTGTTTCTTTTTTAGATTTCTTCTTCCGTCACTCCCTCCTCTCCCTCCTCCCCTCCCGAATTCCTCCCTCCTCCCTCCAGGTCCCCCCCGGTTCCCCCCTCCCCTCCCCCACCCCCTCTCCTTTGCGGTTTCAATTCTTTATATTTCCTCAAAAACTTGTCTGTTTCTTCTGGATTTGACAATTTTTGTCTCTTGCTTCTATATGTAAAGGAGATGCCTTCGGGAAACTCCCACTTAAACTCAATGTTATTCCTTTTGAGTATCTGTACCAATTCTCTATAGGTATCCCTACGTTTTAGGAGCCTAACTGGGATGTCTTTAAAAATCACAATGGTATTCCCTTCAATGTTTAACCTTTTCTCTCTGTTTTTTTGGAGAACCCTATTTCTTATTTCTCTATCCTTAAACACAACTAGGCAGTCTCCTACGATTCTTTTATTCTTTGGTGTCTTAGTTTTTAGTCTGAAAGCCGATTGCACTGCCTTTTCAACCTCTTCTGTTGGTGCTTCCAGCCAGGGAGCTAATTCTATTATTAGTTTCTCTTTTATATTTTCTCCCGGGGCTTCGGGTATCCCTCTCATCCTAAGATTAGACTCCCTCTGTCTTAGTTCATTCATGGCAATCCAGTCTTTCATATCCTCTTGGCTTTTGTTCAAATCCAGAATCTCAGCTCTGATCTTTTCCTCCTCGCGCCTTACATCTCTCACTTCTGCTTTTGTCTTTTTCAAACCTTCCTCCACTGTCTGTGTCCTCCTGAATACCTCTTTCAGTTGACTCTTCAATTCACTAACTGTTTCGTCTAGCTTCTTATCTACTTCCCCTATTCTGTGTTCCACTTGCTCTAGTTTACGCTCTACATTTGTCTCACTCTGTTTTATCTCCGCAAACATTCTCAAAATCTCTGCTCTGAAATCCCCCTCTTGCTTTGATCCTTTCCTTTCCACTGGTGTTCCTCCTTCAGGTCTTTTCCCAGTGTTTGACATTCTTAATGCTAGAGGAGATTTGATACTTAATACTTAGTACAGCAGATAATATGATTACAACACTTTTAAACTGAGATTAGTTTGCCCTGATTAGTTCTACCCCACAGTTTTTTATCCGTCCTTAAATTATTCACGTAAAACCACTTATTCTTTTTCACTGTGTTACACCCTTAGGGATATTCAAATAAACCCACGGGTTTGAGGTTCATATATCTGAAAGTTCATACGTCGGCAGTGGAGATGTACCTTAGTTATACCTTAGATTAGCACTGAAAAATTAAAGAGTTATTGAGTATTGTTTGGGTAGGGGGATCAAAAGTTTCCCCGTCAAGAATCCACACCCCTTCTACCTGTGAGAGACCAAGGGTAAGGAAGGGGAGAAAAGGGGAGAAAAAAAGGAGAGAGAAGAGGAGAGAGGGAAGAAGAGGGGGGGAGGAAGGGAGGAGAAGGAGAAATCAGGGGGTAAAGGTGTTGGATTAAGAATGGGGGAGAGAGAAGAAGAGAGGGCTAAATCAAATTGTAAAGTTCTACATGTAATAGTCACTCCGTTCACTAGATGGCGCTCTCTGTCGTTGTATAGCTTAGTTCTGAGGGGGAAGCTCACTGCGTAGAGAGTCTTACAGCACAAACCCCAAACACCCAAAGGATTCGACAACACAAAATAGCGGTGGAGTATCTGAGTAGCGCTGGCTGTCGCTGTTTAGTTCAAGGAAACAAACTCTTTGCACGTGCAAGCCAAGGGTCCAGCTGCGTAAATGGAGGCTGTATCCCAATCCTTAAGCAATCCGCTGAGATCAAGGAGAGTGCTGATAAGCCCAATCTAGCGCTGGGATATCGACAGGTAAACAGTAGCACAGTCACCAAGTTTCCAATCAAATTCGCCTGAGCTGCTGGAGAGGTAAATTTTTATTATTCTTTTTGTTCTTTGTTGTTCTTTTTAAACTGATCGCTAGCCCCTTCTGTTTCCGTTAATGGCGTCTCTCCTCTTCCGCTTTCCGCTGGGCATAGCGCTAAAAAATTGGTGTTTCCCAGCGCTCCTTTTAAGTTGTTTAGACTGTTCAATTTCAGTAACTTCTTCTTCTGTTCCCTGTTTAGACACCTCTTTTTCAGAGGGGGTCCGATATTTAGTGTAAGAGTCTTTTTAGGGAAACAAAATAGTCTCTAGTGGTGGTTCGATATGTTTACCCTTGCTCTGCTGTTTCTCTGCGTGTTTATCAATTCCTGATAAGGGCTGAACCCCTGTGACTTCGCTTTTTACCCGTGACGCTTTAATTCCACAATTGTTAAACCTTTAAGCTTAGTTCTTTCTCCGGGTTTCTTGTGTTTGGAAACGGGGCGCTAATCCCCGGCGAGGGCTGGGCTGTCCTTTGTTGGAGGGGGGGGAGGAAATGGCTGCCTCGGACCTGCTGCCTGTTCTCTTCACCTTTTACAAGGCTACCTGACAGCGGAGCAAGCCGCGTCTGGTCTCCGCTGGCTCCCTGTATCTCCGGACACCCTCCGGACGTGTATCTGGGGTGCTCTCGCCCTTCGGCACCCCCTTTTCCCCCTCCTTACCGGACTGGGTTCGCGCTCACAGCCGAAACCCTTCCACACCGGAAACGCGCACCGCCGGAAGTCGGGGCACTGTACTATAGGGGAGCATTGTACATACCAGAAGGGGACTTGAGGAGAAGAGTACTCAAACAAATACATGACAACCCCACGGCGGGGCATTTTGGTCAACACAAAACCATGTTGCTTGTCACCAGGCAGTTCTGGTGTCCAAGGGTGAGGGAAGATGTGCGGGAATACGTACGGGGGTGCGAACGCTGCCAGCGGGCTAAAGGGGAGAAGGCAGCACCCGCAGGGTTACTGGAACCCTTACCCACCCCGGAAAGACCATGGGAGGTGGTATCCATAGATTTTATGACCGATTTACCCAAGTCCAGGGGGAAAACAGCAGTCATGGTGGTAGTTGACTTGTTGACCAAAATGTGCCATTTCATTGCTTGCTCGCATGCAGTGACGGCAGAGGAAACAGCTAGGCTGTTTGTAGATCACGTCTTCAGGTTGCATGGCACCCCCTTGAGGGTTTTGTCCGACAAAGGAAGGCAATTTACTTCCAGATTCTGGAGGAAGCTCGTGAGCCTGCTGGACGTCGAGGTGAGCTGCTCGACGGCCAGACACCCGGAGACCAACGGACAAGCAGAAAGAGCTAATAGCATACACTCCAACAGTACCTACGCTGCTACGTCAACGAAAGGGAGAACGATTGGGTGGAAAAACTAGCGCTGGCCGAATTTGCATACAATAACACTGAACATGAGTCCACGGGGATGAGTCCGTTCATGGCCAATTACGCGTGTCACCCCAGGGCCTTCCCAGGGGAGGGGGAGGGGAGGTGGAGTGTGCCGGCGGCCGAGCGGTTTGTGGAAGAAATGGAGGCTTTACACCAACAACTTAAGGTTAACCTGGAGAGGGCGAAGGAAGCATACAAGAGGCAGGCAGACAAGCACCACAGAGAAGGGGAGAGAATAAGGGTTGGGGACCGGGTGTGGTTGTCAACCCAAGGGCTACCATTCAAAGGGGGTTGTAAGAAATTACGGCCAAGGCGACTGGAACCTTTCGAGGTAACACAACAGGTGAATCCTGTGGCCTTTAGACTCAACTTGCCCACCAACATGAAACTGCACCCGGTGTTCCACAGGTCATTACTCTCACCGTACCGGGAAGGGAGGGAATTTCTGGGGCAAGAAAGAGAAATCCCCATGCACCCACAGGTGGAGGAAAGGGAACTCAGTGGTCAAGCCGCGGAAATTCTCGATTCAAGGTGGAGAGGTGAAGGAATTGGGTTTCCAAAACCCAAAAACTGACTGTGCAGGCAGTTTTTAAACTGCACCAAAATCCCCATTTCTCCTTAGCTAAAATGCATAAACTTCAGCCGTTGAGCAAATGCAAAACAAGAACACAGCTATCTCCCTTATCAGTTTGACGGCAAGACTGGCCTTGACTCTACCAGTAGAACAGACACAGACATATCTTATGTTCTGAACACAAATGATGCAGAGACCCAAGTCTGGGACTAACGCCAGAGCATGTTCTCGGAAGTAGTGACCTCTTGCTCCAAGATAGGAGTAGGAACAGGAATATCCTTTTATGGTCAGGAGTGCAGGAAGGAAGATCCCTTTATGGTTGAGAGTACCAGAGCAGGAACATATGTGATGTCAACCTGTGTACGTACGCCGACGTGGTTGGGCTCCTAGGGGAGGAGTGAGAGGGTGCCTGGAGGATATATAAACTGCATGAAACCTGTCATTTCTTTGTACTTGCTGTGGACTCACCACGCAGGTTCCTTCTGCTATCCGGAGAGCAGAATAAACTCTTTCTTTGAAACAACCTCGGTGTCATTTTGACTTCCTTCCTCCTGTCCCGGAGCAACGCAGACCCAAGCGGTGAACTCCAATAAGGCTACATTTCTTGGTGCATTGGCCGGGAATCCGCCTTCTCTGAGGACAAGGACGAAGGACCGGGGCGTCACTGCTCAGCGAACAGCTCGGTCGGCGTTGGTGGCTCCAAGCGCGCACCCTACATTTTCTAGGGGGAGCCCCCCACCCCGTACCTGAGTGGAGACGCAGCAGAGACGGAAGAAAGACAGCAGCTGCACGGGAGAAGGGTACCCAGGGGAAAGGTAGGCTCCACAGCTTGTTTTGTGGGAGTCAGGGGTTTGATCAGCCCCGCCCAGTAGGAGCAGTAAAGTGCCGCTGGGTTTAGCCAGTAGAGAGCAGTAGTGTGCCGCTGGTTTGCCGGTAGAAGAGCAGTAAAGTGCCACCGGTCTTGGGAAGTTTGTGGGTAAAGGGGATTGGGGAGGTGCATGGGGTTTGTATGTGTATGGGGGTTTGTATGTATGTGTATTTATTTTTGTATGGGGACACTCCAGTGAATGTTTTGAGTGGATGAGACATTGAGGCTCAGAGCCGCTGACGAAGCGAAGTGTGGTCCTTGTAAGGTGCGGTTCCTAGTGACGCGAGTCCGTCTAGGCCACTAACAGGACGCGGAGAAAGGTGACTGAGTGAGAAACAACGTTAGGTGGACGGAGTGTCCCAGAGGTTAAGGGAAAGAAAAAGAAAAAAAAGAAAAGAAAAGAAAAAGTAAACCGACCCCCTTGCAGTGTTTGTTCTTTTTGGACAATTGGAAATCTCAAGCTACAGTTGAAAAAAACCCTTTAAGCTCCTTTCTGTATTCTGGCAGTAACCAGCATAGGTGCGTCCAGTTGGCTTGTATTGTATTGCCAACACGTGGGGTCGGGGGAAAAAAAGAAAAAAAAAGATATGTGCTCTGCAGAGGCACCAGGAATAGAACCCTGCACGAAGGGGTTCTCAATTCTGCCACATTCACTGCGCTGCATGTTAGGGGATTGGGAAACAGACCTTAAAACACATAGAATCTTGCAGAGTACAAGTATAAAAAAGGATTATTTGGTCTTTAACTTTAAAAGTGACATGAGTTGCTCATGAGGTCAAATTTTGTGTTTTCATGTTGAAGGTGGGAAGGTTTCAATTACTAATACAATCATGTAATCATGTACTGGTTTCAGAATTTGAATGTCATCAATTCACTGTGCTTTGAGCTACCTGGTATCTTAATGTTTTTGTTAATAGGTTTGTTTCTTATTGACTCTGTTGCATAAGGTACCCTGGGTGATTTAGAAACCACTTGTTAAATGTTGATCAAAAGTAAAAATGTACAAATGTATGGGAAAAGGTAGTGTTGTCAAAAGGGATGGGGTTTTAACCCCCCCCCCATCCCATGTTCAGACAGATGAGAAGAGAAGTAAGAGGGTTACGGGGACAAAGCAGTAAATCATCCCCTTCAGTGTCTGTGTTTAACACAGAAACAAAGACGCTATGCAGCCCTTGGTGGAGTCTGGAAACCAGGTTAAAATGGGGCCAGAGAACACTAAGGAAAAGTACAAATTACCAAATATTGCATAGCAATATTTAAAATCAACCAAAATTGATTTTTGCACTACCTTTATATTTTTGAAATGCGTATAATATTTTTATTTGTAAAAGGGATGAACAATTGTATGCAGAAGGTGAAGTAGTGGTCTGTCGGAGAAGGCTCTTCTTTTGAAGAGAGGTGTATGCAGAAGGTGAAGTAGTGGTCTGGGCTGGAGAAGGTAGAGGGAAGTAGAAAAGGTGAGAGGTAGAGGGTAGAGAAGTGAGAATGTTGGAACAGGAGGAAAGTTGGGCAATGGGCTGTAAAGATGGTTGAGTGTTTATGCTGATGAGTATTAATGAAAGCAATATATTAAGATGCTATTATTGAGAGTTTACTAAATATAGTAAAAGCTGAATTGCATAAAGGTGGTGTGTGACCAGCGACACACTTAGTCAAAGTCTTGCATGTGCTGTTAAACAGCACTCAGATTATTGGTTGAGGTTTTCATGAGTAAAAACCAACTTTTAAAGAATTCTGAATTAAGAACTAAGAATATAATATATTATGGAACAGCCCTCTTTTTGGCTGGCTGGACAGCTAACCATCCATAAACTAACAGCAAGAGTAGGGACCTGGAATATTGTTTGTGCTCTTTTTAGTATGTCCCTCCCATGAAAGATACTCCTTGGATATCTATTAATTGAAAATTGAGATGGGCCTTTTTGATTTCTAAGTGTACATGCCAGAAGAGGTCTTAGGCAAAATAACTTTTATTTCCCTGTTCACATTTGACTGTGGAAAGTGTTCCAAAACAAACATCTTATATGAGAAAAGGAGATACTGAAGCTCTTCGTGTTGATTGAACCTCCAAAGTTTTCAAATGCATTAGTGACAGCAGACTTAAGATGTTGATAGACAAATACCTCGATGCTTATTGATACAGTTACCCAGTAGGTGATTCCTCCTAGGTTTCCCTTGGGTGAAAGGCAATATTGAACAAAGTTACCTTATGTATGGTTCCTTTGAAGGAAAAGTGATTTTTAATGTTTGCATGCAAATTGATGTATTAAAGTAAATGGAGAAAGTATGTACAATGAACTAATCACTGGTATGCTACTGAACCATGGTAAATAATTGGATGGAGGAAGAATTTTGTGTTCTGATTGTAACTGCACTTTTCCAGAACCATTTCTATCTGAAGTATGTAAGGTGTAAATGAACTTTTATATGAATGTATCAAAAGACTTTCAAGTTTATATTTGCGACCACCCAGAGGAAAAAGATATGAATTATCTGGGCATTAATTTTGAAATTTCCGAGTAATATCTGCCAGTTTCTGACGCCTGGTGGGGATTATATGCAACTCCAAGACATATTTTCTCTTGGAAAATTGTGCCTTTTATTGTTTAATAATATACAATCTTGCAGCAAGTGCAGAGAAGGTGGAACTTGGGTTTTCAAACCAAAATGCTAAGTAAAACAGAATGTTGTGAACACTGGCCCAACTGAATGCATTATAATTTGTATGTCTGAATTACATAAATGTGCAGAATTTTATTATTTTATTATGTGCAGAATTTTATTATTACCAAACATGGTTACACTGACGCAAATTCAGGCACACTCCAGTTTAATATTCTTGTAACTACTTGATAAGAATTCTGTGTGTGTGAATCCATGTAGGAAGAGTGTTGGGGTGAATAGCAAGTGTGTGTATTGAGAAACTGGGACCTTAATTCATAAAGCAAATAACACCAAGCAAGAGGCCCCACTGCCTGTATTCGTTCATTTGTGGTTTGTGCCTTTCTTTGTGGTTTCAAATATGGAAGTTATCAGGCACTTCTTATCAGGGCTGCTTGTATGCTGTCATAGCCTTCTACGTGGTGTTCTCTAAAATGTTCCTAGTGCTCTAGGTCAGATATTTAGTTTCACATTATGAAAAGGAACAAGCAGGAACCTTTCCCCTAAACAGTGTCTTGGTACCTGCTCTCTCAACCCCCCCCCCCGACCCCCCATCTGATATGTATATAGGATTGAATTGAATAGAAATGAAGAAAAAAGTTGGTGTTAAAAGTTGAGTTGCACCCTGTCAAACTGTTATCAGATGCTTTTTATAAGAAAATTGAGCCATACAGCAGGTGGAACTTAACCTATTGCTGTACCCTAATTTAACTGAAGCACTGTCCCAAGTCAATTAAGTACATGAATATGGATATCAAGGATTAAATAATTTGCAGATAAATAATAGATAATAATACAGAAAACTGGGAAGGACTGTCCTACAGTTTATTCAAAAGTTCAATCAACTTTCAAATGCAGCCAACATAAACACCCTTTCGCAGTAAATATTCTGCAGAAAGAATTTAAAACAGAAGCATATCTTAAAAGGCAAAGGAAGGGTAATCACGGTAATATGCTACCCTCCAAGAGGATCTCATTCTTTTGTGATTTAATTTCTGCTTGCAATTTGTGTGTATATGCTACAATCACATTTAACCCTGGAGAAGAGAGCCAGCATCTGGTATGCTTTTTTGTGTTTTTAAGCTTTCTGTTTGTGTGAATGATTTCAGATGCCAGATCATCACCTGTGTTACCTTGTTAATGTACTTCATCTTTGTGTCAGTGTCACACACACAAACAAGAGAAAGAGAGAGAGAGAGAGAGAGAGAGAGAGGATGAGAAGGGAAAATAATAATAATGATGATGTTGGGATTGAATAATTTAGAAAGGACTTAAGAAAAGGAGGTGAAGTGGACAAAAGGACAGTACAAAAGGGAGCTTCAGGATATAAGACCATATAGCGATAAAGTGGGTGTAGCGCCTTTGGTCCTGAGGGCAGCAGAGTACAGGGATGGGAATTGGCTGAAGAAACAGAAGGCATTAATGGGGTAATGGGGCCCTTTGGAGGTCCAGCAGTCCTTTGTTGGGATCAAATTGTCGTTTTGTGTGTGTGTTGAATATATGCTATATGGTGATTTGTGGACCTAGTAGGTATCTAAAGCCATTTGCACATGGCAAAGTATGTTTTTATCAAGGTAATTTTATCAAGGTAATTGTTAGACCCTGTTGATGACCAACCCATAGCCTATTTGTCTGAAAAATTAACCACTACGGAACAAGGTTTGCCTGCCTGCATGTGAGCAGTAGTGGCGGCTGCCACTGACTAAAAGAGAACTGACAGGTTCACCTTTGGACAAGAAACTACGTGCGTCACTCCTCATGCTGTGCCAGCATTGGTGGACATGAAAGGAACTTATTTTTCTATCCCAAGCAGAGATGATGAAGCGCCTAGCAGCTGACTTATATTGCCCATGCACCCACGGTTGCAGCTGCAAATTACTGAGACTCTTAACCTGGTTACCTATGGGAGAGGATGGGCCTCCAACACCTGACTGCATATATTACAGCAGGCCTGATTTGAAGGATGAAGCAAACCCCAGGCAGTATGAGATTGGACTGCTACGATTGATCTACACCAACCCCTTCGACTCACCATCTCTCGGTGCCCTACAGACATCGCCTCATGCTTCTCCTCACCGCATCGGCTCAGCGCCCACCAAACGACCACCCTGCTGGTGCCACCCCGGGAAACTGGCATCTCTACGCACAGCAAGAGAAAATTCCAGTGTGGACTAAAAGAGGACATTTTCTTTTCTTTCCCCTTGAATGAATATGTAGCTTTGTATATTGCTTTGTGGGAGGTACCCCAGGTATTAGAAGAAGGAAGGTATTAGGAAATAGATATATATCCCTGTGCCCAAATGATGCAGGTAGGGCTGAGGGGGGACATGGTTTTGGCCGGGATGGTGATCTTCTTATTTCTAGCCATCACCGCGCCCACACCACTTAAGGTAACCCAGCGGCTAATGAGAGAATGGGGTGCCCGCAACACGCAGAAATGGAAGCCTATTCTGCAAAACCGAACCAATTGCACGGTCTGCACCTGGAACCTCTCGCACTCTGTGACCTACAGATGCTTTGGGAGGAGTACCCCTCCTCCCTGTGCCTTGGAATGAGTCCTCAGCTACGGCCCCGATTTTGGGTTCTGCCGGATTTTGGGCTGCGTTAAATTTGACAGGAGGAGCCTGTTGCTTTAACATCTCTGACCATGGTGTAGCTATTCGACACCTGGCAACAGAAAGAGAGAAAGTAGCCCATGTTCCTGTTCTTTGACTGAGTGGCTTCCAAACCTTGGGTGGCTTAGAGGACTTGTAATGATGTTAATAGACTAATCTTGCTTCATTTCTGCTCCTGTATACCCTGCTCAACGCAATGCCTGCAAAATATGATGCATAAACGATGTTACGAATGATTCGGCCCCAGATTACAGCACTGACACGAGAATACCGGCCAGTACCTTGGGACGAGCTGAAAGGCTGTCCAAAAGAAGAGTAGGGAATGAAGGAATGGGTTTCCAAAACCCAAAAACTGACTGTGCAGGCAGTTTTTAAACTGCACCAAAATCCCCATTTCTCCTTAGCTAAAATGCATAAACTTCAGCCGTTGAGCAAATGCAAAACAAGAACACAGCTATCTCCCTTATCAGTTTGACGGCAAGACTGGCCTTGACTCTACCAGTAGAACAGACACAGACATATCTTATGTTCTGAACACAAATGATGCAGAGACCCAAGTCTGGGACTAACGCCAGAGCATGTTCTCGGAAGTAGTGACCTCTTGCTCCAAGATAGGAGTAGGAACAGGAATATCCTTTTATGGTCAGGAGTGCAGGAAGGAAGATCCCTTTATGGTTGAGAGTACCAGAGCAGGAACATATGTGATGTCAACCTGTGTACGTACGCCGACGTGGTTGGGCTCCTAGGGGAGGAGTGAGAGGGTGCCTGGAGGATATATAAACTGCATGAAACCTGTCATTTCTTTGTACTTGCTGTGGACTCACCACGCAGGTTCCTTCTGCTATCCGGAGAGCAGAATAAACTCTTTCTTTGAAACAACCTCGGTGTCATTTTGACTTCCTTCCTCCTGTCCCGGAGCAACGCAGACCCAATCGGTGAACTCCAATAAGGCTACAGAGGGAGACGGGTGGAATATTTGGTGTCTTGGGAGGGGGTAAGAGAGTCTGTGTACTGGTCCAGTAAACGCTTCCGCTGCGCAACCAGCAACAGTTCTCTTTGCAGAGCATTAATTAAGTCCAGTGCAGAGATTCTTGTTGCAGTACAAGCTTCAGAGTCTCAGTAGCAAAGAAATAACGACACAGGGAAGCCTGTCTTTCCAAAGACAGGTTTATTGCAGACAGATAACAGAAACACCTCCGGAGCTTTCAGACATTTTTGCTTCACGCCCCACAGGCAGGGAAAACAAACATTCTTTATATACCGTGCAACTTAACAACTTAACGAGCTTGACTACTTAAAGTCACATGACATTGCTAACTTGCCAGCGTCTTAGGTTTCACACCCTAACACCCCCTCTCGCTGGCAATACAAAAACAAAATTACTTCAGACCCATTTCTTCACAAAAGTTTTCATGCCGCTGAAACCCAAGCGGTTTTGTAAAACCATCAGCTTGATTTTCATGACTGGGACAGTAATTTAATTTAACAATTCCTGCTTTTACCGTTTGACAAACATTTTGAAAGCGGTTATCCAAATGTTTTGTACGACCTTTAAACTGCCCATTTTGTGCTAACTTAAGACACGGTTGATTATCACCCCATACAGTGATTGGAGTGATGGCCTTTTCATACATCTCTTGTGCCAAGCATTTGTAAAATTCTAGACCTCTACATAACTCAGATAAGGCACAGAACTCAGCTTCCGTTGACGACAAAGCAATCAGGTTCTGTTTCTTGGATCTCCACCCAATCAGAGAGTTACCAAATTTTATTACACAGCCAGACACTGATTTTCTATCCTTTAAATTTCCCCAATCACTATCTGCCCAACAAGTAATCTGTGCTTGTCCTTCAGAAGATAATTCAAGGCAAAAATCTTTGGTGTATTGTAAATATCTTAACACTCTTTGAATTCCTTTCCATGCATTTACACTAGGTCTTGAAGCTTCTCTGCTGAGTAAGTTAATAGCGTAAGCAATATCTGGTCTACTCCATTGCGAAAGATGAAGTAAGCTTCCCAGAGCTGACTGAAAGATTTCAGCACGCTTTAATTCTGCACTATCCTTGAACTCATTGTCTTTTACAAAACCCATTTCCATTGGTGTTCTAACACCTGCACACTCTGTCATGCCAAACTTTTTCAACATTTGCAATATCTTGCCTTTTTGATTCAGTAGAAAACTGCCATTTTTGGTCCTATCTATCTGAACACCAAGATAGACCTTTACATCACCAAGATTCTTAACTTTGAAGTGTTTATTTAACTCTTTGGCTAGTTTTTTTACTTGTTCTTGTGTCTTTGAAGTATAAATCAGGCCATCTACATAAACAAGCAAAGATTCTTGAGCATCTCCTGAACCTCTGAAATATAAGCAATTGTCAGCCTTGCTCCTGCTAAAACCAATGCCTACCAAAACGTCATTCAAACACTCATTCCAATTATGAGCAGATTGCTTGAGTCCATAAATAGATTTATGTAGTTTCCATACCTGATTTGATTTACCAACTTTCAATCCTGGCGGAAGCTCCATATAGAGCTCTTCAGCCAAGTCTGAATGAAGATAAGCTGTAGAGACATCAAATTGCTTCACTTTGAACCCTTTCTGAGCAGCAACTGCTAATAGTGCCCGTAGGGTTTCACTCCTTGAAGTGGGCGCATAGACTTCAGAATAATGTAACCCCTCTCTTTGCGTAAAACCTCGAGCTACAAGCCTTGCTTTGTACTCTGGTTTCCCCATCGCTGTTGTCTTTATCCTGTACACCCACCTACAACTTACTGCCTTGGTACCTTCTGGCAGTTTGGTGATGGAAAACACACCCAGTTCTTTCATAGAATTCAACTCTTTTTGCATGGCCTCACGCCACCTACTGGCCTCCTCCTGGGGTAATTGCTCAACCTCCTCAAAACTTTCAGGTTCGCAATTTGCCAAACCAGCCCAAACACTAATAGCTTGGTACCTTTCAGGAGGTATACCTTTGTTGGCACGCTTGGAACGCCTTAACAGTTCCTGTGATGTTCCTTCAGTTTCCCCCTCTGACCCAGAATCACTAGTCGTCACCTGTTTGTCACTAGTAGTTGAAGAACTTTCTGATTCTGACTTTACACTCTCTTGCTGTACAGGTGAACTTTTAGAGCTAGAAGATTCTGACTTTACAGGTCTCTCTTGCTGTACAGGTGAACTTTTAGAGCTAGAAGATTCTGACTTTACAGACTTGGGTGAACTAAACGATTTCTCACCCTTGTTCTCAGACTCAAATTCCTCAGCCTGTTCTGGAACTAATACCTGCCCTGGGGCCTGAGTTTCATTGTTACTGTTCACCACGTCAAATAGTATGTCAGGATTTCCATGAATTTTCTTCCAACCATCCTGTTCACAAAATTCCGCACTTCTGCTGATTGTGATTTTCGTTTGATTGCCTTCTACATTCACAAATCTCCAACCTTTGGTGTTTGCTTGATAACCACAGAAAAGCATTTCTTTAGATCTAGGATCGCCTTTCCTACGTTGTGCCCTAGGCACCAGCACATAAGCACGACATCCAAAAACTCTTAGATGATCAATTTTTGGTTTTTTCCCAAATAGCATGAAGTAAGGAGTGTTGCCTACTGTGCTATTGTACACTCTGTTAATAGTATAATTCGCATACAGTGCAGCCTCAGCCCAAAACCGCTGTGGAAGTCCAGAATCAAACAGCAAAGCAGCAATGGCTTCCTGTAATGTTCGAAATTTTCTTTCAGCAACTGCATTCTCCTGTGGTGAATAGGGATTGGTAAGTCTATGAACTATACCTTTCCTTTTTAACCACGTCTCCAGCGTGTGGTTCACATATTCCCCACCACGATCTGATTGTATTTTACGCACCCTGGTGTCAAATTTACATTCGACTTCTTCAATCCAATCCATCAGGATGGAAGCTGCTTGCGATTTTTCTTTCAGAAAGAAAACCCAACTAGCCCTTGAAAAATCATCCACCAAAATTTGCATAAATCTCGCACCTCCAAGCGATTTGACTGGCATAGGGCCACACACGTCTGTGTGCACAAGTTCAAAGGGTTTCTTGCTTACTCTGTCAGATCTAGGATAGTTACATGTCTTAACCTTAGCATGTTTACAAGCACAACAATCCAGAAAATTTGGACAGGGTTTAATGTTACACTCCTCAGCTAAATCTGGCATCTTGCTTACATACTTAAAGCATATATGAGCTAACCTTCTGTGTAGTAGATGTGCACAACCTGTATGAGGAGCCTTATTTACACACTTAGCTTGCGCTTCACCTGTTGAACATCTACCTGCTGCTAACTGCTCTTCATCCAAAACAAAAAGCCCATCTTCACAGGGAATTTTAACTAGCTCCTTCCCCTGTTTCGAAATGGTGCACACATCATTTTCAAACTCAACCTTAAAACCACTTTTTACCAGGCATGACACATTCAAAAGTCCATTCTTCATTCCTGGAAGAACAAAAACAGGAAGGTTAGTTTGCAAACAATTAACATAAATTGTGCCTTTAAGGCTCATTTCTCGTTTACTATTGTCTGCTATAGTCACAGTTTTTGCAACTGGCAATGTCTTGCAGTTCTTCAAGCTGCCACTAGATGTCGCTGGAACTAAACTGTGGCTGGCTCCACTGTCAATTATCCACTTCAAGGTTTGTTGGCTCCTTTTAGGACTCTGTTGTGCTGCCATTGCAGATAGTCCCTTATCAGGACCTGCTCCCCCTCTGGATCGTTGATTCTTGTAGCTCTCACTTCGTCTTCCCCTGTAGCTCCGGAAACTGACCTTGGACTGTTGAAATTCCTGTTGCTTTTCAGGACACTTTGCTATCAAATGAAACCTGCTGCCACATCGAAAACATGACTTGCTGGCCATAGCAGACACTTGTGAGACTTCCTTACAGCTCTGCCTGCTAGTTCCCCCACGCTGGGAATTATCTGAACATCCAACCCTTGGGGTATTTGAATTATCAATACGTTTTCGATGATGTTGATATTCTTGCTCACACAATCTTCCAGTCACATAATTCATATTCAGCTGCTCCTCTGGCAAAACTTGTAAAGTTAGTACTAAGTTTTCAAACCCTGCATGCAGGCTGCTAAGCAGAGTATAAACTTTAATATTTTCAGGAAAATTCACACCTAGAGATGACAGTCGGTTGAAATACTCAGTCATCTGTGACGTGTGTTCAACCACACTATCCCCTGGCTTCAGTTTCAACTCATACAAAGCACGTATAATGCTCACCTTCTCTCCGGGCGTGGCTCTATGGTGAATTCGCCTAAGAGCTTCCCAAATTTCAAATGCAGACCTTAAATTTTCCACATGAGGTAATTGGGAATGGTCTATCGATACCATCAACATGCATCTAGCTTTAGTGTCCATTTTGTCATGTTCCCTGTTCTGAGCATGTGCAGCAGCCTCTTGCTCTGCTGTGGCATCTGCTGCAACAGCCACAAACGGCTTTCGCCTCTGGACATAGTCAGCCCACACTTCTTTGGCTTCCAACCAGACTTGAGCCCTCTTAGACCACTGCACGTAATTAGCAGAGTTCAACTTTGTAAAGGGAACCTGGAAATTTTCCACTGCCATTCTTGGGGTCTGCTGCTACTCCCTCTGTGTGCCCTTGCTTCTCTTTCCCCTTGGGATTTGTTTTACTCACTTTTCAGATGCCTCCAGCCTCCTCTGAAGCCTTTTAAACTTTTTTCCCTCCGTCTCTTCACTAGCAACCTACCACCGTCCTCTGTTTTTATTAACAAAACAAAAACAGAACGGGAGGTCAAGCTAGCCTTTTGCAGCTAATGAAGCTGTAAATCTTCACTTACGCAGCTCTCTCAACTTTCTGCAGCCTCTCAGTTCCTTTAAGAGCTGGATTTACGACCAAGCCGGTCTTCTCTCATCCGAAAGCTGCTTTCACTTTCTCTGCACACAATACAGCTGTAGAAATGTAGAAGGAGCCATAACCTAAGAGAGTCTGTGTACTGGTCCAGTAAACGCTTCCGCTGCGCAACCAGCAACAGTTCTCTTTGCAGAGCATTAATTAAGTCCAGTGCAGAGATTCTTGTTGCAGTACAAGCTTCAGAGTCTCAGTAGCAAAGAAATAACGACACAGGGAAGCCTGTCTTTCCAAAGACAGGTTTATTGCAGACAGATAACAGAAACACCTCCGGAGCTTTCAGACATTTTTGCTTCACGCCCCACAGGCAGGGAAAACAAACATTCTTTATATACTGAGCAACTTAACAACTTAACGAGCTTGACTACTTAAAGTCACATGACATTGCTAACTTGCCAGCGTCTTAGGTTTCACACCCTAACAGGGGGAGCCCGAGTCGGAAAACACTTGGGTTCCTGCAGAAGAGATCAAGGATGAGTATCTGCAGGAGGAGTTTCATCGCAGGTTCCCAAGGAAGCCGAAACCACTAGGGAGGTTCTGGGAGGAGCAATTTGGCACCACGGATGATGAAGAAGAGTTTATGGGATTTCCAGCCTCCGAAGAGGAGGAAGGGGGGGGTATCCGAGGGAGAGGAATCCGACTGGGGAGATTGGGCAGCGGAAAGAGACAGCAGCAGGTGGAGAGCGGTGTTTGAATCATCTGAGGAAGGGGATAGTTCCTTCCAGGGATTCCCCGCATCACCGTCCAAGGAACGGACGGGGGGAGAGGAGGGCCCTGGGGGGGAGGTGGATGTCAGGGAACTGCCATTGGAGCCAAGAGGAGAGGTAAGGCTCCCCAATGATGCCGGAGAGGGAACTAGCAAGGAGAGAGGGAGAGCTTCCGCTGGGGAAGAAAATCAAGGTGACACCAGGAAGAAAGGGGAGGCTGAGAGTACTTCGGAGGGAAGGCTCTGAGACTCTTCCAGTGAGATCAGCGGGGAGAGCACAGGACCTCCGCTTGGCACGCCTACGCTGCACAGAAAGCTTCCGCGCAGAGACTAGGCGGACTTGGAGTCAAGGAATTTTTATGTTGGAAGAAATTCAGGAAACGCCCACTGACGGATTCTGCCAGTGACTGAGACAGTCGCGTTGTAAGGGCTGTCAAGCCAGGGAAAGGTTTAGCCATACAACCAGCTTGGAGCAGTATGTGGCTTACGCACAAGCAACCCCAATTCCCATTACAATAAGGTATGGGGAAAATACAAAAGATATTTGGAACAGAAAACCCCAAGATGGAACTCTCCACTAGAAGCAATCACTGTTAAAAAAAGGAACAACATCAAAGAGAACTGGATAACGTATAACACAATATTAAGGGGGGAGGAGGAGGGTCAACTAATATTGATAAGTTATGAGAAAATAAAAGATCACTTTTCTAGTTGGCTAGATTACTTCCAGGTGAATGAAGTGTTCAGACAGGATAAGCAGATAGGTTTTGAAAAGGAGCTTTCAAGATTTGAAAGAGAACTACTGAATAGTAAAACCAAAATAATCGCAAAAATCTATAGACTTCTTTTAGACTACGAAGTAATGGATGAGGAAGTTAAGGCTTTAATGATAAAGTGGGCCCAAGATGTGGGCTGTCCAATTATGCTAAAAGATGGGGAAAACTGATGGAATGTAAATTTGAAATTTACAGCCAGCTATAATATAAGAGAGAACATGATGAAAATGGCTCCTTCCAGATAGAGAGCCAGAATCAGAGAATCAGAATCAGAGTCAGAACCAGATCATCGGTAAAGACGTGGTCTGGTCTTAGCGCAACTGCTCCTCCCACCCGCAATAACAGAGATTGGGTGTTCCAATACATCCCCCCGTAGGGAACCTGCCCCAGCCATTCTGTTGGCTGAGGCCCCCTCCCAGGCAGCCCTGACCCTTTCCCCTTAAAAAGCAAAATACAAACTATACAATAACCTAAAAAAATAGTAAAAGAAAAACAAAGCAAGAAACAATTATGCTAAACTTAAAATAATCCCCGCCCCAACTAAACATTTGTCCAGCCCCAGAAAGAAAATAGCAACAACAACAACAACAAACCACCGTTTGTGGTGCAACAGAGACACAGCCAGAGACAGAGCGAGACCCTGAATCAGTGCCATAACCAAGCCCTCATTCAGAACCAGAGCCTGAAAAAGAGCCAGCCTGAGTCTACAACAGTACTTGATACAGTGCCGGAGTCTGAAACAGAGACACAGCCTCAAACAGAGCCTGAGCCTGAAACAGAGGCAGAGCCACAGCCAGAGCCTGAGTCTGAAACAGTCCTTGATAGAGTGCCAGAGCCAGAGCCAGAGAGAGACCCTGAATCAGAGTCAGAGTGAGACCATGAGCCAGAGCCAGAGCCAGAGCCAGAAATAGGGCTTGATACAGGGCCGGAGCGCAAAACATAGCTGCAGCCACAGACTAGAGCCACAGCCTGAGTCTGCAACAGTACTTGATACAGTTCCGGAGCTGGAGCCGGAGCCAGAGCCAGAGACACAGCCAGAGCCAGAACAAAACCCTAATTCAGAACCAGAGCCTGAAAGAGAGCCAGACCCTGAAATATAGCTGGGTCAGAGGCAGAGGAGGAGCCATCATGAGACCCTGAATCAGAGTCAGAACCAGATCTTCATTCAGAACCAGACCCTGAAAGAGAGCCAGAGCCACAGACGGAGCCTAGAGCCACAGCCGAGATCCACAGCCTGAGTCTGAAATAGTGCTTGATAGACTGCTGGATCCTGAAACAGAGACACTGTCTGAAACTGAGCCTGACGCTTAAACGTAGCCAGGGGCAGAGGGAGAGGCAGAGCCTGATACAGTGCTTGATACAGCGTAGGAGCCTGAAGCAGAGACACAGCCAGATCCAGAGACACAGCCAGAGCCAGAACAAAACCCTAATTCAGAACCAGAGCCTGAAAGAGAGCCAGAGCCAGAAACAGAGGCAGAGGCAGATACAGGGCAGATACAGGGCTTGAAACAACCCCCAAGAAGTGCTTCCTCTGCCAACGGCCAGGACATTTTGCCAGGGTCTGCCCTCAAAGAAAGGCATGGCAAGGGATGGTGGGAGCTGCTGGCTGTGAGGAGGAGGGGGGAAAGGGGCAGGCGCAGGGAAACACCAACCCTTGGCTGCCACTCAGCGGGCACAGCAGCCAGGCCAGCAACCAATAGAAGTGCCCCAGCCAGACCCCCCCCAAGGCAGCTATAGCCATAGAAGCGGTGCTAGAACTCCCAAATGGGCACCCAGTCAAGGTGAAGGCGCTGCTGGATTCAGGCAGCTCCTGCAATTTCTTCAACAAGGACTTCGCTCTGGAGCATCAACTCCACCTGCTGCCCCTAGATTTCCCCTTGCAAGTGACCACCATCGATGGCTCCGCCTCTTTTCAAGCTTTCATGCACCACGTGTTGGGGTCCCTACTGTAGAAGAACTGCGTAGCCTTTTTGGACAACGTCTTAATCTATTCGGACAATGAGAAGCAACATGTCAGAGACGTCAGAGAAGTGCTAAAGAGACTGCAGAAGCACCAGTTGTGGGTCAAGCTGGAAAAATGCCAATTTCACGCCAGAGAAGTCGAGTTTCTGGGGTACAAGTTGTCAGACAGGGGCCTAGCTATGGACCCCAGCAAGGTGCAGGCGGTGCTGGAGTGGAAGACCCCCAAAAACCGGAAGGACGTGCAGAGGTGCCTAGGGTTCAGCAACTTCTACCGGAGGTTCATCAGGAACTTCGCCCACTTGACAGCGCCCATCACAGATTGTCTCAGTAGCAAAAAGAAGTTCGTCTGGACAGAAAGTGCCCAGCAATCCTTCGAAAGGCTGAAGAAGGCGTTCGCTTTGGAAGAGCAGCTCCTGCACGTGGATTTGCAGAAGCCAATGAGGCTGGAGACCGACGCGTCAGACCGGGCCATCGGAGCGGTACTGTTGCAGCCGGGGCCCCAGCAGAGTTGGAGGCCGTGCGCCTTTTTCTCGAGGAAGCTGAGCAAGTCGGAGCAAAACTACACGGTGTATGACCGCGAACTGCTTGCAATTTATGCAGCATTTCGACAATGGAGACATCTGCTAATAGGGGCGCAGCACAAGATCCAGGTGTGTACGGATCACAAGAACTTGGAATACTGGAGGACTGCGCGAGTACTCAACCAGAGACAGATTCGATGGGCACAGGAGTTCTCCAAGTTTTTCTTCGAGATCCGGTACGTGCCGGGGGAGGAGAACGTAAGAGCAGATGCTCTCTCCCGGAAGCCGGAGTACATGGAAGGAGAGGGACCGCCGGAAGTCAGACACGTGTTCCCCGAGAACCGATGGGTGTGTGGGGGAGTGTTGGTTGGGAAACGAGAACTAGCCGGGCTTACTAGAAACGAGGAATTCGCTCAAACAAAAATCAGGGAACTCCGGAACGGAAGGGAAAACCAGGGAGGGTTTGAGGAAAAGGAAGGGGTACTGTACTACAAGGGAGCGCTGTACGTACCGGGGGAGACCTTGAGGGGAAAGGTACTCAAACAACTCCACGACAACCCAACAGCGGGACATTTTGGTCAACACAAAACCATGTTGCTTGTCACCAGGCAGTTCTGGTGGCCAAGGGTAAGGGAAGATGTACGGGAATATGTACGGGGGTGCGACCGCTGCCAGAGGGCAAAGGGGGAGAGGGCTGCACCCGCAGGGTTACTGGAACCCTTACCCACGCCGGGAACACCCTGGGAGGTGGTATCCATAGATTTTATGACAGATTTCCCCAATTCAAGGGGGAAGACAGCAGTCATGGTAGTAGTCGATCTGCTAACAAAAATGTGCCATTTCATAGCTTGCTCGCATGCGGTAACGGCAGAGGAAACAGCCAGGTTGTTTGTAGAGCACATCTTCAGGCTGCATGGGGCTCCCTCGAGGGTCACCTCCGATCGCGGGAAACAATTTACTTCCCGGTTCTGGAGGAAGCTCATGGGCTTGCTACAGGTCGAGGTGGGCTTCCACGGGAATGAGCCCGTTCATGGCCAATTATGGGCGTCACCCCAGGGCCTTCCCGGGGAGGGGGGAGGAAGGGGGGAGCGTACCTGCGGCAGAGCAGTTTGTGGAAGAAATGGAGGCCTTGCACCAGCAACTTAAGATGAACTTGGAACGGGCCAAGGAAATTTACAAGAGGCAGGCAGACAAGCACCGTCAGGAAGGGGAGACCATAAGGGTGGGAGACCGGGTGTGGTTGTCAACCCAAGGGTTACCCTTTTAGGGAGGGTGTAAGAAGTTGCGGCCAAGGCGGCTGGGACGTTTTGAGGTAACACAGCAGGTGAACCCCGTGGCATTCAAGCTCGAGTTGCCTGACAGCATGAAAATACACCCGGTGTTCCATAGGTCCCTACTCTCACTGTACAGGGACGGGCGGGAATTCCCGGGGCGAGAGGGAGAAGTCACCACACACCCGCAGGTAGAGGAGAGGGAACACCACAACCAAGCCACGGAAATACTCGATTCAAGATGGTGAGGGCGCCAGGTGGAGTACTTGGTAGCTTGGGAGGGAGAACCCGAGTCAGAAAACACGTGGGTTCCAGCGGAGGCTATCAATGATGGGTATCTTGTGGAGGAGTTCCACAGCCTGTTCCCAGATAAACCTAAACCACTAGCGAGATTCTGGGAGGAGCAATTTGGAACCACAGATGATGAAGAGGATTTTGTGGGTTTTCCTGCCTCCGAAGAGGAGGGAGGAGAGGCGTCAGAGGAAGAGGAATCGGAATGGGAGGGCCACCGCGCGGGAAGAGATCAGAGCGGGTGGGAAGCGGAGTTTGATTCCTCAGGGGATGGCGACGGCTCCTTCCGGGGATTCCCCGCATCGTCGGCTGAGGAAAAGGACGAAGTTGGGTCAAAAGGTCGGGCCGGGGGTGGAGGGGGTCCTGGGGGGGGTGGATGTCAGTGAACTGACATCGGAGCCAGAAGTGGAGGCAGGGCTCCCAAGCGATGCCGGAGAAGGGACAAGCAGGGAGAGAGGGGACTCAGCAGCTGGGGAAGGAAATCAGCGTAACACCAGGGATAAAGGGGGGCGGATGGGGGAATCGGAGAGAGGGCGCCAGGACTCTTCGCTGGAGACCAGCGGGGAGAGCACAGGTCCTCCGCTACCCACACCCACCCTGCGCAGAAGACATCCGCGCAGGGAAAGTAGGCGGAGACTTGGCGTCAAAGAACTTCTTTACTGGAAGAAGTTCAAGAAACGCCCACTGGCGGATTCTGCTAGCGACTGAACAGCCACGAAGTGAAGGGCTGTCCAGCCAGGAAAGGTTTAACCAGGCTACCTAGCCAGGAGTGGCGGCAACCTACGCACGAGCAACCCCATATAACCATTAAACACAATATTAAGGGGGGAGGAGGAGGGTCAACTAATATTGATAAGTACATCCCCCCGTAGGGAACCTGCCCCAGCCATTCTGTTGGCTGCGGACCCCTCCCAGGCAGCCCTGACCCTTTCCCCTTAAAAAGCAAAATACAAACTATACAATAACCTAAAGAAATAGTAAAAGAAAAACAAAGCAAGAAACAATTATGCTAAACTTAAAATAATCCCGCCCCAACTAAACATTTGTCCCACCCCAGAAAGAAAATAGCAAGAACAACAACAACAAACCACCGTTTGAGGTGCAACTGAGACACAGCCAAAGACAGAGCGAGACCCTGAATCAGTGCCATAACCAAGCCCTCATTCAGAACCAGAGCCTGAAAAAGAGCCACAGCCCGAACCAGAGCAACAGCCACAGCCACAGCCTAGAGCCACAGCCTGAGTCTGCAACAGTACTTGATACAGTGCCGGAGCTGGAGCTGGAGCCAGAGACACAGCCAGAGCCAGAACAAAACCCTAATTCAGAACCAGAGCCTGAAAGAGAGCCAGACCCTGAAATATAGCTGGGTCAGAGGCAGAGGAAGAGCCATCATGAGACCCTGAATCAGAGTCAGAACCAGATCTTCATTCAGAACCAGACCCTGAAAGAGAGCCAGAGCCACAGACAGAGCCACAGACGGAGCCTAGAGCCACAGCCGAGATCCACAGCCACAGCCGAGATCCACAGCCTGCAACAGTACTTGATACATTGCCAGAGCCTGAAACGGAGACACAGCCTCAAACAGAGCCTGAGCCTGAAACAGAGGCAGAGCCACAGCCAGAGCCTGAGTCTGAAGCAGTCTTTGATAGAGTGCCAGAGCCAGAGCCAGAGCGAGACCCTGAATCAGAGTCAGAGTGAGACCATGAGCCTGAGCCTGAGCCTGAGCCTGAGCCTGAGCCTGAGCCAGAGCCAGAGCCAGAGCCAGAGCCAGAGCCAGAGCCAGAACAAAACCCTAATTCAGAACCAGAGCCTGAAAGAGAGCCAGAGCCAGAAACAGTGCTTGATAGAGTGCCAGAGCCTGAAACAGAGGCAGAGGCAGATACAGGGCTTGATACAGAGTCAGAGCCTGAAACAGAGAAACAGCGTGAAACAGAGACAAAGGCTGAGACACAGGCCGAGCCTGAACTAGAGCTAGAATAAGTGCTAGAGCCAAAGACTGAGACAAAGCCTAATAAAGAGCAGAAGCTTGAGGCTGAGCCTGAGCCTGAAACAGTGCTTGATACAGTGCCAGAGCCTGAAACAGAACCAGAGCCACAGCTACAGCCATAGTGCCACAGCCTGAGTCTGCAACAGTGGTTGATACAGCGCCGGAGCCTGAAACAGAGACACAGCCTGAAACAGAACCTGAGCCTGGTTATTAGCATGGCAATTAAAGAAGAGAGGAGCAGAAAGGCTTATCAATAGAGTTAAGTGCGAAGGCAAAATAATAAACAACCCTAAAGAAATAGAGAAACGATTTCCCGAATTCTTTAGAGAAGAAGGAAGGAAATGAAACAACAGAAGAAGTTAAAGAACATTTAGAACAGAACTGTCTTCCGAAACTTACTAAAGAACAAAAAGAACTGTTGAATGCCCCTATTCAGTGGCGTAGCGTGGGGGTGCAGGGGGGTCCGGCCGCACAGGGCGCAACATCTGGGGGTTAGGGTTAGGGGGCGCAAATCCACGGGTTAGGGGGCGCAAATTACTTGCCTTGCCCGGGTGCTGACAACCCACGCTACGCCACTGCCCCTATTACATCGTACGAAATTCAAAGAGCAATTGTGATGGCCTGGGATTCCGATTCAGAGGCTGAACCAGAGGAATCCCAGCCTGCACAGGAGTCCCCGCCTCCAGGGCCGGCTGAATTGGGGCAGGGCTTGGATTCTGAAGCACCTGCACCTGTGTTAGATCCTCAGGAGCAGGCATCAGGTGATCCCTCTCTGGCTCCAGGAGTGGTTGAGGACTCAGTGCCTGCAGGTGAGTCTCCCCCTGGGCCCAGTAACCCTTTAGCCTCTCCTGATCTGCAGAAACTCAGGGCAGAGAGGCGAAGGGAACTGGTTGCTCCCAGGAGGAGTGCTCGCCTTAAGGCCAAGAGAGGCGGGTCTCCTGGGGGCCGGGACCGCCCCTAGCCTCAGAATAGATAAAGGCTAGTCGGCCCGGTCCCAGGTTGTGGGAGCAACATCGTTGTTGAGTTCCTGTTCCTGCCCGGACCCAGACCTGACTCTCCAGTGCTCCTGTTCCCCGCCCAGCTTCCTGTTTCGGACCTCGCCCCGCTCCTTGTGGACTGATTTCCAGGCTATTGACTCAGGACCGGACTTTGACTACGCCTATGGTAACCTGCCCCCCGGGATCAGCACAGTTTGCTCCCACCAGCCCGCACTCCCCCTTCGTTGGGGTGCGTTCGGGAAAAGCCAGAAGCCATGGCCGACCAAGCAGCTGCCCTGGTGGCATTGGCTCAGGAGAACCAGGCCTTGACCCACACCGTGCAGCAGCTCAGCGATGTGGTCACGGCACTTCAGCAGCGGTTGGACGCCCTACCGGCTCCTGAGGCCGACGCCCCGGCTCCTGGCAAGTACCCAGTGGCTTTGCCAGAGAAATTTGATGGGGACCCGGCCAGCTTCCCCATGTTCCTTGCCCAGGCCAAGTTGTATATTCAAGGGAGAGCTCGGAACTTCCCTGACGACCGCACCAAGGTACACTTTTTGATTAGTTTGTTAAAGGACCAGGCGGCCAAATGGGCATTGCCGCTGCTCAGGCAAGACTCCCCCTTGCTGATAGACTATATGGGGTTTTGCAATCTTTTGGAGGCCGCGTTTGGTAACCCCCAGAAGGGGAGTCAAGCCAACCGGGCAATCAGGCGGTTGAAACAGGGCAAGTCCACTGTGGCCGCATACACCATGGAATTCCG
Source organism: Podarcis gaigeae (assembly GCF_964106915.1). Taxonomy (NCBI): domain Eukaryota; kingdom Metazoa; phylum Chordata; class Lepidosauria; order Squamata; family Lacertidae; genus Podarcis; species Podarcis gaigeae. The sequence goes on from NC_139695.1 coordinate 25,615,624, forward strand.
GCTGCTGGCACAGGACTTGACCTGGAATGACTCTGCTCTTCGGGACCAGTATCTCGAGGGGCTTTCAGACGAGATACTGGACCAGCTGGCCACAATGGAACGCCCCACCACGCTAGACGCCCTCATTCAACGGAGTCTGCAAATAGACGATCGGCTGGAGGACCGTCGCCAGGCCCGGGGTCGCCGGCACTTCCAGTTCTCGGCACCAGTTTCTACTAGCAGCTCCACGGCCACAGCCGAGTCATCGGAGGAGCCTATGCAGCTTGGGGCAGTGCGGCCACGCCTCTCCCCTGCGGAGAAGGTGCGGCGTCGGGAGGGGAATCTATGTCTCTACTGTGGCGGAAGCGGACACTACGCCCGGTCCTGTCCTGAGAAACGCCAGCCACAGGGAAACCGCCAACCCCCAGTAGCTGATGGCCCTGGCTACCTGGGGTCCCAAACAGCGCAGAATGGGCCCGCACCAATTGAATTGCAACACCTTATGGTTCCGGTACGTCTATACCCTCCAGGTGGGCCCTGGATCCTTACCCATGCTCTGGTGGATTCGGGGGCAACCCGCTCGTATATGGACGCTGCCTTTGCTGCCCATCATCGGGTGCCACTTCAGAACAAGCCAGAACCGGTACAGGTGGAGGCAATTGATGGACGGCTCCTGCGTGCAGGTGCCGTTACTCAGGAGACCCAGCCCTTGGTCCTGTGTCTCCAGCAGCACCGGGAGATGCGAACCTTGGACATTGCCTCCATGCCCCGGTTCCCCCTGGTGCTCGGGATGGACTGGCTGGAGGCTCACAATGTGCAGATTGACTGGGTCAAACGGACTGTGCACTTCCCAGACCCAAGCTCCCACGCCCAAACTGAAATGCTAGCAGCTGCGCCCTCTGAGGAGGCTGCATCTACGCTCCCCGCTGAGTACCGGGACTATCACGACTTGTTCGAGGAACGGGGGGCAGATCAGCTGCCGCCGCATCGGTCTTTTGACTGCGGCATAGACCTCCAGCCCGGAGCGCCTCTACCGGTGAGTCGCTTATACTCTCTTACAGAGCCAGAGCGCGAGGCTTTGCAAGACTTCTTGCGCAAGAACCTGGAGCGTGGTTTCATTAGGCCTTCTACCTCGCCCACCGCCGCGCCAGTGCTCTTTGTTAAGGAGAAATGTGGGGAGCTCCGCCTTTGCCATGATTATCGGGCCCTGAACAAAATTACCATCCCAGACCGGTACCCCTTGCCCCTTATTTCGGAGTTGCTGGAGCCGGGTGCAAGGGGCGCAGGTGTTCACCAAGCTAGACCTCCGGGGGGCCTACAATTTGATTCGGATCCGAGCCGGTGATGAGTGGAAGACAGCATTCGGGACCCGGTACGGACAGTTCGAATACCTGGTGATGCCCTTCGGTTTGTGCAACGCGCCCGCTGTGTTCCAACGGTACATTAACCATGTGTTCCAGGACTTGCTAGACAAGTACGTGGTGGTGTACTTGGATGACATTCTGGTCTTCTCCCGTGACCCGGCTCGCCACGAGGATCATGTCCGGACCGTGCTGCAGCGCTTGCGGGAGCACCGCCTGTATGCGAAGCTCAGCAAGTGCGAGTTCCATCAGCGGTCAGTGGACTTCCTTGGTCACCGACTCTCTCCAGATGGGGTGCAGATGGATCCTGGAAAGGTGGCAGCGGTTCGGGAATGGGCGGCACCTCGGAACCGCAAGGACATACAGCGGTTCCTGGGGTTCGTCAACTATTACCGGACCTTCATTGCGGATTACGCTCATCGCACCATCCCATTGACCCGGCTACTGCGCCCCAAGACGCCGTTTTCCTGGGACAAGGAGGCAGAGGAGGCCTTTCAGGGGTTGAAGGCCTGTTTCCAGAGAGCGCCGATCTTGCAACACCCTGATCCCTCTCGACCCTTTGTGGTAGAGACCGATGCCTCCAGTATGGCTCTCGGTGCCGTCTTGTCTCAGCAGTTCGGACCTGATGCGCCACTCCTACCCTGCGCCTACTATTTCCGCCAGCTCCTTCCAGCGGAGCGTAACTATACCGTGTGGGAGCGGGAACTACTGGCCATCAAGGTGGCCTTTGAGGTCTGGCGCCACCATCTTGAGGGGGCACGACACCCGGTGGAGGTGAGAACCGACCACCGGAACCTGGAGTACCTCCAGACCACCCGCAATCTGAACCAAAGGCAGATCCAGTGGGCGTTGTTCTTTTCCCGGTTCCAGTTCCGGATCCGCTACATCCCGAGTTCCCAAAACCAGAAGGCGGATGCCCTGTCCCGGAAACCCGAAGACAACGCAGACATGGTACAGCAAGCAGCACCTACCACGATCCTGCCACCGGCGGCTTTCCTGGCCACCCAGGAGGTGGAACCACTGCAGGCTCGGGTGCTGCAACAGCAGCGGATCGATGCTTGGGCCCAGGAACGACTCCGGGAACTGGCCGAAGGGTCATGCCCTCAGTATCCAGGGCTGGTCTTGCATCAGGGCCTTCTGCTGCACCACGGTCGCCTATACATCCCGTCTGGGCCACTGCGGGCTGAGGTTCTCCGGATGACCCATGATGCCCCAGCCGCGGGACACTTTGGACGGTATCGGACCACCCATCTGGTAAGCCGTGAGTTTTGGTGGCTCGCTACGTCGCTGGTTGTGATGTCTGCCGGCGGGCCAAGGGCCCATCCGGGCGACCCCCCGGCCTTCTTCAGCCGTTGCCAGTTCCACCACGTCCTTGGCATACGGTTTCTCTTGACTTTGTAGTGGACTTACCCCCGTCTCGTGGCTATACCTGCCTCCTAGTTTTCTCCGACCATTTCACTAAGATGGTGCACTGTGCTCCCTGCCCATCCGTACCCTCAGCTAAGGAAACCGCTCAGCTGTACCTCCAGCATGTCTTCCGCCTGCATGGCCTACCTGAGCATGTGGTGTCCGACCGGGGCGTTCAGTTCACATCCCGGTTCTGGCGAGCTTTGCACCAGGCCCTCGGGACAGAGGTCTGTCTCTCATCAGCCTACCACCCACAGACCGATGGCCAGGCGGAACGGGCGAACGCGGTGCTGGAGCAGTACCTCCGGTGTTACTGCAGCTACCAGCAGGATGACTGGGTCGACCACCTAGCATTGGCGGAGTTCGCTTACAACAACGCGGTGAATGCGTCCACCCAGCAGACCCCGTTCCAGGCCAGTTACGGTTTTCATCCACGATTGTTTCCGGATGTGCTGCCGGCATCCGCGGTCCCTGCGGTGACAGAGTGGCTCCAGGAGCTCCAGTCCCAACAACAGCTATTGATGGAGCAACTGCGCCAGGCCAAGGAGGCGTACAAGGCCCAGGCCGACCGCCACCGCCAGGTGGGGCCGGAACTCCATGTCGGTGACCTGGTATGGCTCTCCACTCGCCACCTCCACCCCTCTCGACCTTCCCGGAAGCTGGACGCCCGTTTCACCGGCCCGTTTCCTATCGTGGACCAGGTCTCGCCTGTGGCATTCCGTCTCCGGTTGCCCGCAACCCTGAAGGTTCACCCGGTATTCCACAGGTCCCTTCTGAGTCCGGTGGCCCCACCCGATGAGTTCCACCCGGACCGTCCCCGACCGCAGCCAGTTTTGGTTCAGGGGGAGCCTGAGTACGAGGTGGAACGCATTCTGGACTCCCGATACCGCAGGGGAAAGCTGCAGTATCTCATAGACTGGAAGGGATATGGACCGGAGGACCGTTCCTGGGAACCAGCAGCCAACGTCCACGCGCCTGCTTGCCTCCGAGATTTCCATGCGGCGTACCCCAGCAAGCCGGGTCCAGACCCTCGATTGAGGGGGGGGGGCTTGGGAGGGGGGATGGTGTGATGGCCTGGGATTCCGATTCAGAGGCTGAACCAGAGGAATCCCAGCCTGCACAGGAGTCCCCGCCTCCAGGGCCGGCTGAATTGGGGCAGGGCTTGGATTCTGAAGCACCTGCACCTGTGTTAGATCCTCAGGAGCAGGCATCAGGTGATCCCACTCTGGCTCCAGGAGTGGTTGAGGACTCAGTGCCTGCAGGTGAGTCTCCCCCTGGGCCCAGTAACCCTTTAGCCTCTCCTGATCTGCAGAGACTCAGGGCAGAGAGGCGAAGGGAACTGGTTGCTCCCAGGAGGAGTGCTCGCCTTAAGGCCAAGAGAGGCGGGTCTCCTGGGGGCCGGGACTGCCCCTAGCCTCAGAATAGATAAAGGCTAGTCGGCCCGGTCCCAGGTTGTGGGAGCAACATCGTTGTTGAGTTCCTGTTCCTGCCCGGACCCAGACCTGACTCTCCAGTGCTCCTGTTCCCCGCCCAGCTTCCTGTTTCGGACCTCGCCCCGCTCCTTGTGGACTGATTTCCAGGCTATTGACTCAGGACCGGACTTTGACTACGCCTATGGTAACCTGCCCCCCGGGATCAGCACAGCAATTAAGGAAGCAAAGATAGGAAAGCCACCAGGGCCAGACGGCCTACCGGTAATATATTATAAAAAAATTGAGGACTTACTGTCTAACCCATTAAGAAGTATCTTAAAAGATGGAACCATGCCGGATTCTTGGAAAGACAGCCTTATTGCATTAATTCCAAAACAGGGAACGGACAATCTACTTATTAACAACTATAGGCCTATCGCACTTCTAAATTACGATTATAAATTATATGCAAATATTTTAGCCGAAAGATAAAAAAAAAGTCTTCCAGATGTATAATCTATATAATCTATATAATAATATATAATTTATATAACATAACATATATAATATATGATCAAGAAAAGATTACCGTACAGGAATTGGTGGAGACGGCTCAACTGACTAGCAAACTCAGAGGAATCTCAAAGCAAAAAATCAAAGCCATCCCACTAGCGGATCATGCAGTGCCAGCCAGCTCATCCCCAAAATAATGGGCGCTCCTCCCAAGGTGGCCACATTAAACGCTATCAGTTTGGTGTGTCTTGCCACCCTCATTATCATTGGGACAGTCTGTTGGTTAACTTCTCCCCCCAACAGCTCCCTCCCATCAATCGTGGTCACCTGCAACGGGTTGCTCAAAGGGGTAGTCTGTATCTGGTGTTTGGCTGCAAACTCCTTACTCATAAAATTGCAGGAGCTGCCTGAGTCCAATAGCGCCTTCATCTTTAATGGGTGTCCGTTTGGCAGCTCAAGCAACACCTCTATTACAAGCGCTGGCCTTGGGGGTTCCGGCGTGGGCACATTCACTGCTCTTTGGCCTGGCTGCTGTGCCCCGATGGTGGCAGCCAGGCGTTGGCTTTTACTTGCTCCTTAACCCCCTCCTCCTCCCCTCCAACAGCTCCCGCCATCCCTTGCCATTCCTTTCTTTGCGGGCAGACTCTGGCAAAGTGACCTGGCTGTTGGCAGAGAAAACATTTCTTGGCGCTCTTTCCCTCCTTCTTCCGCCCTTCGCTGGGGTTTGAAACTGCGCGCGCTGTGCCAATTTCCATCGGCTCTGCTGGCGGGGAATGCTGCTCAGGAATCTCTGGAATGTGAAAATCCCTCCAACGTTCCCCCTTCCCTTCCCGCTTCTCCAAAGCTCTCGCCTCCTGGCGTGCTCCTATGGCCAGCGCTGATTTAGTCAGCTGGTCCATAGACCCCGCCCTGGGCGCCCGGGAAAGTTCGTCCTTCACTGCCGAAGATAGTCCTTCTTCGAACAGCATTTGTATCGGTTCCGCCGATAAATCCCACCCCAATTTATGGATCAACATGGTGAACTCAGTCCAGTACTCACGGACAGATCGGCTCCCCTGTTTACACGCCATTAATTGTCTGCGCACCACTCCCTGCTCAATCTCGCTGGAAAACATCAGATCCATGGCGCGAAAAAACTTTCTCGAGTCCTTTAAGGCGTCATTATTCGCTGCCATCAGGGGCCTCACCCAGTCTTTCGCCCCTCCCTCGAGGTGCCCAATCACAAACGCAACTCTCGATTCCTCATCAGGAAAGTCATCAAACTGCAGATTGAGGGCATATTGCATCTCTGTTCTAAAGTCTTGATAGTTCTTGGGATCCCCCCCAAACTTCTGCACCAATCCTGGCACCTTCCTCGTGAGTGGGGTGGTTTTTCCCTTTTCTGCATCCTGAGCCCTCCTTTCCTCGAGCCTAGCCGTTTGCAGAGCTAGCTGGACCTCCAACATCCTGTACCTTTCTTCCAGGCTTGGACCCTCTCCAGCTCCTCCCGCTGCTCCGGCTCCTGCTGGGTTGCTCATGATGCCTCTCCTTGCACAAGCTGCTTTCAGAGACTGTTGGATTGCTGTGATGGGATGATGAGCTGCTTGTGCGTAAAAGCTTAGTCCCTCAGGGTTTGCTCAGCTTAGCAAAACTCTGTCCTTAGCGGAGCCCTTAAGCATGGCTCCCTCAGTCGCTGGCAGAATCCGACAGTGGGCGTTTGCGGAATCTCTTCCAACATAAAAGCTCCTTAACGGAAACGCGTCTTCTGGACTCTCGGCGTGACAGTTTCCGGCGAGGTGTGGGTGTCCCTATAGGAGGTCCTGAAACCTCCTCACTGTTTTCGCTTGAAGTGTCCCAGAGCCCCCTTTCCGACTCCCTTTCCCTCGGAGCTCCTTCTCTCCCCCTGCTGGTTCCTTCCTCTGCTGTTGAGTCTCTCCTAACCTCCTGGAGCCCTTCCACCACCTGCTCTGATGGCAGTTCCCTGACAGATATGATAGAGGGATTCTATTGATTTGTTGTCACATGCGCATAAAACAGAGGTTTTACCGTTAGAAAATCTATTGCTCAGCACATTTGAGGGGAACACATTAAATCTGGCTCTAACAAATGCGAGTCTATGCGACGCAGCCGATAAAGTAGACAGATATCGAGGTATCTGGGACATAGATGTAATGCCCTGATTTATCGGGGAACATGTACCTCCACCTGTAGTAAGATTTTGTTGCAAATCTACCTCCTCCAATCTTTGTTTGATGACCTTTTTAGCAGTAATTAGATCTAAATTAAGTATATCGGAAGGAGAGATTCCATAAGACAACAGTTTGGAATGGATTTTTGTTGCCCATGGGCTGGTGAATTCATCTCTCCAAAGGCACTGAATAAGATGGTAGTTTGGCAATTTATGCCAAAGGGACAGCCAATAATTAAAGTCATGTCTCCACATCAGAATCTCTAGGGAGGGGATCTTAAGATCTAGGCGAATGGCAGAGTTGCTTACACAGGAGGGTAGTTTCAAAAGGCGTCTTAGAAAAAGATTTTGCAATGTCACCAGAGGCAAGAGGTTTACAAAGGCGCCCCATAAAGGGACCGCATAGGCCATAGTTGCAACCACTTTCGCACTATAAACTTTTAAGGCAGATGGAACATGCATAGCCCCCTCCGTAAAGAAGAAGCGTAATAGAGCATAGATAAGGGCTTTAACCTTATTTTGTAAATATGTGATATGCGCTTTCCATCCCATATTATACTGGAAGTAAATTCCTAGATATTGAAATTTGTAAACTTGTTCAATTGGCTTCCCCTCGAGTTCCCATCTATACAGTTTACGACTCCTGGAAAAAATTAGGACTTTAGATTTGGAATGGTTAATAGTAAGTAAATTTGTTTGGCAGTATAACGCAAAAATCTTAAGGGCCCTCCTCAAACCGATTCGAGAATAAGAGAGGATCACCGCATCGTCAGCGTACAATAATAAGGGGCAGCGATAGTCTGCAAGCCTGGGTGCATGAATGGAGGTTTGGGCCTCAGCTAGGGGCGTTCTCATGTCACTAATATAGAGGTTAAAAAGATAGGGGGCAAGGATGCACCCTTGTCGTACCCCCTTATTTATTGGTACAGGGTTTGTGAGATCGCCCTCAGGTGTTAACCTCACCCTAGCGGCCGTACCTTCATGTAATTTAATCATAAGCCACAACAGCCTTTTATCTATGCCCCACTTTGCCAGTTTTTCCCATAACAGCTCTCTAGAGATACTGTCAAAAGCCGCCTTCAGGTCTATAAAAGCGGCACACAGAAGACCATGAGTAGGGGAAGAATACTTCCGCGCCAAATGATATAGAATTATAGCATGGTCAATAGAAGCGCGATTTGGTCTAAACCCAACCTGTTCATGACCTATCAGATTGGAATCTTCGGCCCATTGGGTTAGTCTGGTTAGCAGGAAGCGAGTATAGATTTTCCCGATGATTGATAATAAACTGATGTTACGATAGTTTCCTGGGTCCTCTGGTGGTCCTTTTTTATATATAGGAATTATGATGGACTCCTTCCATGATCTAGGTATCTGGCCCGTGGCATTGATTGCATCAAAGATTTTTGCAAGAATTTTAGCCCACCATGTTGGGTGTTGTTTAATAGCTTCCGCCGGGATCAGATCGGGCCCTGGGGCTTTATCAGTTTTCAGTTTAGCAATTAAATCTACTATTTCCTCCGGGTCAGTATCTGGCCATATGGGCAAGTGACTTGAAAGAGTATCAGATTGAGTGTTAGAGATATCTGTCTGGGAGAAATATTTTCTTAGAAATTGTTCCCATGTCGGGGCTGGGATAACCGTCAATGGGTATTTCCTCGATCTTTTGTTGATTAAATTCCAAAAAGCGCGAGAGCTGCGAGGCTTAGAGGCAGCAATCAACGCTTGCCAACGTCCTAGCTGCCACTCGTGCTTGGCTGACTTCTGTGCCTGTTTGTAAGCAATTTTGGCCTGCAAGTACTCTGGGGGGAGAGTTTCAGCTCCAGAAGATTTATATCTGTTGTAGATACAACAGAGAGAGAGTCTAGCTTGCTTACATTTGGCATCAAACCAAGGTGCACCGAACCTGGGTTGATCTCGGTTAACCAGGTGAGCCGGCATCGTAAAGAAGCTAGTTAAATCTGCAGAGAAGTGGGAGAACCACTCCAGTATCTTATTTGCTTCAGACAACTCCGCCAATGAAACAATAAGGGATTCGAAGATATTCCTCTGGAAGAATTCTGCATATTTTTGGGCCTGTTTCATAGACCATTTAATGCCTCTTACTTGAGCTGTGGCATTTAAACCTACATGAATTGGGTGTGTACCGCTAACCGGGTGCCAGTCAAGCGTTAGCTTGGCCGCTAGAGGTAGGTGGTCACTGGAATGTACATTATCTACTTTGAAATAAAAGAAGTTTGAAAATAGGTCTTCTGAAACTAGAAGATAGTCTAGGACACTATTTGATGATGTGCCCAAGTGAGTGAATTCACCTGGCACGTCCGGAGGGCAGTTGCCATTTAAAATGTTCAAATTCATACGGATGGCCAATTGATAAAGAAGGACTCCCGCCTCATTCACTCTGATGTCCTTAGATCTTCTTGATGTAAAAGAGATTAGATCAGATTTTGGGTAGGGGGGAGATACCCACCACTTGGCCTTAATTATCCCATTCCAGTTGGCGGCTGTACGTGCATTAAAGTCACCACCCATTATTGATGGAATATTAGGGTACATAACATAGCATGCCAATAAATGATCTTCCAGAGAATCCCATCTATAATGGAGGTCTGATATAAGACCACTTGGAGGAAGATAAACATTGGTGATTAATAGTGAGAATTTTTCACTTGAGATCAGACCAGTAAAAGCAAAAGGAGGAAAAGTCTGAACTAGCGAGAGTTTAGCTCTCATTTTAAGCGATATGGCGATTGCAAGACCGCCTCTGGACCGGCCACCTTTCTGGGAGGGGACAGCTGGAAGTGATATCAGTTCAAAGCCATTTATATCTATTTTATCTTCTTCCCATGTTTCTTGCAAAAGGATTATCTGAAAAGAGTTTATATAGGACAGAAATTCGGGATCTAATCTTTTCCTTTTCCAGCCAGCAATGTTCCAACTTAGGACTGCTAGCTGGGGACTTCTGTGTTGTTCTTTTAACAGTCAAAACGGAGGGGGGGGGGGTCAGACTCTCTGTTAGAGACAGAAGATGTAACAAAAAAGTCAGTTATTTTACTTTGGGAAGATGGTAACTGTGAGGAGCCCTCCAAATTAAAGTTTTTAACAATTTGGTTCGTCTGTTGGCACACTGTGGATGATCCACTGAAAGTAGATCCCTGAACAGGAAATCTCTTCATTTCGAGATTCTTGGTACAACTTGACAGCGAAATACCCAGGGAGGGAGAAATTGAGTCCGTCGGAGGAAACCCTCTCGCAGATTTATCATCCGACATTCGGATGATTTTATTGATGCGTCCCATCGGGTCTTCAATCGTTTCCGACGGCGGGTCCCGAGGTGTAACATTTGCAGTTTCCTTTGAGGAAGGTAATTGAGGGGGCATCACGGGGGCAGGAATTGTGGAAGGCTCTCTCAGGGGCATCACTTGTGGACTACTTCTATATCTGGTCGAAACTGGAGAAGATTCTAGCTCTGGCATAGATGAGTGAGTTAAAGGGGGATTTGAGTCAAGCAGGGAAATCAGAATTTCGTCCTTGGGTATGTTGGTCGATGAATATAGATGAAGGTTCAGTGAGGATGGCAGAGCCTGGTCGTCTCGTGATGTAGCGCACGGGGCAGAAGCAACTTGAAGATTTGAGTCTTGTCGGATGGTTTTTGTTTTCAGAGTGGGGCTGAGCTGAAGAAGGTCAACCACTTCTGTCCGGTGAGCCCAAGTGGGATTATTTGAGACATCGTTAGTATCTTCCCCTCTATGTTGGACTTGCAAAAGCTGAGATTTAAGCGTGTCAAATCTTTGCATCATCACCGACTGTTCTTTCGGAGGGAGGGCTCTGAACGAATCAATAAGTTCCCTTTCGTCAAGGGCAGTCTGCAGATTATCGTCCTCATATATGGCTGTTTGAGAGGGTATCGAGTTTGGTCGAGGATGGCACGCTGCAGAGTCATCGCGGTGGGGCCTGACAGTATTTTGAAGTAAGGCAGAGTCTCTTGTCCTAATGTCCTCACCGCCAGGGCACCTATTTAGAAGGGGTTTGATCTTGGTGTCTGTAAAAACCCTCGTTGCTACGATGTCGGCCATGGACAAAAGCGTTTTCCTCCTAACAATAATAGATGGTATCTTTTCAGAGCGGAACGCAAGTATCACCTTCAAGAAGTTGGACTGCCGAGGAAGGGGCATCACAGCATATAGGTCAATCTGATGTTTCTTAATTTTTAAAAGTTTGCTTAAACAGTCTTTAGCCCCTTCTAGCGTTGACCATCTTCCTATTTCCGACCTGACAGAAAGGCAACTTTTCTTGGGTTGCAGAGTTAATATCTGATTGTTCAATTGGGAATTTAAGATATATTTAATTTTAGTCTCCTTTATTTTATCTGAATTGGGGTGAGGCAGTAAGTTTTTGACCTCACAAACTGAGGATTGTGTTGTTGATTCAAGTTTTTCGATTTTCAGCAGGATATTGGATAATTGTGAAGATATCTCGTCCAGCCTTTTAAAAATACAGTGAAGGGTCTTAATTACTAAGTGTAACTGCTCACAACCAGGGAGCTCCCCCGTGTCAGATGCCAAGCCATCTTCCTGTGCTGAGAGTTTTCCTTTCATATTCTCCTTTACAGGCTTTACTTTTGAAACATTTTGAGTCATCGAAATTGGAGTAGCTTCTAAATCAATTAGAGGTAGGAAGCGATTTTGGGTTTCCACTGCAAAGCACTGCTCGGCATGGTCACTCCCTCCTCTATTCCGGTGAGGCACCAACCTTGATAGTTTTGGTTTAGGGGATGATAGGGGCTCGTCAAAGTCTCTCAAGCGTTTTTTCTGACCCATACTTTCCTCAGGCCAGGGATTATACAATTCTTGAAATAACATAGCACTTGACACACAATTAAGATAATGGCGATTCTCAACTCTTTTAGCAGCTAAGAGAGAAACAAAGAGCAGCCTGCAGCAGTCTGCAGCAGGGCCAAATCTCTCAGAGAGTTTCTGCAGCAATTATAAAATACTTCAAAAACTGACTGGGTCAGTTAAGATAAAATATAAAAGATTAAAAGAAGTCCGAAGAGCACCGGTAAGCGCGTCTTACCTCGGCGCCATGTTGGCCCCTCCTCTCCAAGATATGTTCAAAAATGCAATAATAGTTTTGACTCCGTGCTAGCATTTGAGTGATAAAGGACCTAAAAGGACGTGGACAACAATTAAGGATTTATTATGTTTTCAGAATGTATTGGAAAATTTATATAGAAAGGATTATTGTTTTGTGTACATTCCATAAAATGTAAAAGAAAAACAAAGCAAGAAACAATTATGCTAAACTTAAAATAATCCCCGGCCCAACTAAACATTTGTCCCACCCCAGAAAGAAAATAACAACAACAACAACAACAACAAACCACCGTTTGAGGTGCAACAGAAACACAGCCAGAGACAGAGCGAGAACCTGAATCAGTGCCATAACCAAGCCCTCATTCAGAACCAGAGCCTGAAAAAGAGCCACAGCCCGAACCAGAGCAACAGCAACAGCCACAGCCTAGAGCCACAGCCTGAGTCTGCAACAGTACTTGATAGAGTGCCGGAGCCTGAAACAGAGAAACAGCCTCAAACAGAGCCTGAGCATGAAACAGAGGCAGAGCCACAGCCACAGCCTGAGTCTGAAACAGTCCTTGATAGAGTGCCAGAACCAGAGCCAGAGCGAGACCCTGAATCAGAGGCAGAGTGAGACCATGAATCAGAGCCAGAGCCGGAGCCGGAGCCGGAGCCAAAGCCAGTGCTTGATAGAGTGCCAGAGCCTGAAACAGAGGCAGAGGCAGATACAGGGCTTGAAACAGCATCGGAGCCTGAAACAGAGAAACAGCGTGAAACAGAGACAAAGGCTGAGACACAGGCCGAGCCTGAAATAGAGCCAGAATAAGTGCTAGAGCCAAAGACTGAGACAATGCCTAATAAAGAGCAGAAGCCTGAGCCTGAGCCTGAGCTTGAGCCTGAAGCAGAGCTTGATACAGTGCCAGAGCCTGAAACAGAACCAGAGCCACAGCTACAGCCATAGCGCCACAGCCTGAGTCTGCAACAGTGGTTGATACAGCGCCGGAGCCTGAAACAGAGACACAGCCTGAAACAGAACCTGAGCCTGGTTATTAGCATGGCAATTAAAGAAGAGAGAGGCAGAAAAGCTTATAAATAGAGTTAAGTGCGAAGGCAAAATAATAAACAACCCTAAAGAAATAGAGAAATGATTTCTCGAATTCTTTAGAGAAATCTATAAGGAAGGAAATGAAACAACAGAAGAAGTTAAAGAACATTTAGAACAGTACTGTCTTCCGAAACTTGCTAAAGAACAAAAAGAACTGTTGAATGCCCCTATCACATCGTACGAAATTCAAAGACCAATTAAGGAAGCAAAGATAGGAAAGCCACCAGGGCCAGACGGCCTACCGGCAATATATTATAAAAAAATTGAGGACTTACTGTCTGACCCATTAAGAAGTATCTTAAAAGACGGAACCATGCCGGATTCTTGGAAAGACAGCCTTATTGCATTAATTCCAAAACAGAATTATTAACAACTATAGGCCTATCGCACTTCTAAATAACGATTATAAATTATATGCAAATATTTTAGCCGAAAGATCCAAAAAAGTCTTCCAGATGATGATACACAATGACCAAGCTGGCTTTTTGCCTGGGAGGCACATTTATAGCTGTGATGGCCTGGGAATCCGATTCAGAGGCTGAACCGGAGGAATCCCAGCCTGCACAGGAATCCCCGCCTCCAGGGCCGGCTGAACTGGGGCAGGGCCTTGGATCTGAAGAGCCTGCACCTGTGCCGAATCCTCAGGAGCAGGCACCAGGTGATTCCACTCTAGCTCCAGAGGTGATTAAGGACACAGTGCCTACAGGTGCGCCTCTCCCGGCCCTGCCAGAGGAAGGAGAGTCTCCCCCTGGGTCCAGTAACTCCCCAGCCTCTCCTGAACTGCAGAGGCTTAGGGCAGAGAGGCGGAGGGAACTAGTTTCTCCCAGGAGGAGTGCTCGCCTTAAGGCCAAGCGATGCGGGTCTCCTGGGGGCTGGGGCTGCCCCTGGCCTCAGAGAAGATAAAGGCCAGTCAGCCCGGTCCCAGGTTGTGGGAGCAACGTCGTTGAGTACCTGCTCCTGCCCGGACCCAGACCTGACCCTCCAGTGTTCCTGTCCCCGCCCGGCTTCCTGCTTCGGACCTCCCCCCGCTCCTTGTGAACTGTTTCCAGGCTAGTGACCCAGGACCGGACTTTGACTACGCCAACGGTAACCTTCCCCCGGGACCAGCACAATAGCAACACTAGAAACATTATAAACCTATTAGCGTATTTAGACTTAAGAATAGAAAAGAAGGCAGTCTTAATGGCTATAGATGCAGAAAAAGCTTTCGACAGGGTATCCTGGAAATTTATGAAAGGTCTATTACACCATATGGATTTTGGTGTACAGTATATAAAAGGGACTGAAGCAATATAATCAAAACAAAAAGCTAAAATCATAATGGAAATTTATCACAGGAGTGTGAAATCAGTAAAGGGGTCAGACAAGGTTGCCCACTATCCCCCTTAATTTTCATATTAACATTGGAAGTTTTATGTAAACAAATTAGGGAAGAAAAAGAAATAAAAGGGATTATGCTGGGAAATAGAAGTTACAAAATGAGGGCATTTGCTGACGATTTAATTATAACTATGGAGCAACCAAAACAGAGTTTAAGAAAGGCGTTGGAAATAATATATGGCTACGGTAAAGTTGCGGGGTTCAAAATGAATTTAAACAAGACAAAACTATTAGTTAAAAATATGTCGCCAGATGAAAAAGCAGAATTAGAACAAATAATACGCATTAAAATCTACCCCCAAATCAAGTATTTAGGATTATGGATAACACCAAAGAAGATTAACTTATATGAAGATAATTATACCAATTGTTGGAAAGATTATCAAAAGACAGTTGGAGACATGGACAAGGTTAAATTTATCATTCCTGGGCCGTATTTCGGTAATTAAAATGATAGTTTTACCGAAGCTACTCTTTCTATTCCAAACGATTCCAATTACAGGAAAGACCAGCAGTATCAACAAGTGGCAAAAAGAAATTTCTAAATTTTTGTGGAAGGGTAAAAGACCAAGAGTAAAGCATAAGATATTAATAGATACTGTAGAAAGAGGTGGCTACGGGTTACCAGATTTGAAGCTATATTACGAAGCCTCATGTCTTCTCCGGTTGAAAGATTGGTATTTATTAAAAAATTGGGATATTTTAGATCTAGAAGGTCATGACACCCGTTTTGGGTGGCATGGCTATCTTAATTATGGGAAAATAAAGACGCATAGCAGTTTTTCAAATCATATAATAAGAAATGCTATATATAAGGTATGGGGAAAATACAAAAGATATTTGGAACAGAAAACCCCAAGATGGAACTCTCCACTAGAAGCAATCGCTGTTAAAAAAAGGAACAACATCAAAGAGAACTGGATAACGTATAACACAATATTAAGGGGGGAGGAGGAGGGTCAACTAATATTGATAAGTTATGAGAAAATAAAAGATCACTTTTTCTAGTTGGCTAGATTACTTCCAGGTGAATGAAGTGTTCAGACAGGATAAGCAGATAGGTTTTGAAAAGGAGTCTTCAAGATTTGATAGAGAACTACTGAATAGTAAAACCAAAATAATTGCAAAAATCTATAGACTTCTTTTAGACTACGAAGTAATGGATGAGGAGGTTAAGGCTTCAGTGATAAAGTGGGCCCAAGATGTGGGCTGTCCAATTATGCTAAAAGATGGGGAAAACTGATGGAATGGAAATTTGAAATTTACAGCCAGCTATAATATAAGAGAGAACATGATGAAAATGGCTCGTAGGTGGTACCTCACTCCTTCCAGATGATCAAGAATGTATAAAAATTTGGCGAAATGTGGAGGAAATGACGGTGACATGAGCCACATGTTGTGGACATGTGAAAAGATTAAGATTTGGGGGGGGGGATATACGATGAATTAAAAAAGATGATGGGGATAACTTTTACGAAAAAAACGGAGGCATTTCTATAAAGTATTTTAGATAAAGAGATCCCAAAAATCTAAGAGAGGATTATTGTTTTGTGTACATTCCATTGTAAGAATGGAAACAGAGCCAGAGCCACAGCCACAGCCTAAGTCTGAAACAGTCCTTGATAGAGTGCCAGAGCCAGAGCCAGAGCCAGAGCGAGACCCTGAATCAGTGCCATAACCAAGCCCTCATTCAGAACCAGAGCCTGAGAAAGAGCCAGAGCCAGAACCAGAGCAACAGCCATAGCCACAGCCTGAGTCTGAAACAGCCCTTGATAAAGAGCCAGAATCAGAGAATCAGAATCAGAGTCAGAACCAGGTCTTCGGTAAAGACATGGTCTGGTCTTAGCGCAACTGCTCCTCCCACCCGCGATAACAGAGATTGGGTGTTCCAATACATCCCCCCGTAGGGAACCTGCCCCAGCCATTCTGTTGGCTGAGGCCCCCTCCCAGGCAGCCCTGACCCTTTCCCCTTAAAAAGCAAAATACAAATTATACAATAAGCTAAAAAAAATAGTAAAAGAAAAAGAAAGCAAGAAACAATTATGCTAAACTTAAAATAATCCCCGCCCCAACTAAACATTTGTCCCTGTGGAGTTTGGAACAGACAAGGTTAAAACTCCGTGGTGTCCTGTATCTGCGAGGAGCTTGACGCAGAGAAGTGCGTCACAGTCTGTGAGCAGACTTGCTTTCGCTTCTGCCTGAGAGACACAGCTCAGCTCCGAGGCTGCAGGCTGTGTGTGCTTTTGGCACAGAGAAATGCCGGAAAGCTCTGATGGAAAGAGACTGATTTATGGCTTGTAAATAAACGCTACTAGAGATAAGAACCGAACTGTCTCTGGACTTGATTTATCCCTTTTTCTCACACGGACGCAGGACCGCTGCTACTCTGCTATCCTGCTAGGCCAGCTTCGGAGACACAGAGGCTGCGCAGGGAAGCCTGGCTGGACGCAGGATTTATATTCACACGAACAGGTTATGGAAGTTCCGCGTTTCCTGACAAGTGTGAGAAGGGAGGAAGACCACCAGCTTTGAGTTGCTGTGATCTCCTGCCAGGAAGGGCAGTGGGAGATGCTGGTGATCGGAGCCAAGAGCCAAGAGAGACGGCTGCTTCGGAGGTCCAGCTTGCTGGCAGAGTGAGTACGCTTTAAGCCCCGGTGGGTGGAAGATGGCTGCTCAGGCACAGCAGGGCCATGAGAGTTTCAATATCCCCTTCGAAAGATTAAATGGGGCCAATTGGGAGGCCTGGTCAAGAAGAGCCAGGGGGTGGTTTGTGGCCACAGGGCTCTGGAGTCCAGTCCAGAAGGAGCCGGCCCCACCCACGCAAGCTACTGCTCTGCTGAGGGAGAGAGAGCAGAGGCAGCTTTGCATGTTGCAAGCATCTCTGGACGCTTTGCTGTTGCCTCATCTGGAGGGCATTAAATTGGCCCAGGCCGCCTGGCAGGCGCTGAGGAGTCTGTGTGAAAGCTCAGCGGGAGCCAGACCAGAGGGGGATGGAAGCCCAGGAGGGGCTGAAGGATGCCCAGAAAGCCCAGTGGGGGCTGGCACTGTGTTGGGAAGCTGTTGCAATGCTTCAACACGTCTGTGTGATGGACTGTGTACAGGAGAAAGGCTGAGAGCTGAAAAGAGGAAAGCAGTGGCAAGCTGTTCCTCAGGCAACAGTGCACCCAAGAGTGGGGGTGCAGGCCGATCCAAGAGCTCTGAGAAAGCGAAAGTCTCCGAAAGTTGTTTGTGCTTTGCTGCGACGTCCAACAGCGCTGGGAAGCATCCGCTTGAAGCCCAGGCTGCCAAGGACACCAGCTGGAGTTGAATGTTAACAAAGCAGTTTCCCAAGGCCGGTTCTCAGCAGCGACGTGGGAAAACGGCAGGCCAGGAGAAAAACAAAGACAAGGCGTCTTATCACCTCACAGCTGCGACGGCGTCTCTGGGAAAAGGCAAAAGCCTTGGTCGGGGGGAGGCTGTGTCCATGGCAACCGGTGGGGGTGCGAGCAATGCCATGGCAGCTTTGGAAAACAGCCAGAGAGACACTTTATCTCTTATTATCGACTCTGGAGCTTCTCACAGTCTAGTGCCATCTAGAGAGTTCCTGAGGAACTGCAAGACAGTTAAAACTGAACGCTATGTCAAATTAGCAGATGGGTCTCAGAGACCATTGACTGAATCTGGGTTTTTATATTGTTTTTTCTTGGATCATTGGGTGCAGGCTTTTGTGGTCCCAGAGCTTGCACACTCTCTTTTAAGTGTGCCAGCACTAGATGATGAGGAGTTCGATGTTCTGTTCTCTAACAATTTGTGCTCCTTTTACAGGGATGGGAAGAAGGTCTACAGTGTTGAGCGAAAAAACAGGCTCTTTCTGGTGCAAATGCCTGTTGAAAATGGGAGCGGTGGAAAAATGGGGCTGGTGGAAAATGGGGCTAGTGGAGAGTCCATTGAAGATGCCCATGTGCAGTGTGCAAACGTCCCACCACACAATTATTGTATACACATGTGGCACCGAAATTTTGGGCACGCTGGGTGGTCGCTTGTGCGAAAAGCTGCAGAAAACACCATTGGTTGTAGGTTCAAGGCTTGTGACAAATACCTAGATTGTCAAGCCTGTAAGCAGTCGAAGGTCACAACATGCACATATCCCAGGTCAGAGAGGAGAACCAGCAAACCCTTTAAACTTGTGCATGCAGATTTGTCAGGTCCCGTGCCAACACCTTCTTTAGCTGGGTCAAAATGGATTCTGGTTCTGATTGACGATTTTTCAAAATTTTCTTGGGTTTTTGCGCTTAAATGTAAGTCAGAAGCAGCTGCGCTGATCAGGGATTGGATCACAGCGATAGAGCTGCAGTTCTCTACCAGGGTGATTTCCTTTCAATCTGATCATGGGGGGGGGGGGGAGTTCACAGGTTCTGCGCTGCAATTGTTTTTCAGGCAGAAGGGTATCAGTCATCGACTGACGACCCCCCACTCTCCGCAACAGAATGGGGTTGCAGAGAGAAAGTTTCGCACACTACAGGAATCTGCAAACGCTATGCTGGCAGACTCGGGTTTACCACAGCGCTTTTGGGCTGAGAGTTATAAGACAGCATGTTTTTTGCAAAACGGGGTGTACAATTCCAGTGTAGGCAACACACCGTATTTCTTGTTGCATCAGAAGAAGCCGAAAGTACACTACTTTCATGTCTTTGGTTCTCAGGCTTGGGTTCTCATTCCAAAGGCCATGCGCAGAAAGGGTGAGCCAAGGTCCAGGAAGATGATCTTTGTAGGCTATGAGCCGGGTTCAAAGGCATGGCGTTTTGCATACCCTACTGGCAACCAGTCTAAGCTGCTTATTAGCGGCAGTGCTGAGTTTTGTGAGCAGAGTGGGTGGAAACGTCTTCATGGGAACCCGGATGTTCTGTTAGACTCAGGTGAGAAAGAGGAGGAGGACGAGGCTGAACCTGTTGCTGAGATGCACGGTCCACAGCCACAGAGTCCAGAGCAGGGATCTCCAAGGGGGAGGCTCCGTATCTCTCCAAAAGGGAGTCCCAGGACCCCTCCACAGGTTTCTGTCAAGTCTGAGCTAAGGAGTGAACCATCCTCGCCAGCAGAACCAGCTGTACGCTCGAAACGGCGCAGCAAGTCAGAGGGGGATGTTTCAGACACAGAGGATAGTAGGGCTGATCCAGGTGAATCAGGCGCAGTTCCAGAATTCACGCTGAGGAGGTCAGCAAGATCAACCAAGGGAAAGCCACCTGAAAGGTATGAAGCCACTAGTGTCTGGGTTGGTGTGGCTAGATGTGAACCTGAATCCTTTGAGGATGTTCAAAAGTTGCCTCAGGAAGAAGCCAGCAAATGGCGTGAGGCGATGCAGAAGGAGATGAACTCAATGGAGTCTCTTGGTGTGTTCTCACTCACTCAGCTGCCGGCTAACCAGAGAGCTCTTAGTTGCAGGTGGGTTTACCGTTTGAAACCCACAGAAGCGGAAGAACCACAGTATAAAGCGAGATTAGTGGCCCGAGGATTCACACAGAAAAAGGGTGTCCACTTCACGGAGGTGTATTCGCCAACGTCACGAGCGGAGACTCTAAGAACGCTTTTGGCGATAGCAGCACAGAGAGGTTGGAAGGTGAACCATTTTGATGTAGATGTCGCCTACCTGAACTCAGATCTCAAGGAGGAGTTGTACATGCTTCCTCCTCCAGGGTTTGAAGTCAGTGAGCCAGGCGTCGTGTGGCGGTTGCACAAATCCATCTATGGATTACGCCAATCTGCCAGGAATTGGAATATGTGCCTACATGAAGCCTTAGAAGAGCTAGGTTTTAAGAGATCTCTTGCAGACAGTTGTCTTTACATTAGAGGTTCAGGCGTAAAACAGCAAGTGGTGCAGGTGTTTGTTGATGATATCTTAGTCATGACACAGACAGGTGAACAGGTGGAGAAGTTTGCTAAAGAGCTTGGAAAGCGGTTCAAGCTAAAGCAGCTTGGAGATGTCAAGTCCTATTTAGGCGTGCAGATCACAAAAGCAAGTAATGGAAGCTTCTTGCTTTGCCAGAAAGGTAAGATTGAACAGTTGCTTGAGAAGTTCAGAATGTCTGATTGTGCAGGTGCCAGATCACCCATGGAGACTGGATACGTGAAGGAGTGTCAGCAAGTAGAACGCGTGGTGTTCGAAAATACTGAACTCTTTCAGTCAGCTCTGGGTAGTCTGTTGTATCTGTCACAGTGGAGCAGGCCAGACATTGCATTTGCTGTCAATCTGCTCAGTAGAGAGGCTTCAAGTCCTAGTGTGCAGGTCTGGAACGGTATAAAGCGGGTGCTGCGTTGCGTGGCAATACCCGCCCCCTTCCCACAGATGGTTAAATAAAGACACGGACAACAGAATTTAGGTTAATGGGCGAAAATGGCCACAACTTTATTGATTACAGGTAAGAGCGGTATTGGCCTTAGGCATTGGCCCTAACAGACTATCCGGTACTAACCAGGAAGGGTTAACACCAACAGGGGGAGCCACCCCAGATGTACATCCGTAGGCGCTCCCCAAGGGGTTACCGCTCGGGAGCGCGCTTTAGGCCCTAGCCTCCGTAGGTTTCGGACAAGGCGACGCTCCTCGGAATCCTTTAACGAACCACCCTTCAAGAATTGGGGGAGGTGATGGCGATCCTCCCCCCCGACCTCATTTGCATAACAATACCCCGGCCAATGCCTAACCGCCACACGAGCCAGGCTCGCCGCCAATACCCTCAAACCTGCAACCAATCCCTGATTCCCTGAAAAATGTCTGACAGCCAAATGTCATTCCCCGCATCAGAAAGATGCACGCCATCCCCGCGGTAGAGTGATTCATTCATGGACTGAATGCGCGGATGTTTGATAACCAGGCCACCCATGGCTGCCACTCTCCGCGCCACCGAGCGTTCCAAGATCCTCCTTGCTCTGCTCACTGCCACGGGATTTGCTGCGTCCCGCCAAAAGCGCCTCTCTAGCAAGGAAGACCAGATTATTGTCAAATTAGCATGCCGGGCCCGCAACTCCTCCAGGTCATTGAAAATGCTCCACCTCAAGTCCACCCATTTTCTATAAGCCAGGTCATTCTCGCCTAGTTGTATGACCAGCGCATCAGGTGGACCTTGCACTGTAACTCTTTTTATAACCGTTGGGAGGAACTCCTCCCAACGCATTCCCCGCCGCGAAATCCAAGACACTTCAACATAGCCAGGGAGTTGCAGGTCCCCACACCAGCCTCTGGAGGCCGCACGCAATCTTGCCCAGTGCACGATACTATGGCCAATGATCCAGAGCCGCACCGACCCGGTACCTGAAATAAGAGTGTGAGAAAACCAGGTCGGGGGGTTGGTGACGTAAGGGGGAGTTAACGGGGGTTGCGGATGTAACCCCTGTATGCACTAGACTTCCACCGCCCCATGTCCATTATTCTCTCGGCCGGTAAACCCATGTGGACTGCAGTGGTCGCAGCTCCAATGCGGAAAGAGTGTGTGGCATACTCCTCGGGTGGAAGACCAATGGCCGCGATCGCCTTGCGCATAATCCTCGTGAACTGGTGTTTAGACAGATGCGCGCCATCGGCATGAATGAAGAAAGGGCCGCTGGCCTTAGGTCTTGCGCACAGAAACTTTCTAGCATCCTTTACTGGGCAAGGGCCAGCCTTTTGAGTTGCCTGCAGACGGATTAGCGCCCCTCTACCCAGCTGATCGGTCTTAGAGCTGCGTATTTTGAGTATTACCTCAGAGCTGGACAAGGTAATGTCCTCCAACAGTAGCCCCCTGTTGCTACTAGACAGCTGGCCCTCACAGACCAACTCGCCTATGCGCAAGGCCCCGAAGAAGGCGAAGGAAAATGCTGCGGAAAACAGCCTGGCCTCGTACTTGGACCAGCAGAGGACCCTGAGCTTCCTGCGAATCTGGGTGAGTATGTCGTAGGTAATGGGCCTCCTGCTATCAGAGCTGGGAGGCCGCGACCTGCGCCACCCCTCTAGCATTTTCCGCACGACGAAATGAGCACAGGGGTCTACTGAGGACAGGGCTTTAGAGAAGAAGGATATTGCTGCTGAATGAATGTTGAGGGTTTTGGGGGCCCGACCCAGATCGCGGAGGCGAACAAGATACTCTATGACCTCTGAACTAGATGGGGGCCTGCCAAGTTTAAACCGCTCTTTTTGTTGGCGGAATGATGTAAAATCTAGCCAGGCCTTGTTATATGATCTTAAGGTTGAGGGTGCCACTGCCGACAATACTCCCTTTATAGCTTCTCGTTGCCAATACTCCAGAGGTGCTCCGGAAACGGTTGCGGCAGCTGCTGCGCATCCGGCGCCAATAAGCGAAAGCGGTCCATCTGAAACCGAGACAGAGCATCCGCGATGTTATTATCGACTCCCGGAACAAATCTGGCTGAGGCATATAAGTTTAGCTGGAGGCAAGAAAGGACAAAATACCGAAGGAGTGCCGCCACTCTGGGGGAATGTGAAGATTGTTTGTTTAAGACAGACACGACTGCTTGGTTGTCTGTCCAGAAGCACACCCTGTGGTTTCTAAATTGCTCTGCCCAGATGTGGATTGCAACTACAATGGGGAAGAATTCTAAGAACGTTAGATCACGTAATATGGGTTTTCCTTGCCAGGCTGAGGGCCAACGTTGAGCACACCACTGACCTCTGAAGTACACCCCGAAACCCAAAGAACCCGCCGCGTCCGAATGCACCTGGAAATCCTCTAGCAAGGCCATGCTGTCTTGCCAAAGCGAAATCCCGTTATAACAATCTAGGAATTGGAGCCAAACTTGGAGATCTGCCTTCACTGCCTTTGAGAGGCGGACCCTATGATGTGGCGATTTTAGCCCTGCTGATAGCTTTGCTAGACGACCACAAAAGGGGCGACCAGGGGACACTACGCGGCATGCAAAATTGAGATGGCCCAAGAGTGATTGAATCTGTCTGAGAGTGACCTTTTTGAGGGGCAATATCTGCGAAATAAGCTCCTTTAGGGCCACCAGTTTCTCGATAGGAAGGCGAGAAGTTTGAGCGATTGTATCGAGTTCTATGCCCAGATATGTCATCTTGGTGACGGGGCCCTCCATCTTATCATTTGCCAGAGGGACGCCCAGCTCCGCCGCCAAGGCCTCGAAGGCATGTAGCAGGGCCTTGCAGTGATCCGCATTACTTGCTACCAGAATAAAGTCATCTAAGTAATGCCCCACCCCCCTGGAGCCAGTCTTGAACTTGAGTGCCCATTCCAGAAAGGTGCTAAATGTCTCGAAGGCGGCACAGGCGATCGAGCATCCCATCGGCATGGCTTTGTCGATAAAGTAATAGCCCTGAAATTTGAAGCCTAACCATCGGTGGTCCTGTGGGTGGACTGGGAGAAGGTGGAATGCCGACTCAATATCACATTTTGCCATAAAGGCACCCCTACCGAAAGACCGGACGAAAAGGGGCGAGCCCAGGCCAGCCTGACCTTAAGTGCCCTCAGGAAGGCCCGCCCCTGAAGCCGTCCCATTGGCTAGCGACACTGCCACTGAATAATAATGAAATCTAGTTCCCGCGGGGCTTTGCTAGCCCCGCTAGATTGTGGGCGGGGTCGTGAGCCCGCAAACCCCCCCCCCTCCTGAGATCGGGAGTGGCTTTACCTGCAAGATACCAAAGATTTTTGTCTTAGGTTGCCAGCCCAAGGAGAAGTCAAACTGACATGCTTTGTGGACGCAGATTGGGGTAACTCTGAGAACCGCAGATCAGTGTCAGGCCTAGTGGTGAAGTTTGGGGACTCAGTGATTGGGTGGAGGTCCCAGAAGCAAAATCTCATAGCGCTTTCATCTACTGAAGCTGAGTTCAGTGCGCTATCAGATGCTTGCAGAGAGCTGGAGTTCTATGTGTGTTTGGTCGAGGAAATCTGTGGAGAGAATTGTCTGCCCGTTGTGGTGCATGAAGACAATCAACCATGCCTTAAATTGGCTGAGACGGGGCAATTTAAGGCGAGGACCAAACATTTGGACATACGTTTTCAAAATGTGTGTCAGAGCGTTCGTGAGGGGCTAGTTGCTCTGAAATACTGTCCCTCAACAAAGAACTTCGCTGATGGTTTCACAAAACCATTAACCTTCCAGAAGCACGAGGAGTTCTGTGAGGGTCTGTGTATGGGGAAAGCATTGTTGGCTATTGTCCCCAGATGCAGGACAAGAGGGGTGTGGAGTTTGGAACAGACAGGGTTAAAACTCCGTGGTGTCCTGTATCTGGGAGGAGCTTGACGCAGAGAAGTGCGTCACAGTCTGTGAGCAGATTTGCTTTCGCTTCTGCCTGAGAGACACAGCTCAGCTCCGAGGCTGCAGGCTGTGTGTGCTTTTGGCACAGAGAAATGCCGGAAAGCTCTGATGGAAAGAGACTGATTTATGGCTTGTAAATAAACGCTACTAGAGATAAGAACCGAACTGTCTCTGGACTTGATTTATCCCTTTTTCTCACACGGACGCAGGACCGCTGCTACTCTGCTATCCTGCTAGGCCAGCTTCGGAGACACAGAGGCTGCTCAGGGAAGCCTGGCTGGACGCAGGATTTATATTCACACAAACAGTCCCACCCCAGAAAGAAAATAACAACAACAACAACAACAAACCACCGTTTGAGGTGCAACAGAGACACAGCCAGAGACAGAGCGAGACCCTGAATCAGTGCCATAACCAAGCCCTCATTCAGAACCAGAGCCTGAAAAAGAGCCACAGCCCGAACCAGAGCAACAGCCACAGCCACAGCCTAGAGCCACAGCCTGAGTCTACAACAGTACTTGATACAGTGCCGGAGCCTGAAACAGAGACACAGCCTCAAACAGAGCCTGAGCCTGAAACAGAGGCAGAGCCACAGCCAGAGCCTGAGTCTGAAACAGTCCTTGATAGAGTGCCAGAGCCAGAGTGAGACCCTGAATCAGAGCTTCCGGTTTCCGTCGCTGAACTGAAAGGGAGTGTGGAGAAACTCCGGAGGAGTTCTCCGAGTAATACAGGGGCTTGGGGGTGTCGCAAAGGCACTGCGCCCCCCCAGAAAGCTCAAGGGGGAAGCCCTTGAGGGAAAGAGCCCCAGCCGTGTGGATGCAGCTCCCCGTTTTTCTGGGTTTCTTTTGTTAAGGAGCTCGAAGCGGAGAGCACAAAAGGGGAAACAGCGACCCTGTATTACGATGCCTCTGGCTCCCTCTGAAGAATGCGATGAACCTCCTCAACCATAAGAACGGAACCCTTAGTGTGAGTAGTCTTTTTTTATGCCGAAAAATTTAATGTTACACTAAGAGAACGTCGGATGTTAGAAGATTTAATCTGGGAATTTATCTCGATAGAGGACTAAAATGGCGCTGGCTACAAAGTAGCAAGGAGGAGACAGGAAGTTTTTTCTTTCCGCCCGACTGTGTGAGTTACTAAGTAACTGTCTTGGACTTCTAATGTAACGAACGTAAAAATTTGAAACATTCCACAATCCTGGACAGCCAGCCTCTTTGGAGAGGAGCGGCTTAAATCTAAAATCTAAAAAGAGAGAGAGTAAATAACGGAAGGCTGCAGAGCAGTTTGAAATGGAGCTTTGCAGATCGGGAGAGAAGAGCTGCCTATGGAACTCTATGTAGAAGGGCACGGAAAAAACGGCTCGAGAAAACCGTCGGAAATATTAATAAAAAGAACTCTCCCTAACTTGTTGGCTCTCGTGGACACGCTGGAGGTTTGCTCAAGGCCTCTACGACTGAAACAAAAAACCATACGAAGCTAAAATATATTCCTCCAGCCCACCCTGTCAAAACTGTACATATACCATGCTCATAAGTTCGTGATTATCATTTTTTCCCCCTCCCCTGGTCCCCCCCTTCTACCCCACGTTCAGTTATACCATTCATGACATTTACATTTTTGTGTTAAGTCAAAAAATAAATTGGTTACTCTATATTTTTTTCCTTCCCCTCTCCTGTCCCCTCTCTCCCTCCTCCCTCCCCTCCAACTCTGTTTTACTGTCTGTTTCTCTTTCCTCTTTATTTTAATAACATAAGTAACAACTTATCCAACCTACTTTCTACTCACCAATTTTTGGAGGAACTCTAAATCATCGGAATCATAACATTTAATTTAGGACGATCCTTTATCTCCTGAAAACACAATCAATGGGATAACAGCTAACGGAACATCTGAGGCACCCAGTGTGGTTTCCTGGATATAACTACACCTCACCTAAGACCGAAAAAAGAGACGCATTGGAATTTGGAACTGGAAATTCCAAAGTGCAATAAAACTTTGCACAGCCCCCAGCGAACTGGACTAAATAAATAAGTGGCTGAAAACTACAGGATTATACAAGTGGCTGAAACTACTGAATATATAGAGACTATACAATTTCTTCTTTCCCCCCCCCTGGAATATAACAGAATGTCACCAATTTTTGTTTACGCTTTTTTGTTTTTTGCTCATCTCCCCTCTGTCTCTGAAACAATTATACTAATATACTAATACAAAGCAAATATTTAACAACAAAAAGTTTCTGGAAATATAAGCGGGACTGGTTAATACTGTGTGAATAATTGATGTAAGTAAACTGAAATAAGGTATTGAAAGCCCCCTTGATACTAAGAAAACAAAAGAGGATAGGAGGTCAGGAGGGCAAGAGTTTTAAACTAATACAGTTTAAGGTGTTTATGGTGTGGAAAACATAAAAAAGGGGGGGAAATAGATTGTGAGCCCTTTAGGGGAGAGAAATATAAACCACAGGATGTCGGGGGAAAATGGTAAAAAAGTTGGAGGGACCCCGGGAGAAAGAAAAGCATCTCGACAAGAGGAAATTAAAGACTTAGACTTTTTGTGCTTTAAGATTAAAGAGGAATTTAAGCAAAGGGAAACACACATGGAAAACAAACTAGGAGAAATACAGGAGCAAATTGATAGGAAAATAGAAAGTGCTGTAGGCGAACTCTCGAAAAAGATACAAGATTTGACAGTTAAATCAAAAATAATTGGGACTTCCGGAGGCGGCGCGAAACGGCAATGGCGGTCCTCCTCTTGCGCTGAGGAGGAAGCTCTGCAGAATCGGGTCGTCCGCTACGCAAAGCGGAGACCCTCATCGAAAAACCACAGGCAGCAAGAGCCTGTGGCCGTGGGACTCGGCGGGCGCCAGAAGCGGCTCCTAACACCGAGAAGAGACCCCGTAAGGAGCCTCTGACCGTGGAGGGGGTCGCGGCGCTGTGAGTCGATCGCTACTCTGCAGAGTGAAGCCGCGCAGCTGCTGCTGGTGAGCGCTGACCTTTTTTCCTTGAAAAATTTGACTTCAGGAAACAACAGCCCGTGAGTAAAGATGAGACTGTAACAAAATTTTGAGCCAAAATTAACAGAAATTGGGTTGAAAGCGGAGAGACGTCAAAAGGAAGTCCGTCTTCCGCTGCTGCGGTAATATCAAAGCAAAGATCCTGAGGAATGGAGCCTGTGAAGAGGCGTTAAAATTAACTGATCTTGGCTTCCACAGAAGTTGGGTTAGGGCAAAGTGAAGATTTAAGTTATTTTCCTGACTTATCTTTTATGGAACTGTGTCAAACTTCTTCTTTTGGGAATTACAAATTTTGACTGAGAGACCCAGGTGCTTGGGCTGCCTGAACAATAGAACTGTCAGTTTGCAGTTTTAGTTACATGGTATCTGGGATCTGTTATAACCTGAGTGCCTAAAGACTTGCTACTTTGAAACATTAAATTGGCACTTATCAGAAACAGTGTAATATACTCAAACCAACTCTGCTAAACTCAAGTTTGTGAAGGTTCCTGGACATTAAATTGGATTTTATGGACTCTTATCGGTATGGCTTTTCCCCTCAAGACATTTTGAGCTCCCTCTAGAGGATTTTACTTTACTTTCTCTTTCCTTTCCTCCTGTGTGACTGTTTACTCTCTGGGCTGTTGCATTCCCATGGGAACAAGTTGGTTTGACCTTGACTATTAGATAAAATTGGAATGAGCGGCGCAAGAAAAAAGGAGCCCAAAGAAAAGGAGCATAGAGTAAGAACTAGACAAACAACCTTAGCCTCAGCCTTACAGACACGTAGATCGTCTGTGCCTACTCTGCCGTCGGCAGGGGAAGAAGAAACTGTGCCTATTCTCTCACTGGCAGGGGAAGAAGAAACTGAGCAATTGCAGCTGGAAGATATGGCTGCAGGAACAACGGCTTCAATTTTAGAAAAAAACTTGGAAAAGTTAGAATCTCTGGACAGGAGAGTGGAATCTTTGGACAAGAAAGCGGATGAACAAACGGCCAAGATTGACCAAAACACAACCTGTCTAAATAAAATAACTGAACAAGTGGCTCTGAATGTAAAATCAATTGGACAGTTAGCTGAGGACACTGCAGAAAATCGCAAATTGGCTGAGGCAACAGCCCTGAAAGTTGAAAATTTGGAACAAGAGGTAAAACCACTGCACAAGCAAGTTGGAGAGCAACAGACGTATTTGTCTATGATAGAACTGCGAAACCGGGAAAATAACCTGAGGTTAAGGTCAATACCAGAACTTGAACAAGGAAATTTAATTGAGTTCTTGACTAAAGAATTTTCTAAATTTTGGCCTTTAGAGGAGGAAAAGGACTTTAAAATTCTGTCGGCTTTTAGACTTGGAAAATCTACAAGGAAGGACAAGCCCAGAGATTGTTTGATAATTTTGAGATCGAAGGAGGAAAGAGACAAGATATTGGGCCTACATTACGAAAAATCACTGGACATTTCGGACAGGAGAGCTGAAATTTACAAAGATATCCCGAAACAACTTTTGGACCTTAGATCCATCTATCTTGAATTGGCTAGATTGTTAAGGAGTAATTCAATCATCTTTAGGTGGGAATTTCCTCAGGGATTATCTTTTACCTTCAGAGGGAAGAAGGTTAAAATTAGAACACCTGAAGATAGAGATAAATTTTTAATTGCCTACGGAGAGGACCTTCAGAAAGGAATTGAAACACCTTTGGGGTCTGGATTACCAGCTGCACCTTCACCCTTGGAACCTGAAGACCCAGAAAAAAAGATACCACCCCCAGAAAAATAACAGATCTATTCAGGATGTCTCTGCAACTTCTAAGCTGGAACATTAATGGATGCAACTCCCCGGAAAAAAGGAGGAAGATGTTTCACATATTGAAAAAAGAACAATTGGACATTATTTGTTTGCAAGAAACACATGTGCCTAGGCTCCACAAAAAAGTGTTAATAAACAAAAGACTAGGCCAAGAATTTATTTCTTCGGATCGAGTGAAGAAGAGAGGAGTGGTGATTTATGCAAAGGAGAGCCTGTCACCTAAACTCCTATTTACAGATGAGCAAGGAAGAATTTTGGCAATTGAGATACAACACCAAGGAGAGAAGCTTTTGATTCTAGGAATTTATGCACCAAATGAGGGGAAATCGGAATTCTACAAGAAGTTGCACGAGAGTATGCTGGATTATCTGGACTATGATAACATCATCATGATGGGAGATATGAATGGGGTCGTATCAACCAACATGGATAAGTCACAAAGTCAAATTGTGACAAAAGATGGCAGACTACCTAAGACTTTTTTTGAACTGACTGACAATATGGACTTGATTGACATTTGGAGGACAAAGAACCCCTTGGGAAGAGAGGGAACATTCTTTTCTCATTGATATTTTTTTTATTAAGGATTTTCTTGTTTTACAGAAGTGTAGTGCCTCGTATTTTTTTTTCTTCTTCTTCTTCCATGTAACGTTTTTACAAATCCGTTTCATTTGTTGAGGCATTAGGGGGAGAAGAAAACAGAAAGAAAAAAGAAAGGGGGGTGGGGTGAGGGAGGATGGGTGGGGGTGGGGTCGGGTGGTGGTGTTTCTATTATGTTTAATGTATGTAGAGTTTGGTGTCAGCGTTGCTTGTGTTCCTTTGGTGGTGAGAGAGGTTGGGGTTGGCTTAGGGTGTGATTGTTTGCTTGTGATTGGCTGTGGTGATCTTTGTTTTCGTGTGTGTGAGTGAGGTGGGTGGGTGTTTTGGATCAGGTTAGCCATATTGATTTGTATGCTGTTGGTGGATTATTGTCATTGTCCTGTTGGGCTGTGTATGTGATAAAGGGGAGCCATACCGGGGTGAAGGCGTCTTCTTCTGTTTGTCCCCGTGTCAGTTTCAGTTTATTAGTTAATTTTTCTAGTAGGGCTGTTTCCCATACTATTTGGTACCATTGGTCCATGCTTACTCCTGACAGGTCTCTCCAGTGTCTGGTTATGATGTTTCTGGCTGCTGAGAGCAGGTGGGTTATGAGTTCTTTGTGGTGTAAATGGGCATTGTTGTCTTGGAAGATGTTTAGTAGGGCCAATTCTGGGGTGATGTCTATTACTTGCTTAGTTATTTTACATATTTCTTGTATGGCTGTTGTCCAGAATAGTTGAATTTTGGGACACTCCCACCACATGTGGAGGTATGTGCCTGAGGAGGTGCACCCTCTCCAGCATTTTGGTGAGGTTCCTGGGTGTATTAGCGCTAGTTTCCTTGGTGTTAGGTACCACCTGTAGGTGAGTTTCAGTGTGAGTTCTTTTCTTTTTGTTGATATGGATTTAAAGGGGGGTTTAGACCACATTCTGGTCCATTGAGTAGGGTTAATCTCATAGCCTATGTCATTCTCCCATTGTTTTTTGATTGTGTCTAGGGGATTTGCGGGATTTTGGAGTAGTATTTTGTATATTGCGGATACCGTCCCTTTACCGTTTCCCTTTGTTGTTAGGAGGAGGTTTTCGAAGGTTGTCAGGGGCCTAGTTGCTGCTGATTTTACTGTTGGGTTGTTTAAGAGGGCATGTAGTTGGTGTTGTGTTAACCAGGTCATTTGGGTGTCTTCTAGTTTGTCTTGTATTTCTTGTGTTGACAAGGGTTTGTTATTTTTATAAAAGTCTATTAGGCGATATAAGCCTTTGGTTCGCCAGGTTTTTGTCTGGAGGTTTTGTGCTGCATGGTAGAATAATGGGTGGTACGCCAGGGGGATTAGTGGGCATGGGGTTGGGGATAGTTTGCCTATTTGTGTTTTCCATGCTTTGAGCATGGTCTGTGTGTACCTGTTAAGTGTTGTGGGAATTTTCTTTAGTTTGTTTGGGAGGAGTGGGTATGTTGTGGTGCAGGTGTTTTCAATTGTGTCCCTCTCTAGGTGTACCCATTGTTTTGTCTCATCTTCTAGTATATATGGGATTATATGGCGTATTTGGTTGGCATTGTAATATGCTTCTATGTTGGGGATTCCCCATCCTCCTTCTGAGGTGGGGAGGTGCAGGTATTTGGGGCTTATTCTTGGTTTTTTATGTGAGAAGATGAAAGAGTGTAGTTTTCTCTGCCAACTGCGAAGTTGGGTTGAGGGGATCCAGATTGGGAGGGTTTGGAATAGGTAGATTAGTTTTGGGAGTGTGATCATTTTGATCATGGCTATTTTGTCTGAGAGAGTGAAATTCGTGTTATTCCATCTCTTTAGGTCTTTGTTAATTTGTCGCCACAGGGGCTTGTAGTTGTGGAGGTACAGTTTATTGAGGTTTCTGGTTATTTGTACCCCTAGGTATCTGAACGTGGTGTGGCAAAGTTTTATTTTGGTGACCTTCGTGAGTTCTTTTTGGGTGTGAGGAGGGGTGTTGAAGCACATAGCTTCTGACTTTGTAAAATTTACCTGTAGGCCCGACACCATTGCAAATGTGTTGAGTTCTCTGATGAGGGAGGTTGCTGTGCTTATGGGGTCTGGTGTTGTGACCATTAGGTCATCTGCAAAGAGCCCTAATTTATAGGTTCTGCCTTTTATTTCCACTCCCTTGATGTCTGTGGCTGCTCGGATGCGGATTGCTAAGGGTTCCAGAGCCAGGATAAATAAGAAGGGAGACAGTGGGCATCCTTGTTTCATGCCTCTTTGGATAGCTATAGTATTAGAATCCATATTGTTAGTTCTGCATTTTGCTGAGGCTTGGGAGTATATTTGTTTGAGGATTTGTAGGAAGTTGGGGCCAAATTTCATGTTAGTTAGGACTGCTAATATGTATTTCCACTCCAAGCAATCAAAGGCTTTGAGGATGTCTAGGGACATAATTGTCAATGGGAGTTTGGTTGCCTTGCTGTGTTCGATCAGGTTCAGTAGTTTCCTGATGGGGTCTGTTATATTGCAGCCAGGGACAAAACCAGTCTGGTCTGGGGCTATTAACTTGTGTAGGAAGATTTTTAGGCGGTTGGCCAAGATTGATGTGAATATCTTGTAGTCTTGGTTTATTAATGAGATTGGGCGGTATGATTCTACTTTGAGGCTGTCTTTTAGTGGTTTTGGGATGGAGACTATTTTGGAGTGGGTCCAGGTTTTGGGGATGGGGGCCCCTTTTATGATGTCGTTGAATAGGCGGGTCATGTAGGGCATCAAGGGTTCTTTGAATTTCCTATAGAATTCTGCTGTGAAGCCATCTGGGCCTGGGGCTTTGTGTGGTTTCAGGTTTTTGAGGACCGCATCTATTTCCTCTGGGGTGATAGGGCTGTCCATGAATTCCTGTTCCTCATCAGTTAGGGTAGGCATGGTCAGTCCTGCTAGAAATGTTCTGATTTCCTTCTCTGGTGGGTTATGGGAGGTGTATAGGTTGGAGTAGAATTCTGCAAATTCTGAGGTTATTTCTTCGGGGGAGAATGTTATGTTGCCGTCTTTTTTGGTGATGCAGTGTATTCTTGTTTTGAGTGCTTTTTTCCTACATCTATTTGCTAGTAATCTGGAGTTTTTCCCTCCATATTCGTAGAAACGTTGTTTAGAGTATAGAATGTTGATCATTGTTTTGTTAATTTCTAGGGAGTCTAGTTCTCTCCTTTTTTGTTCTATAAGTTTGAGGAGTTTTTTAGATCCTGTTTGTTTGTAGCGTGATGAGAGGGCTGTGATGTCTTGTTCTATTTTGCTAATTTTTGAGGAGGTTTGTTTTTTAAGGAATGTTTTCTCTTTTATGCAAGCTCCTCTGGTGACCGCTTTCATTGCGTCCCATAGGAGGGGGGTTGTTATATTGTTTACATCGTTTTCCTTGAAGTAGTTTTGGAGGGTTTTTGTGAGACTCTCTCTAATTTGTTTGTTTGTAGTTAGGATGGGACTGAAGGACCATGATGGGGTGGTTTGTGTTCCTTCTCCTATTTTAACGATGACTTCTACTGGGGCGTGATCTGTGATTTTAATGTTACCTATGTTTGTTGATTCCACTGAGGGGATCAGACCCTGTGTGAGTAGAATGCTGTCCAGTCTGGACACTGTATCATGGCGTCCTGATTGGAATGTATGGCTGATGTCTCCCGGGTTTTGCTCACCCCAAATGTCGTAGAGACCCCTGTTTTTTAGCATTTTTAGTAACTTGTAAGAGTTCCTAGTTGTTGGGGGTTTCCTTCGGAGGAAGGTTGCCCATGGGGTTGTGGGGTGGATATCTTTCAGGGATAAACCTTTCATATTTAGATTGAGGTCCCCTCCTAGGATTGCTTCCCCTTCAGAGAAGGAGAGGAATTTGTTTAGTGTCTTCTGGAAGAATTCTAATTGTTTCGTGTTTGGGGCATATATGGAGCCGATTGTCAGTTTGATTTTGCCATCTAGTGTCCCTTTAGCGAAAATGAATCTGCCTTTTTTGTCCTTGAGGACTGTTGTGGCAGTGAAGTTCAGGTCTCTACTGAGTATTATGGCTACACCACGAGCTTTCCCTGAGCCTTGTGCGACCCACTGTTGACTGAAGCGGGGGTCGCTCAGGAGTTTGCTGCCTTTGGGTGGGTTGTGTATTTCTTGTAGGAAGGTGATGTGTGGTTTCATGGTGTTTATGTATGAGGTGATGCGTTTTCTTTTGATGGGGTTTCCCAGCCCCCTCACATTTAATGTAATTGCTTTTAGGTTAGCCATCTTGCTTATCTATTATGTGGGGCGATTCCCTGCCAACCCGTTCGGGTTGTCTTGTGTCTCTCTCTTCGTGTTGTTTAAAGAACCAGTGGGGTTGCGCTGACCTAGGGTGTGGTGGGTGGGGGGCTAGTGGGAGTAGAGTGAGATTTGGGTTAAAGAGTAGGGGGTAGGTTGTAGGGAGTTTCCTATATGTAGACATATAGGTGTTTGTTTGGGGTATTTTGGGCCATCTGGCATTTAGCCGGTTGGTCCTAGGTCTCAGCTGGTGTGGAAGGCCATGTTCAAGGACAGGCCATCCCCCCTGTTGTCTGCGATAGGGGGTGATCAGCGAGACAGTGTGAAGTGACTTTGTAACGTAGCTGTCAGGTATAAGGTTCGTAAGCAATGTTGCCAATGTTATAAGCAACATTGTTGGTGTGTTGGGGTGGGAATGTGGGTGCTGGTACGCTCTGGTGCCACCATATTGCTGGTTGGGTATCAGATTTTAGCCTGATTGTGGGTTGTGTTATTAAGGTTGGAGTTGTTTTTCCTTGGTATGGAGTATGAGGATGTTGAAGGTGTGGGTGATGGGGAATGTGGCTGAGGTCGTCTGGACTGGTGTTGGGGTGGGGGTTTCTGTGGGGGTGCGGGGCTGGGGGGGATGTTGATGGTGTTAACTAAATCTATGTTTTTTTTGGGGGGAGAGGGGGAAAGGGGGGGGGAGAAATCACCAGTCCTTCAGTTTGTGGGGTTTTTTCCCCTGGTTGCTTCATTCAGCTGCGGTTGTTGTTGTTGTTGTTGTTGTAGGGTTGTCCATCTGCGATGAATTGGTTTGGTTGATCTTGGTCTGGTTTCTTGTGTCGTATGGCCGGCGGGACGGTTCTGAGCATTGTGCTTGCCTGTATTGGTTTGCGTTGTTCTGCCGCTTCTGTTGTTTCTTTTTGCTCTGTACCGTCGTCCAGTTGCTTGCTGTTGTTTCCTCGTGGTTGGGGCTGTCACTTGGTGGGTTTGTCGGTTGCCATTCCGGTGGGAGGTCGAGTTCAAGGTTCTTTAGTAGTTGCAGGGCCTCAGGTATGTTGGTAACCATGTGTTATGTTGTATTGGTTGTTACAATGAGACGGAAGGGGAAGCCCCATCGGTATTTGATCCCTGCTTGTTGGAGACGCTGGGTGCATGGGCGCAGGCTTTTCCTCCGGTTTAGAGTATCCTGAGATAGGTCCTGTAGGGCCAGAATGGGGGTTTCTCCATATCGAAGGTTGGTTGAGTTTCTGAGGTTGTTCCATACCTCTTCCTTCTTTTTGTAGCGCGTGAAGCATACAATGATGTCTCTTGGGGGGGGGGGGGGCGCTGGGTTTTGGCATAGGTTTTAGGGCTCTGTGAGCCCTCTCCAAGTCATGTGCCTCAAGTTTCAGGCCTGGGATTGTGTGTTTTTCAGCCAGCGTATAATTAGGTCTGTTGGGCTTTTCTCCTCTGTTTTTTCAGGAAAGTTGCGGAAGCGGATGTTACAGCGTCTATTGCGATCTTCAAGGTCGGCTTGCTTAATTTTCATCTCTCTGTGTTCTGCTTCCATTTGGTTTACCAGTTCGTCCAGTTTCTTGTTCACACGTGCGTTCTCCTCCCGGTATTGCTCTATTATTCTTTCTTGCATTTGGTTCTTGTTCTCTAGAGCTTCCACTTTGGAGGTTAGATTGTTGATTAGTGCCTGCATGGGAGCCATTGTGGCCTTCAGTGTTTCTTCTAATCTTGCTTCCATTTCCCTCAGATCTCGTTTCGTTATTGGGTGGTCATCATCTTGAAGGGGAGTTACCATCTTAGCATTGTTTGCCATCTCCCTGGTTGGTGTCATCTCAGTCTCCCTGATAGTTTTGGTTTGAGGTTGGCTTGGCGTCCACTTGGGGTAGGGCGTGTGGTGGTTAGGAGTTGTGCCAGTGGTGATTCCTGGGTATTGTTGGGTTGTTGAGCTGATCAGGCTTTGTTGGCTGGTGGCTTTTACAGAGCGTTTGGATTAGGCGGTCATTTGTGTCACTTCTAGCCTGTGTTTTAAGAACTTCTCTTGGGTTTTCTGTAGTTGCCTCAGCGGTGCCGCCGAGGCTGGGGGGGGAGGGCAGGTAAGCAGAGGTGGGTAGACTAACGGACAGACAGTTCATATAAAGGGAGGGGGGTTAGCAGGTAGAGATGCAAGAGATTAGAGGGTTGGGGCCAGGGGAAATATGTGTTTAGGAGGGGGTTGTATATACCCAAAAGGGGTACTGGGGTCCAGTTAAGGTGGAAATTGGGGTTGGGAGTGCGCTTAGAAACAGGGACAGACAAATAGGCTATATGTAAAGGGTGGAGGGAGAAAAGGGAAGAAGAAGAAGAAGAAAGAGAGAAGAAGGGGGGAGGCGGGGGGGAGAGGGGAGATTGGAGTAAGAGAGAAGAGAGAGAGAGTGACAAAAAGAGAGTTGAAAGAGAGGAGAGATAGTACAGTAATATCAGAGGTATTAGATTGCAGCAGTAGTTTTAGCTATAGTATGAGGGGGCAAATTATGATAGGGTGATATGAATGTGTGTATGTGTTTCCTTTAGGGGAAGGGGGGATGGAGAGAGGGAGGAGGGAGAGAAAATGAGAGGAGGAGGGGGAAGGGTGGGGGAGGGAAGGAGAAGAAAAGAGAGGGGGAGAGGGGAGGAGGGAGGGAGGGTGAGCTGCTGCAATGGTATGGGGGAAAGTCTTATTTTAAAAGAGGGGGTGGGGGGAAAGGGCTCCCCTCTCAAAAACAAACTGACGGACAGGCTAAAAAGGGGGGGTTGATTTTAAAAAATAAAAGGGATAGAAAACAAAATTGGGGATGGAAAATAAAAGGTGGGATAAGGGGAAAAAATGAGGAGGGGTGAAGAGAGAGAGGGGAGAGCAAAAAGGGAGAGAAAAATAAAAGGGGGGAGTTGAGGGGGAGAGTATCAGTAACAATAGCAGTGATATAGAGGAAAATTTTGTTTTAAAAGAGAGTGGTGGTCGTAGCTGGGGGCGAAAGATTCCCCCCTCAAGAACAAGCCAACAAATAGAAAAGAACGGGCTTTAAAAAGAGAAAGGGGGAAAAATGTGTGGGTTTTTTAAAAAAAATAAAATAAAAATAAAATAAATAATAATATTTTCCCCTAATTATTGTTATTATTTTTTATTTGTAAAAAAGTAATTAAAAATGTACAGGTAAAAGATAAAAATGAGAATTAGAGGTAAAAAAAAGGGGGGGTTGTCTTTAGATAGATAGAGCTTTTTATTTAAATATAAAAATAAAAATGAGTAAAGTATAGGTAAAAGAGGATAGGTAAAAGAGAGTGGAAAGTCTGGGGCGAAGTGGCATTCCCAGGAAATGGCCTGTGATGGTTCAGGGCTGTTTTCTGGGTACTGCCATTTTAATTCTTAAGAGGGGAGTTTGAGGTGAAAATAAAATGAGGTTTAAATTGAGGGTGGGTGTGTGTGGAAAAGTGTGTCTTTAAATAGTGTGTAGAAAAGATAGAAATAAAAATAAAGATTCAAATAAAGGGTGGTTGCAGCAGCAGTGGCCCCTCTTTTAAAAAGAAAAATGATAAAAGTAGGTATATGGGGGGGGGGGATAAAAAAGAATTTCTTTTTAAAAAACGGGGGGAGGGGTAGGAAGGGGTTAAAAAAAGGATTTTGTTTGTTGGTTGTTGTTGTTTTTTAGAAAAAAGGAGAAAAGAAGGGGGTAGTTTCTTCCTTTCTGTGATCTCCTTTTGTCATGCGGCTTTGCATGGAGGGGTAGGCTCCGGTCGGCTCAGCCACGTGCTTTTTCGCAGCGTCCTTTGCCTTCCCGTGTTCACCTACCTCCCCTCTTCTTTGTCGGCAGAGATGGGGGCGATGGGGGCAGCAGCGGTAAAGTTAGGGCTCCTTCTTCTTTCTTTCTTTTTTTCCCTTCTTCCTTCCCCCTTCTCTTTTTCTCCCTCTCTGCGTTAGCTCCACTGTCTTCCTGGATTTGGAGCTCCTCTCGGCTGTTGGGGGGGGGGGTCGGGTGCCTTTCCGACTCAATCAAGGTCGTGGGGGGGTGTTTTGGCTCCCTTGAAAGACGCCCCGGGCACCCCCGATTCCTCTCCATTGGCAGTGTTGGCAGCAGCAGACCTGGGAGCCCGGGAATCGGCCAGACAGAGCCTTTCACTCTGGCTGGCTTCAGGAGCTCTTTTCTGCTGCTGCAGCCGCCATGCTGCCTCCCGAGAATTTCCGGGAACATTCTTTTCTGAAGCCCAACTGACATGGACAAGAATCGACCAAATTTGGATTTCTAGAGGTCTGGCACCCAAGACCAGAAAGGTGGAAATCTGCCCAAAGACCTGCTCCGACCATAATGCAGTAAAGATGGATATGACACTACTACCAACCGGCTCCTTTAGATGGAAGATGAATGACAATTTGTTTAGAGATCAGGAGATCATCAAGAAGGCCCAAAAAGCTCTGAAGGATTACTTTGAGATAAACTTGAATACTACGGTGGAAAAAAGGATCATCTGGGACGCAAGCAAGGCCGTGATGAGGGGGTTTCTGATACAACAGAATGCTGTAAAGAAAAGGATACAAAATGAGAAAAAAGATAAGATTTTGGAGAAAATTAAAGAATTAGAGAAGAAGTTAAGATTAAATCCGAAGTCACAGCCGATTCTGAGAGAAATTAAACTCTATCAAGCACAATATTCTAAATTGATAAACCAGGAAATAGAGTGGAAAGTTAAACAAATGAAACAAAGAACATTTGAATCGGCGAACAAATGTGGGAAACTGCTAGCATGGCAGTTGAAGAAGAGACAAAAATTAAATACAGTCACAAACTTAGAGATTGAAGGAAGAAACATTCAGAACCCTGTGGATATTAGAAAGTGCTTCCAGAGATACTTCAAAAAACTATATACTCAAGGGCCACAAGATGAGGATGAGATAAAACAATTTTTGAAAAAGAATGGACTATCAAAATTGTCACAAGAAAATAGATCAATCCTGAATTGTAAAATAACACGACAAGAGATCGAACAAGCCATTCAGAACATGCAATTGGGCAAATCTCCAGGGCCAGATGGGCTTACCTCCAAGTACTATAAGACACTGAAAGATTATTTGATACAACCACTGATGGAGGTTAGCAATGAAATTTTGGAGGGGAAGAAGGCGCCGGAATCGTGGAAAGAAGCGTTTATCACATTAATACCGAAATTGGAAACTGAAAAGACACAACTTAAGAACTACCGTCCCATCTCTCTCTTAAATGTGGATTACAAAATATTTGCAGACATTTTAGCAAGTAGATTTAAAAAAGTTTTAAATGAAGTAATTCATAAGGACCAGGCAGGCTTTCTCCCAGGTAGACATTTGTTTGCTAACACAAGGAACATTATTGACATTTTGGAGCTCTTGCAAACAAATATTAACACAAAAGCAGTGTTGATTTTTATAGACGCGGAGAAGGCCTTTGATAATATTTCTTGGAAATTTATGAAGGAAAATCTAGAAGGGATGGGAGTGGGACGGGGTTTTGAAAATGGGATCGACGCAATTTATTCAGAACAGAAGGCTAAACTGATAGTTAACAATGTGGTTACAGAAGAGTTCAAAATTGAAAAAGGAACACGACAAGGCTGTCCTATTTCCCCATTGTTATTTATTTCGGTTCTGGAGGTGCTCTTGAACATGATTAGAGGGGACCGGTTGGTGGAAGGAATTCAGGTCGGAGCGAAACAATACAAACTTAAAGCTTTTGCAGATGACCTAGTTTTGACCCTGCAGGAGCCAGAATCTAGTACGAAAAGAGTATTACAATTGATTCAAGAGTTTGGTCGGGTGGCGGGATTTAAATTGAACAAGCAGAAAACTAAGGTATTGGGAAAAAACCTGACAGATACAGAGTCAGAACGGTTTCAGAAAGAAACAGAGTTAAACGTGGTTAAAAAAGTAAAATACCTAGGGGTAAACATAACAGCTAAAAATCTGAGTTTATTCAAGGACAATTATGAGAAATGTTGGTCAGAAATTAAGAGAGACTTAGAAAGTTGGACAAGATTGAAACTTTCCTTGTTAGGCCGTATTGCTGCTATAAAAATGAATGTATTGCCAAAAATGCTGTTTTTGTTTCAAACGTTACAGATTGTGGACAAAACAGAATGTTTCCGGAAGTGGCAGAGAGATATTTCCAAATTTGTCTGGCAGGGCAAAACGCCCAGAATTAAGTTTAAGATACTAACTGACGCGAAAGAAAGAGGAGGCTTTGCCCTGCCAGACTTAAGGTTGTATTACGAATCAGCAGCTTTCTGCTGGTTAAAGGATTGGCTGCTTCTTGAAAACACTGATGTATTGGATTTGGAAGGTTTTAACAATGCTTTTGGTTGGCATGCATATTTATGGTATGACAAGGTTAAGATTCATAAGGCTTTCAAGAACCATATTGTCAGAAAAGCAGTATTTAATGTCTGGACAAAATACAAAGACTTATTGGAAAACAAAACTCCAAGGTGGCTTTCACCATTGGAAGCAAAGGCCCGAAAAAGACTCAATATGGAGGCCAAATGGCCGAAGTATTGGGAAATACTAGAGAAGGATGGAGATAATT
Organism: Podarcis gaigeae; assembly: GCF_964106915.1. Lineage (NCBI taxonomy): Eukaryota > Metazoa > Chordata > Lepidosauria > Squamata > Lacertidae > Podarcis > Podarcis gaigeae. Next base: position 25,656,411 of record NC_139695.1, read on the forward strand.
GGAAACTGCAGAGTTTGGAGAAAATGAAAGATAAAGTGCGAGACTGGTTACATTACGCTCAGATTAAAGAAGTTTTTAAACTTGACAAAAAGTTAGGATTCCAGGTGGAAAAATCGAAGTTGGAAACGGAATTGTTAGAGCCTAAGACTAAGGTACTTTCAAGAATGTATAACTTGCTGTTAAAATGGAATACACAAGATGAAATGGTAAAATCAGCTATGATAAAGTGGGCACAGGACATTGGGTATAATATCATGTTTGAGGACTGGGAAAGGTTGTGGACCAACGGGCTGAATTTCACTGCATGTAATGCTCTGAAAGAAAATGTTATGAAAATGATATATAGATGGTACATGACCCCAGTTAAACTTGCAAAAATATACCATTTGTCTGATAACAAATGTTGGAAATGTAAAGAAAATGAAGGAACATTCTTTCACCTCTGGTGGACCTGCCCTAGAGTGAAGGCTTTCTGGGAAATGATATATAACGAGCTGAAAAAGGTATTTAAGTATACCTTCACCAAGAAACCAGAGGCCTTCCTTCTGGGTATTGTCGGCCAGAAGGTGTTAAAGAAGGACCGAACATTTTTTATGTACGCAACAACAGCAGCAAGGATACTCGTCGCTAAGTATTGGAAAACCCAAGATTTACCCACGCTGGAAGAATGGCAGATGCAACTGATAGACTATATGGAACTGGCTGAAATGACTGGCAGAATCCGAGACCTGGGAGAGGAGACGGTAGAAGAAGACTGGAAGAAATATAAGATTTATCTACAAAAATATTGTAAATTGTATGAATGTTAAGCAGGATGCTAGATTATAAACAATTCGGCACCATTAAAACAGATGAGGTGAATTATGAGGTTAAGTTAAACTTAATTAGACAATGATTAGGCTAAACCAAATTTTTTCAAGATATAAAACAAATTCATTTAAAATGTGTGATGTAATATTGGAAAATTAGTTAGTAAGAATGTAAACAAGGTGATAAATTGCTGGATTAAATTTTTTATAACTGGGAACGCAGAAACGGGAGACGTGAGGAAGTCCAAAGATGACAAGAAAATGTGTTATGATATATATTATTGTGTTTTATTTATTTGTATTGTAATTAAAAACTCTTAATAAATATTTAAAAAACAAAAACAAAAATAATTGAAGACTCCAATAAAAAAAACACAAAAAGATTTGAGGGACCAAAAGAAGGAAACAGAAAAGCTGAAGGAAGAAGTAAAAAAATTAAATAAAACACAAGACCAATTATTGGACAATTTAGCTATGACAGAAATGCGTCAAAAACATCTTAATTTAAAATTTAAAGGGATCGCCGAAGAAGCAAATGAAAACATAAGAGGAAAAATAGTTCAGGAACTTGCAAAATGGTTGGAGATGAAAGAAGAACAAATAGCATATACAATAGAGAACGCGTTTAGAATAAGAGGAAAACCACAACAATTTAAGTCCAAAAGAATCCCCGGAGACTGTTTAGTAATATTCAACTCCATTGAAATGAAAAATATAATATTAAGAAATAGTTTTAAAAGAAAGTTGATGATCGGAGACCGTCCAATCACCATCTTTAAAGAAATTCCAATTAGGATCCTGCGCAAAAGGGAAGGATACAGACAGTTAACAAGTGTTTTGAAGAGGAACGCAATACAGTACAAATGGGAATTCCCAGAGGGGGTTTCCTTCTATCATAAAAATAAAAAATTCAAGCTGACAGATATTCATGAAGCAGAAAAGTTCGTGAGAAGATACGAAAAAGACCTGGGTAAAGAAGAAGTAGGACAGCGAGGAGGCAACTTGGTCGCAGGGGGGAGTGGAGGGGGTGGAGTCGAGGAGGGGGGGGAGTCAGAGGAGGAAACGGAGGATTTTAGATCGGAGGAAGAGGAGGAGGGAGAAGACAGAGAGTTCAACAGAAAGGGAAGCACCAGACTTTAAATCAGAAAGTAGGATAAAGTGTACTTAGTCATAACTTGAAATGACCATTAAGTTTATATCGTGGAATGTGAATGGCTTTAATGATAAGTCCAAGAGGAATAAATTTGAAAAAATTATAAAGAAAAAAAATATCGATGTCATTTGTTGCCAAGAAACTCATGTTGCCAAAAAACACAAGCATATTTTAATAAATAAGAAGCTGGGAACAGAATTTATCAACTCAGACTCAAAAAAGAAAAGAGGGGTAGTAATTTATGTGAAAGAAAAATTAGAACCCAAGCAAATATGTAAGGATGAGGAAGGAAGAATCCTAGGAGTACAAATTAAATACCAGGGAGAAAAAATAAATGTGGTAACAGTTTATGCCCCAAACTCAAATAGACTGGAGTTTTTTTAAAAAATTGGAGCAATTTTTATTAGACTTAGATAATAACAAATTGGTCTTACTTGGAGATTTAAATGGAGTACCGACACCAGAACTAGATAGAAGTGTAAGAAAAAAGAAGTTAAACCAAGGGAAATTACCGAAATCCTTCAATGACCTTGAGGAAAATTTAGATCTAATAGATATATGGAGATACAAAAACCCTACGACAAAACAATTCACCCACTTCTCTGAACCACACCAGAGCTGGAGTAGGTTGGATCAGATTTGGATCTCAAGAGAATTAACAACAAGAGTGGTGAATTGCGAGATCCAACCCAGAACTCTGTCGGACCATAACCCAATAACACTACAACTAAAGTGGAACACCCAGGGGCTATACAGATGGAGAATGAATGACTACTTATTTGAAACAGAAGAAGTGATTGAAAAAGCAAAAACTACTATAAAAGACTATTTTGACCTAAATATGAATAAGGGGACAGACATAGATGTAGTGTGGGACGCTAGCAAGGCAGTGTTAAGAGGCCTCCTGATACAGCAAAATATTCAAAGAAAAAAGGCCAAAGAACAGAAAAAAGAAGAAGTAATTAATAAAATGGGAATATGCGAGAAAAACATGATAAAAAATTCGAACAACAATGGTTATAAACAAGAATATAAGATGCTCCAAACACAATACTCAATATTAATAAATCAAGAAGTGGAATGGGGAATCAAGTTAATGAAACAAAAGTTTTTTGAATCTGCAAACAAAACTGGAAAGTTCCTGGCGTGGCAATTGAGAAAAAGGAGAAAACTCAGTCTTATCAACAAAATAAAAGTGGAAGAACAAGTGCTAGAGGACCCCAACGAAATAAAAAAGAACTTCCTTAAATTCTATGAAAAGTTATATAAAATAGAGGAAGAAGACTTAACAGGTATAGAAAAATATTTCGAAGAAAACAGCCCAAATAACATATCGGAAGAGGAAAGAAACGGTTTAAATAAACCTATAAAAGTAGAGGAAATTAGAGAGGCAATTAAGAGGATGAAACTGGGAAAGATTTAAGATAATGGAAAATCAGGAAGTCAGTAAATTTCTACGTAGATATGAAAAAGATCTTGGAGGGTTGGAGGAGAGATATGCAGGGAGGAGTGGAGAGGGGGAGGAGAGGGGTGGTGCGGGATTGGGGGGAGGGGAGAGGACGAGATGGGGGCGGGGGGAGGGGGTGAAGAGGAGGAGGAGGGGGGAGAGACAGGGGGGAAGAAGTGGGGGAGGAGGAAGAAGAAACAGAGAGTAAAACCACCCGAATTTGAATCGACAAAAACCCAAATCGGTAAATTTCTGACTTATCAGTAGATAAAAGTGACAATGAATCTTAAAATTTTAACATGGAATGTAAATGGCCTGAACGAAAAAACTAAAAGGAATAAAATTGTAAATGTGCTGAAAAAGAAAAAACTGGATGTAATCTGTATACAAGAGACTCATGTAGCCAAAAAGCATAAACATGTTTTGTCAAACAAAAATCTGGGTACAGAATTTATAAATTCCACGGCAGAGGGAAAAAAAGGAGTAGTAACATATGTCAATGAAAAATGGGAACCCAAATTGATCTATAAAGACGAAGAAGGAAGGATATTGGGGGTACAGATCAGCTTCCAGGGGGAAAAGATTAATGTGGTAAATATATATGCCCCAAATTCAAATAAGCCAGAGTTTTTCAAGAAATTAGAAGAAGTGTTAGTAAAATTTGAAAACAATAGGACGATACTTTTGGGAGATCTCAATGCAGTGCCTATACCAGAAATCGACAGACAAACAGAAAAGAAAAAACGAAATCAAGGAAAATTACCAAAAGCATTCCAGGACTTGGAAGAAAACATGGAGTTGATAGATATTTGGAGACATAAGCACCCAACAGAAAAGCAGTTTACCTTTTTCTCAGAGGTACATAAAAGCTGGGGCAGAATAGATCAAATTTGGACTTCGAGGGAATTTACCTTAAGAACCACAAAATGCGAAATCCAACCGAGAACCCTCTCCGACCATAATTCAATAACATTGGAAATAAAAGGTGCAACGCAGGGGGGCTATAGATGGAGACTGAATGAATATTTATTGGATAATGATGAGGTTACTGAAAAAGCTAAAGCCACTCTAAAAGAGTACTTTGAATTGAATCTTAACACAGGAACAAATATAGATGTGGTATGGGACGCCAGTAAGGCGGTCCTAAGAGGTCTTTTCATTCAACAAAACAATTACAAGAAGAAAATAAGACAGCAGAAGAAGGAAGAAATTCTCAGACAGCTAAGAGAGTATGAGAAAAAATTAATAGAGCACCCGAAAGATGAGCAAAGTATACAAACAATAAAAATATTACAAACACAATACTCGATGTTAACGAACCAAGAAATTGAATGGAAAATTAAACGGGAAAATTCTTAGCTTGGCAACTGAGAAAAAGACAAAAACAAAATGTGATAAATAAAATAATGGTAGAGGAAGAACTGATAGTAGACCCCAAAAAAATACAAAAAAACTTCCTTAAATTCTATGAGGAGTTATATAAGAAAGGAGAAGAAGACCCAACCCAAATAGAAAGATACTTAGAGAATTGCAAAGGGAAGATCGTAACAGAAGAAGAAAGACTTCAATTAAACAGACCCATAAACATAGAAGAGATTCAAAATGCGATAAAAAAAATGAAATCGGGAAAGGCACCAGGGCCGGATGGCTTATCAGCTAAGTACTATAAGGCTCTGGAAAATCAACTGTCACCAGCGCTTTGCGACACCATGAATAATATCCTAAGAGGAGGGAAAATACCTGAGTCCTGGAGGGAAGCATTTATAACGCTAATCCCTAAACCAGATACAGACAAATTAAATATCAAGAATTACAGACCAATATCTTTACTAAATAACGATTATAAAATATACGCCGATATTATGGCAGATAGATTGAAAAAGTGTTTAACAAATCTAATCCACAAGGACCAGGCGGGTTTCCTCCCAAATAGGTTCTTGAAAGACAACGTGAGACATGTCATAAATATAATAGAATATTTGGAGATCAACAACGACATACCTGCGGCACTGATTTTTATAGACGCGGAAAAGGCGTTTGATAATGTCTCTTGGCTGTTTCTATTAAAATCTATGGAAAAGGCGGGGATAGAGGGCGAATTTATGAAAGGAATACAGGCAATATACTCAACCCAATCTGCCAAATTGGTAATAAATAATAATCTTACAAATATATTTAAAATTGAGAAGGGAACGAGACAGGGATGCCCCCTCTCCCCGCTCTTATTTATCATGGTCTTAGAAGTATTGGCGAATAGAATAAGATCGATATCAGAGATACAAGGGATCAAAATAGGAGTAAAGGAGTATAAACTAAAAGCCTATGCGGACGACTTGATGTTATCTTTGGAAGAGCCGCAAGAAAGTATTGGCAAAGCGCTGGAGACACTAGAGGAATTTGGTAAGACATCTGGCTTCAAATTGAACAAATGAAAAACAAAAATGCTGATAAAGAACCTGGGAAACAATGAAAAAGGAAAATTAGAGAGACAATATGGAATTAAGGTGGCTAAAAAAATAAAATATTTAGGAATATGGCTTACACCAAAAAATATAAACCTAATTGAAGACAACTATTCGACAAAGTGGAAAGAAATTTAAAAAGATTTGGACGTCTGGAATAGAATCAACCTCTCGTGGTTGGGCAGGATGGAGGCAATAAAAATGAATGTACTCCCCAAGATGTTGTTTCTGTTTCAAAATATTCCTGTTATCAGAGGAACCAAAATATTTAAAGACTGGCAGAAAACCCTGTCAAGATTCATATGGCAGGGAAGAAGGCCAAGGATTAGATTTAAATTGCTTACGGACAGAAAGGAGAGAGGAGGGTTTGCAGTCCCCAACTTAAAATTGTACTGCGAGGCTGCCTGCCTTTGTTGGGTTAAAGATTGGATAACCTTGGAGAATACCGACCTACTAGATTTAGAGGGGGCAGACAACAGGTTTGGCTGGCATGCCTACCTGTGGTCAAACAAAGAGAAGGCCCATAAAGGATTTTCGAGCCACACTATCAGGGGCTCATTGTACGAAGTTTGGGAAAAAAATAAAAAACTGTTAGAGCGGAAAACACCTTGGTGGCTGTCCCCAACAGATATCCTAATAATTAAAAAAACAAACATGGAAGAGCAAAGATTGACATATGAAGACTTATTGGTGAGATCTCAAGACAGTTGGAAACTAAGACCGTATGAGGAATTGAAGGGAAAGCTGACAGGCTGGATGCAGTACCATCAAATCAATGCAATAGGGACAGAAGACAAAAAAATCGGAATGAATGAAAAGAAATCCAAATTCCAGATCGAAATAATTGAGAGTAAGTCTAGGCTATTGTCTAAAATGTACAACATACTTTTGGAATGGGATACAAAAGACGAGGAAATTAAGGAAGTTATGGTCAAGTGGGCGATAGATCTGGGGCATAACATAGAATATGAGAAATGGTCAAAATTGTGGAATGAGGGGATAAAATTCACGGCAAGCGCTGCAATTAGAGAAAACCTAGAGAAGATGATATACAGATGGTATATAACACCAGAAAAATTAAGTAGGATGTATAAGACCGGAAATAAGGCCTGCTGGAGGTGCAAAACAAAAGAAGGTAATTTTATACATATGTGGTGGGCATGTGAGGAAACGAAAAAGTTATGGGATCAGATATATAATGAATTAAAAAAAATATTTAGATACACATTCCCCAAAAAACCAGAGGCCTTCCTATTAGGTGTTATTGGAGAAGAAATTAGGAGAGAAGATAAAACCCTGTTTCCATACTCAACAGCAGCGGCCAGAATGCTAATCGCCCAAAATTGGAAAAGTACAAACATACCAACGGTGAGCGATTGGCAAATAAAATTATATGACTTTGTTGAATTGGCAAAAATGACGCAAAGAATTAGAAACCAAAAAAATACAAAGTTAAAGGACGACTGGAACAAATTTATGGTCTATATCGAAGGTAACTTTAGAAACCTACCAACTATAGCAGGTCTGTTATAAAACTTCCGATGTATTAACTAATAACCAATACCAGCTGTAAAATGAATTTATGAAAATCAGAAATCTGAAATCAGTAGGGAAGGAAGTCAGGCTTTGTATGTTAATTGTTATTTTTATTTAGTTTTCGTTCTTTTTTTCCCTTTTTTTCCCTTTTTGAATGTTTTGTTTTTTCGTTTCGTTGTATGTGTATGGTATATGAAACTTAAAAAAAATTAAAAAAAAAAAGAGGATGAAACTGAGGAAAGGCCCAGGCCCAGATGGGTTATCTGCTAAGTATTTGACTATTTAGAACTGGCAAAATTGACACAGAAAATAAGAAATCAAAAAAGTACAAAATTTAATAATGAATGGGATAAATTTAAGTTATATATGGAAACAGAAATACAAGGAAAATAAAAATGTTGATAAAAAACAAATATATATTTGAAAAATCACAGTAGGTATGAGATAACGCTTACTACGTAAAAATTGCTTGAAAAATGAGACACTGCGGATAAAAAATATGATAACTTTATTCCGAAATCGAGATAAAGGGAAGTCGATGAGTGTTTGTCAATGTAAGTTGAGTTGTCTATGTTTTTATGTATTACATGTTTCGTTTTTCTTTTTTTTTCTTTTCCTTTTTTCTTGGCTGTGTAACTATGTTTGTGATATGTATGTATGTTAAAAAAAAAAAGAAGAGCTAGGTTTTAAGAGATCTCTTGCAGACAGTTGTCTTTACATTAGAGGTTCAGGCGTAAAACAGCAAGTGGTGCAGGTGTTTGTTGATGATATCTTAGTCATGACACAGACAGGTGAACAGGTGGAGAAGTTTGCTAAAGAGCTTGGAAAGCGGTTCAAGCTAAAGCAGCTTGGAGATGTCAAGTCCTATTTAGGCGTGCAGATCACAAAAGCAAGTGATGGAAGCTTCTTGCTTTGCCAGAAAGGTAAGATTGAACAGTTGCTTGAGAAGTTCAGAATGTCTGATTGTGCAGGTGCCAGATCACCCATGGAGACTGGATACGTGAAGGAGTGTCAGCAAGTAGAACGCGTGGTGTTCGAAAATACTGAACTCTTTCAGTCAGCTCTGGGTAGTCTGTTGTATCTGTCACAGTGGAGCAGGCCAGACATTGCATTTGCTGTCAATCTGCTCAGTAGAGAGGCTTCAAGTCCTAGTGTGCAGGTCTGGAACGGTATAAAGCGGGTGCTGCGTTACCTGCAAGATACCAAAGATTTTTTGTCTTAGGTTGCCAGCCCAAGGAGAAGTCAAACTGACTTGCTTTGTGGACGCAGATTGGGGTAACTCTGAGGACCGCAGATCAGTGTCAGGCCTAGTGGTGAAGTTTGGGGACTCAGTGATTGGGTGGAGGTCCCGGAAGCAAAATCTCATAGCGCTTTCATCTACTGAAGCTGAGTTCAGTGCGCTATCAGATGCTTGCAGAGAGCTGGAGTTCTATGTGTGTTTGGTCGAGGAAATCTGTGGAGAGAATTGTCTGCCCGTTGTGGTGCATGAAGACAATCAACCGTTCCTTAAATTGGCTGAGACGGGGCAATTTAAGGCGAGGACCAAACATTTGGACATACGTTTACAAAATGTGTGTCAGAGCGTTCGTGAGGGGCTAGTTGCTCTGAAATACTGTCCCTCAACAAAGAACCTCGCTGATGGTTTCACAAAACCATTAACCTTCCGGAAGCACGAGGAGTTCTGTGAGGGTCTGTGTATGGGGAAAGCATTGTTGGCTATTGTCCCCAGATGCAGGACAAGAGGGGTGTGGAGTTTGGAACAGACAGGGTTAAAACTCCGTGGTGTCCTGTATCTGGGAGGAGCTTGACGCAGAGAAGTGCGTCACAGTCTGTGAGCAGACTTGCTTTCGCTTCTGCCTGAGAGACACAGCTCAGCTCCGAGGCTGCAGGCTGTGTGTGCTTTTGGCACAGAGAAATGCCGGAAAGCTCTGATGGAAAGAGACTGATTTATGGCTTGTAAATAAACGCTACTAGAGATAAGAACCGAACTGTCTCTGGACTTGATTTATCCCTTTTTCTCACACGGACGCAGGACCGCTGCTACTCTGCTATCCTGCTAGGCCAGCTTCGGAGACACAGAGGCTGCGCAGGGAAGCCTGGCTGGACGCAGGATTTATATTCACACGAACAGTCCCACCCCAGAAAGAAAATAACAACAACAACAAACCACCGTTTGAGGTGCAACAGAGACACAGCCAGAGACAGAGCGAGACCCTGAATCAGTGCCATAACCAAGCCCTCATTCAGAACCAGAGCCTGAAAAAGAGCCACAGCCCGAACCAGAGCAACAGCCACAGTCACAGCCTAGAGCCACAGCCTGAGTCTACAACAGTACTTGATACAGTGCCGGAGCCTGAAACAGAGACACAGCCTCAAACAGAGCCTGAGCCTGAAACAGAGGCAGAGCCACAGCCAGAGCCTGAGTCTGAAACAGTCCTTGATAGAGTGCCAGAGCGAGACCCTGAATCAGAATCAGAATCAGAATCAGAATCAGAATCAGAATCAGAATCAGAATCAGAATCAGAATCAGAATCAGAGCCAGAGCCAGAGCCAGAGCCAGAGCCAGAGCCAGAGCCAGAGCCAGAGCCAGAGCCAGAGCCAGAGCCAGAGCCAGAGCCAGAGCCAGAGCCAGAGCCAGAGCCAGAAATAGGGCTTGATACAGGGCAGCCACAGCCTGAGTCTGCAACAGAACTTGATACAGTGCCGGAGCCGGAGCCGGAGCCGGAGCCGGAGCCGGAGCCGGAGCCGGAGCCCGAGCCCGAGCCCGAGCCGGAGCCGGAGCCGGAGCCGGAGCCGGAGCCGGAGCCGGAGCCCGAGCCCGAGCCCGAGCCCGAGCCCGAGCCCGAGCCCGAGCCCGAGCCCGAGCCCGAGCCCGAGCCCGAGCCCGAGCCCGAGCCCGAGCCCGAGCCCGAGCCCGAGCCCGAGCCCGAGCCCGAGCCCGAGCCCGAGCCCGAGCCCGAGCCCGAGCCCGAGCCGGAGCCGGAGCCGGAGCCGGAGCCGGAGCCGGAGCCGGAGCCGGAGCCGGAGCCGGAGCCGGAGCCGGAGCCGGAGCCGGAGCCGGAGCCCGAGCCCGAGCCCGAGCCCGAGCCCGAGCCCGAGCCCGAGCCCGAGCCCGAGCCCGAGCCCGAGCCCGAGCCCGAGCCCGAGCCCGAGCCCGAGCCCGAGCCCGAGCCCGAGCCCGAGCCCGAGCCCGAGCCCGAGCCCGAGCCCGAGCCCGAGCCCGAGCCCGAGCCCGAGCCCGAGCCCGAGCCCGAGCCCGAGCCCGAGCCCGAGCCCGAGCCCGAGCCCAAAATAGGGCTTGATACAGGGCCGGAGCGCAAAACATAGCTGCAGCCACAGCCTAGAGGCACAGCCTGAGACTGCAACACTACTTGATACAGTGCCGGAGCTGGAGCCAGAGCCAGAACAAAACCCTAATTCAAAACCAGAGCCTGAAAGAGAGCCAGAGCCAGAAACAGTGCTTGATAGAGTGCCAGAGCCTGAAGCAGAGGCTGATACAGGGCTTGAAACAGCGTCGGAGACTGAGACAAAGCCTAATAAAGAGCAGAAGCCTGAGCCTGAGCCTGAAACAGTGCTTGATACAATGCCAGAGCCTGAAACAGAACCAGAGCCACAGCTACAGCCATAGCGCCACAGCCTGAGTCTGCAACAATGGTTGATACAGCGCCGGAGCCTGAAACAGAGACACAGCCTGAAACAGAACCTGAGCCTGGTTATTAGCATGGCAATTAAAGAAGAGAGAGGCAGAAAGGCTTATAAATAGAGTTAAGTGCGAAGGCAAAATAATAAACAACCCTAAAGAAATAGAGAAACGATTTCTCGAATTCTTTAGAGAAATCTATAAGGAAGGAAATGAAACAACACAAGAAGTTAAAGAACATTTAGAACACAACTGTCTTCCGAAACGTACTAAAGAACAAAAAGAACTGTTGAATGCCCCTATCACATCGTACGAAATTCAAAGAGTAATTAAGGAAGCAAAGATAGGAAAGCCACCAGGGCCAGACGGCCTACCGGCAATATATTATAAAAAAATTTAGGACTTACTGACTGACCCATTAAGAAGTATATTAAAAGACGGAACCATGCCGGATTCTTGGAAAGACAGCCTTATTGCATTAATTCCAAAACAGGGAACGGACAATCTACTTATTAACAACTATAGGCCTATCGCACTTCTAAATAACGATTATAAATTATATGCTAATATTTTAGCATATTTTAGCATAAATTATATGCTAATATTTGCGCCTTTTTCTCGAGGAAGCTGAGCAAGTCGGAGCAAAACTACACGGTGTATGACCGCGAACTGCTTGCAATTTATGCAGCATTTCGACGATGGAGACATCTGTTAATAGGGGCGCAGCACAAGATCCAGGTGTGTACGGATCACAAGAACTTGGAATACTGGAGGACTGCGCGAGTACTCAACCAGAGACAGATTCGATGGGCACAGGAGTTCTCCAAGTTTTTCTTCGAGATCCGGTACGTGCCGGGGGAGGAGAACGTAAGAGCAGATGCTCTCTCCCGGAAGCCGGAGTACATGGAAGGAGAGAGACCGCCGGAAGTCAGACACGTGTTCCCTGAGAACCGATGGGTGTGTGGGGGAGTGTTGGTTGGGAAACGAGAACTAGCCGGGTCAACACAAAACCATGTTGCTTGTCACCAGGCAGTTCTGGTGGCCAAGGGTAAGGGAAGATGTACGGGAATATGTACGGGGGTGCGACCGCTGCCAGAGGGCAAAGGGGGAGAGGGCTGCACCCGCAGGGTTACTGGAACCCTTACCCATGCCGGGAAGACCCTGGGAGGTGGTATCCATAGATTTTATGACAGATTTGCCCAAATCAAGGGGGAAGACAGCAGTCATGGTAGTAGTCGATCTGCTAACAAAAATGTGCCATTTCGTAGCTTGCTCGCATGCGGAAACGGCAGAGGAAACAGCCAGGTTGTTTGTAGATCACATCTTCAGGCTGCATGAGACTCCCTCGAGGGTCATCTCGGATCGCGGGTGTCAGGGGCTCAGGAGCAGAGGCACAGGGAAGAGAGGGAATGGAGAGCGAAGGGGAAGAATCTGAGGGCAGCGTGGGAGAAGATGACAGTGGCCCGAGAGATTCCATGAGCCTCTCCAGCGAATCAGAATATTCCCAGAGGGGGGCGCCGATGGCCAGGGCAAGGGGGGTCACAGGGGGAGACGCACCAGAAGCAAGGGGCCAGCGGGGACTCCCAGAGCAGCGGCTGGAGATCAGGACCAGCTTCCCCACCAGAGCGTAGTGGGGGTTAAGAATCCCAGGTATCAGGGCCAGCGTCTCCTCCATGAGGGAGACAAGATGAGTTAGGGCTGACCACGCCTCCATCGGGGAGCGAGGGAACGGTCAGGAGGAGGGTTGCCGGCTGGGCGCGCGCGCCAAGTTCAAATGTACAGACGCGCGGCACAGCAGGTAGCCCGGATGAGGAACCAGGTCCTAAAGCCCGCCGGAGGGTGGGGGATGACTCAGGGGACTCAGCATCAGAAGAGTCCAGAAAGGGCGAGACCCCAGCGGACAGGCGGACCCAGAAGAGAAAGGAGCAAAGGAAGAGGTGGAGCAAGGCTAGAGTCTTAAACTGGTGTCTGGGGGGGAGGAGATTCAGACGGAGCTTCGGCGGTCTAGGGTTTAAGACGTAGAGCTGCGCGCCACGGCTTTGAAATAGAAACTGAACTTCAATAAAGACTTTTGTATATAACAACGACCTGGCATTGGTCCTCTGTGAGCTGGGACCTTGGGCAGCTCTGACAGTAAGCTCCATCCCCAAAAGAAAATTTACCCTCGCAGCGTGAGTTGGCGCAGCGGGGGGCAAAACTCGGTGTTTTGCGAGCTCACGAAGATTGGCAAAGATGACTACAGAGGAGAAGGTAAAACAGCTGCAAGACGCAGTCACGAGGCTTTCCGTGGAGATAGCAGCATCCAGGAAGAGAGAGGAAGAAGCACTAGCGCTCTGCCAGGATCTGCAGACCAGGTGGGAACGTTTGGGCAAGGAGGGACTGCCAGGACCTAAGCCAGAGGGAGTTGGCCTCGGGAAAAGGGGGGGCAGCATCGTATCCCACTTCGACGGGAACCTGCAGCAGTATCCTAACTTCAGAGCAGACATAGTGTTCGCGCTCAATTTGCTTCGGAAAGACTTTAGAGATGAGGAGGAGAAAGTAGGCTTCATAATAACTCATCTGCATGGGGAAGCTAAATTGTGGCTGCGCAATTTATGGCGCGAAGATGACCCTGCCCTCAAAGATTCAACAGCCTTTATTAAAGCTATGGACGCTTGTTTTAAATCAACGGTTGATGTGGATGTGGCCAGGAGGGAAATGCATGGGTTGAAGCAGGGCAAAGCCACGGTGAGACAATATCACGCCCGCTTTTTTGCCTTGGTGAATGCGCTGGGCTGGGAGAAGGACTCCGCTGCCGTCAGAGATCTGTTCTGGGAGGGGCTGAATGGGGCCGTGAAAGATGAACTGGCGAGGGGGGAGAGGCCCCACAGCACCACAGAAGTTGTGCAAAGAGCGCTGGCAGTTGGGGTGCGCCTGGAAGAACGCCCTTGGAGCAGGGATGAGGGACATATGACACGCACACCAGCCAGAACGCCTCCCTTCCTACCCAGAGAGACAGCGCGTGCCCAGTCCACGCCTCCACTGGGAGGGGGAGAAGAGCCGATGGAGATAGGTGGTGCCAGGGCTCAGACAGCTACCAGAGCCCAAACACCAGGAGCAGTCAAGGCGAAGACTCCTAGAGGGAGCAGGAAGTGTTACATCTGCGACAGTGCACAGCACATGGCCAAAGAGTGTCCCCAGAGGCTCCACAAGCACACTGCAGCCTCGGCAACAGTAAAAGGAGCAGTTCAGCAGGGGGAACAGCTACAGGGAAACGACGAAGCCTGGTTGGAGGCAGAGGCACTGGGGCCCAGCCAGGCGAGTCAGTGAAGCAGTCCCCAGAGATTTTACAGCCCACAGACCCCCTCCCGCCCAAACCAGTGGTGCAACTCACCGCATCACTCCAGCTGCCCAATGGACTCGCCATGGAAGTCCCTATTACCATTGACTGTGGTAGTAATGCAGACTTTATAGGAGTGGATTTCATCAAGCAACATCGCATAGCGCTTTTACCAGCCACGATGCCCCTAAACGTCGTCACGGTTGATGGAAGAGAGCTACTGGGAGGACAGGTGGTACAGCAAACACCGCCAATGGTGATGCAAATTGGAAATCACCGCGAAGTCATCAGCTTCAACGTCACCCACCTGTCAGACACGCCCATAGTATTGGGCATGAGTTGGCTGGACAGGCACAGCCCGGCATTAGCGTGGTACCAGCGTCAATTGACCTTCTGCTCCTCCTACTGCGCAGAACACTGCATCCTGACTAGCCAGGAAGATGAGGGGCAAGAGGATGAACCACAGCTACACTTAGGCATGCTGCAAGCGGTACCCAACACGTACAAGGCGTTTTTGGAGGTTTTCTGCGAGAAGGAAGCGGACAAGCTGCCTCCCCACAGGCCCTACGACTGCAAGATTGACCTCCTGCCGGGGGCGACGCTGCCGACTGGGAAACTGTATTCCATGTCTGAAGACGAACTGCAAGAACTCAGGGAGTTCATAGATCACAACTTGAAGCGGGGATTCATCCAAGAATCCAAAGCAGCGGGGGGCAGTCCCGTGTTTTTCGTGAAGAAAAAAGACACGCCCCAACGGAGGTTGATAGTTGATTACAGAATTATCAATTCCAGGACGAAGCCCACGGCATTCCCCATGCCCAAGATCGACGACCTGCTCGCGACGGTGAGGAAGGGACGCATCTTCACCAAGCTGGATCTTCGAGGGGCGTACAACCTTATACGCATGCGGGAGGGCGATGAGTGGAAGACAGCCATGTTTACGCCTTTGGGCACCTATGAATACCGAGTTATGCCATTTGGTTTGCAAAATGGTTCCCACTGTTTCCAAGCCTTCATGCACCACGTGTTAGCGGGACTCCTCTACAAGAAGTGCGTCTGCTTCCTAGACGACATCCTGATTTTCTCGGAATCGCAGGAGGCTCACGACAGAGACGTCAAGGAGGTCCTGCAGAGACTACGGGAGCACAGACTTTATGCCAAACTGGAGAAGTGCCAGTTCGACATGACGGAGGTGGATTTCCTGGGCTACAAGCTGTCCGACAAGGGACTCGCCATGGACAGCACCAAGGTCCGCTCGGTGTTGGACTGGAAGAGCCCGCGCAATCGGAAGGAGGTCCAGAAGTTTGTCGACTTCGCCAACTTTTATCGCAAGTTCATCAAGGGGTTCGCGATGGAGACAGCGGCCATCACGGACACCCTCAGCTCCAATAAGAAGAAGTTCACCTGGACGGACCAGGCGGAGCAGTCCTTTCGGAGACTCAAGCGTCTCTTCGCGTCCGAAGAACAGCTGCTACACGTCAACCCCAGCAAACCACTGAGGGTTGAAACGGACGCCTCAGACAGAGCGGTGGGGGCGGTCCTGTTGCAGCAAGATCCGCAAGGGGACTGGAGGCCGTGCGCATTCTACTCCAGGAAACTCAGCAAGTCGGAGCAGAACTACACCATCTGGGACAGGGAGTTGCTGGCCATTCATGCAGCCTTCAAAGCGTGGCGGCACTTCCTCATCGGAGCCAAACACACAGTGCAGGTCCGCACGGACCATAAGAACCTGGAGTATTGGCGCACGGCGCGGTTCCTGAACCAGAGACACATCCGCTGGGCGGAGTTCTTTGCGGATTTCGACTTCCGGATAGAATACATCCCGGGAGACAACAACGTCATGGCGGATGCGCTATCCAGGAAGCCGCAGTATCTCGAGGAAGCGGCACCGGTGGCGGCCAAACACATTTTCGCACCGAAGGCGTGGGCGTGCGCTTCAGCCACCGTGGACCTGGACGCGGTACGTCGCGCGCTGCAGACGGATTCGTTTGCACAATCCAAGATGGAGGAGGTGCGAAGAGGCACTGCGAAGGACGCTGAGTTCCAGATACGCGACGGACTGCTCATCCGCAAAGGAGCCCTCTACATGCCGGGAGACGACCTCCACGCGAAAGTACTGCAGCAGTTACACGACGCGCCCAGCGCCGGGCACTTCGGCAAGGACAAGACGGCGGAATTAGTAGCCAGAGACTTTTGGTGGCCCAAGATGAGGGGAGAAGTTGCAGATTACGTCACTAGGTGTGACACATGCCAAAGGGCCAAACCAGTACACAGGCCGCCGGCGGGACTGCTGGAACCGCTACAGACGCCGCTGGAGCCGTGGGAGAAAGTGGCCCTGGACTTTGTCACAGATCTGCCCAGCTCGCGAGGCAAAACAGCGGTGCTTGTGGTCGTAGACATGTTCACCAAGATGGCGCACTTCATTCCTTGCGCGAAGGTGGCCACAGCGGAACAGACCGCCAAGCTGTTCATAGACCACGTATTCAAGGTTCACGGCTTGCCGCGGTCCATCCTGTCCGACCGCGGTCGCCAATTCATCTCGAGCTTCTGGCAGAAGCTGCTGGGCATCCTGAACTTCAAGATCAATTTAGCGTCGGCACGGCACCTGCAGACCAACGGCCAAGCGGAGAGGGTCAACGCCATCATGCAGCAGTACCTGAGATGCTACGCGAATCAACAGCCCTCGACCTGGGTGGACTACCTACCGTTGGCCGAGTTTGCCTATAACAACACGAAGCACGTGTCTACGGGGGTGACACCGTTCTTCGCCAACAATGGGCGGCATCCCAGAACCTTCCCGGGATTAGAGAGAGTGGGGGAGGGGGAGCCACAGGGAGCAGAGGCCTTGGGCAGCGGAGTTACAGGAGGTCCATGAGCAACTCCGAAGGCACTTGGAGCTAGCAAAACACGCCTACAAGATGCAGGCAGACAGACACAGGAGGGTTGGGGAAGACATCCAGGTGGGGGACTGGGTCTGGTTGGCAGCCCAGGCAGTGCCGGCCAGAACGTTAGCTAAGAAGAAGCTCGGACACAAGCAGCTAGGGCCTTACCAAGTTGAGGCACAAATCAATCCAGTGGCCTTCCGGTTGACACTCCCGGAGGGTTCCAGAATGCACCCGGTCTTTCATAGATCAGTGCTCACACCCTACAAGGAACCCCACAGGTTTCAGGCGCCAGGGAACGCACCAGACCCACTCAGCGAATCGCCCACGAAGGGGAGGTCACCGAGGGGGGCGCCACTCAACGAGGTCACGGAGATTTTAGACTCCAGATGGGGGGAAGAGGGGGTTGAATATCTCCTTGCCAGGGAAGGTACCCCGGCCAGCGCCAACAGGTGGGTGCCGTACTATGCTGTGGAGGAGCACTACCTCAAGGACGAGTTCCATGCACTCTTCCCACACAGACCCATGCCGGCAGATTATTTCGATGAATATCTTTTCACACCCACACTTTCAACCAGCACGTTCCAGGGGTTCTCTTCAGCTGAGGAAACGGCGCCAGAAACAAGCTCCCCAGAGGGATCACTCTCGGGGTTTGGCACAGACCGCTCTTATTGGTGGGACAATCAACCGGAGGTGGGGTGGAGCAGGGAACTGCCGGGAGGGTCCTTGCACGCAGCGTCACCCGAGGCAACAGGGGGAGAGAGGGACATGGACGTGTTGGGGGAGGATCCTGGGTTCGAGCACACCTGCAGAGAGATGGAAGCAAAGGAGATCGACGTAGACGAGCCCATTACGGACTGGCCGGATCCAGCCGGCCAGCTGCACACCAGGGGGGAAGAACTGTATCCTGCACTCACCCCCACAGCACTGGAGCACCCGGAACCCACACCAGAAGAGGGGGAGGGGGGAAGGGGGGGCTTCGAGGGGGGGATGGATGTCAGGGGCTCAGGAGCAGAGGCACAGGGAAGAGAGGGAATGGAGAGCGAAGGGGAAGAATCTGAGGGCAGCGTGGGAGAAGATGACAGTGGCCCGAGAGATTCCATGAGCCTCTCCAGCGAATCAGAAGATTCCCAGAGGGGGGCGCCGATGGCCAGGGCAAGGGGGGTCCCAGGGGGGACGCACCAGAAGCAAGGGGCCAGCGGGGACTCCCAGAGCAGCGGCTGGAGATCAGGACCAGCTTCCCCACCAGAGCGTAGTGGGGGGGAAGAATCCCAGGTATCAGGGCCAGCGTCTCCTCCATGAGGGAGACAAGATGAGTTAGGGCTGACCACGCCTCCATCGGGGAGTGAGGGAACGGTCAGGAGGAGGGTTGCCGGCTGGGCGCGTGCGCCAAGTTCAAATGTACAGACGCGCGGCACAGCAGGTAGCCCGGATGAGGAACCAGGTCCTAAAGCCCGCCGGAGGGTGGGGGATGACTCAGGGGACTCAGCATCAGAAGAGTCCAGAAAGGGCGAGACCCCAGCGGACAGGCGGACCCAGAGGAGAAAGGAGCAAAGGAAGAGGTGGAGCAAGGCTAGAGTCTTAAACTGGTGTCTGGGGGGAGGAGATTCAGACGGAGCTTCGGCGGTCTAGGGTTTAAGACGTAGAGCTGCGCGCCACGGCTTCGAAATAGAAACTGAACTTCAATAAAGACTTTTGTATATAACAACGACCTGGCGTTGGTCCTCTGTGAGCTGGGACCTTGGGCAGCTCTGACAGCGGGAAACAGTTTACTTCCCGGTTCTGGAGGAAGCTCATGGGCTTGCTACAGGTCGAGGCGGGCTTCCACGGGAATGAGCCCGTTCATGGCCAATTATGGGTGTCACCCCAGGGCCTTCCCGGGGAGGGGGGAGGAAGGGGGGAGCGTACCTGTGGCAGAGCAGTTTGTGGAATAAATGGAGGCCTTGCACCAGCAACTTAAGATGAACTTGGGAACACCACAACCAAGCCACGGAAATACTCGATTCAAGATGGTGAGGGCGCCAGGTGGAGTACTTCGTAGCTTGGGAGGGAGAACCTGAGTCAGAAAACACGTGGGTTCCAGCGGAGGCTATCAATGATGGGTATCTTGTGGAGGAGTTCCACAGCCTGTTCCCAGATAAACCTAAACCACCAGCGAGATTCTGGGAGGAGCAATTTGGAACCACAGATTAATAATAATAATAATAATAATAATAATAATAATAATAAATTTTATTTATATCCCGCCCTCCCCAGCCGAAGCCGGGCTCAGGGCAGCTAACAACAATAAAACAGTACAAAAGTACAGCACAAACAACACTCTAAAATCATTCATTATAAAATTGGTTCAAATCAAGCCACTGGCAACCATTGTGCCAGAGCTCCATGAAGATTGCCAAGGGAGGGAGTCAGGCTGTGCCCTGGCCAAAGGCCTGGTGGAACAGCTCTGTCTTGCAGGCCCTGCGGAAAGATGTCAAGTCCCGCAGGGCCCTAGTCTCTTAGTGACAGAGCGTTCCACCAGATCGGAGCCACAGCCGAAAAAGCCCTGGCTCTAGTTGAGGCCAGCCTAACTTCTCTGTGGCCTGGGACCTTCAAGATGTTTTTATTTGAAGACCGTAAGTTTCTCTGTGGGGCATACCAGGAGAGGCGGTCCCGTAGGTACGAGGGTCCTAGGCCGTATAGGGCTTTAAAGGTTAAAACCAGCACCTTAAACCTGATCCTGTACTCCACCAGGAGCCAGTGCAGCTGGTATAGCACCGGGTGAATGTGGTCTCGCAGCGAAGACCCCGTAAGGAGTCTCGCTGCAGCATTCTGCACCCGCTGGAGTTTCTGGGTCAGTCTCAAGGGCAGCCCCACGTAGAGCGAGTTACAATAATCCAGGCTGGAGGTGACCGTCGCATGGATCACAGTGGCTAGGTCAGGGCGAGAGAGGTAAGGAGCCAACTGCTTAGCTTGGCGGAGATGAAAAAATGCTGCCTTTGTTATAGCTGCAGTCTGCGCCTCCATGGAAAGGGAGGTGTCGAAGATTACACCCAAACTCTTAACGGATGGTGCTGGCACTAATTGCACCCCCGCAAGAGATGGGAGTTGCCCCCCCAATCCCATATCGTCCTGTCCCAGCCACAGGACCTCTGTCTTCGAAGGATTTAGCTTCAACCGGCTCCCTCGTAACCATCCAGCCACAGCTTCCGAACATCTGGTCAGTGTGTCTGGGGCCGAGTCAGGATGGCCATCCATCAACAGATAGAGTTGGGTGTCATCAGCATACTGATGGCAACCCAGCCCAAAACTCCGGACAAGCTGGGCGAGGGGGCGCATAAAGATGTTGAAAAGCATCGGGGAGAGTATCGCACCCTGAGGTACTCCACACACCAAGGAGTGGCGCGATGACAATTCCCCCCCAAGCACCACCCTCTGTCCCCGACCAGAGAGAAACGAGCGCAGCCATTGAAGGACTGTGCCCTGAATCCCCACGTCGGCAAGGCGGTGGTCCAGGAGTTCGTGATCGACCATGTCGAAAGCTGCTGACAGATCTAGAAGAATCAGCAGCCCCGACCCGCCTCGATCCAGCTGTCTACGAAGATCATCTGTTAGGGCAACCAGAGCCGTCTCGGTCCCATGACCCGCGCGGAAGCCGGACTGGAATGGATCCAGAGCCGATGTTTCATCCAGAAACCTACCAAGCTGTTCGGCAACCGCTCTCTCAATCACATTACCCAGGAACGGAAGATTCGAAACCGGGCGGTAATTGGATAGATCTAAAGGATCTAATGATGTTTTCTTTAAGAGCGGGCGCACCACTGCCTCCTTCAGTTCTGCAGGGAATGTCCCCGTGCCAAGGGACAAATTGATGATATCCCCCAGGAGGGCCCGCACCTCGTCTGGACACGCTCTAATCAGCCAAGACGGGCACGGGTCGAGAGGACAGGTGGTGGGCTTTCCAGCTCGGAGGAGTCTGTCCACATCGGCTGGGGATATCCGGTCGAAGTGGTCCAATACTGGACCCGAGGACAGTCGAGGGGCCTCCAGTTCCTTTATTGTATCCAAATTGGCAGGGAGGTCATGGCGGAGCAACAAGACCTTCTCCGCAAAAAAGCTCGCAAATGCCTCACAGCTATGTGCCAAATTATTATTTAAATTTGGCTGTCCCTCAAGGGACGTTAAAGACCTGATTATACTAAATAATTGTGCCGGGCGAGAGCTAGCGGATGCAATGGAGGCCGAGAAGTAAGACTTCTTAGCAGCCTTCACCGCCATCTCGTAGGTTTCCATAAAAGCCCTATAAGATGTTCTTGAGGCTCCGTCACGGGCACCCCGCCATACTCGCTCTAGCCGTCTGAGGTCCCGCTTCATTTTCCAGAGCTCTTCGGTAAACCAGGGAGCCCTGTTTCTGCGGGGTCGCAGAGGGCGCTTAGGTGCGATCTCTACGATGGCTGCCAGGAGCTGGATATTCCAGCCCTCAACAAGCTCAGTCAATGAGTCGCCAGGGGGAGCAAGGTCCCGCAAGGCTTGACGGAATCTATCAGGGTCCATCAGCCTCTGTGGGCGAGCCCAAATTGGCTCGCCACCTAAGCAGGGTGGGGGTGGAATGTCAATCCTGGCTTTCAGAGCGTAGTGATCAGACCATGGCACTTTCATCGAAGGAGACATGATCACATCTATACCTACGCCAAAGATCAAATCCAGCGTGTGGCCTGCTTGATGTGTGGGGCCCGAAACAAACTGGGAGAACCCAAGTGTCGCCATGGAAGACACCAGGTCCAGAGCCTGTGAGGAGGGAGTGGCATCAGCATGGATGTTGAAGTCCCCCAATACCAATAGGTTAGGGAACTCCAAGGCCCAGCCAGCCACCGCCTCCAATAGGCCTGACAGGGTGGCTGCTGGTGCGCTAGGTGGCCGGTACACCAGCCAAA
This sequence comes from Podarcis gaigeae, assembly GCF_964106915.1. Lineage (NCBI taxonomy): Eukaryota > Metazoa > Chordata > Lepidosauria > Squamata > Lacertidae > Podarcis > Podarcis gaigeae. The sequence goes on from NC_139695.1 coordinate 25,678,572, forward strand.
CAGCCAAGCTCTCCTCGGAGCCCCACACTAGGCCAACACATTCAATGCCGGGGATCGATGGCGATGGTAGAGCCCTGAAAAGACAATCTTGAAGAGGATTTTGTGGGTTTTCCTGCCTCCGAAGAGGAGGGAGGAGAGGCGTCAGAGGAAGAGGAATCGGACTGGGAGGGCCACCCCGCGGAAAGAGATCGGAGCGGGTGGGAAGCGGAGTTTGAATACTCAGGGCGACAGCTCCTTCCGGGGATTCCCCGCATCGTCGGCTGAGGAAAAGGACGAAGTTGGATCAAAAGGTCGGGCCGGGGGTGGAGGGGGTCCTGGGGGGGGGGGTGGATGTCAGTGAACTGACATCGGAGCCAGAAGTGGAGGCAGGGCTCCCAAGCGATGCCGGAGAAGGGACAAGCAGGGAGAGAGGGGACTCAGCAGCTGGGGAAGGAAATCAGCGTAACACCAGGGATAAAGGGGGGCGGATGGGGGAATCGGAGAGAGGGCTCCAGGACTCTTCGCTGGAGACCAGCGGGGAGAGCACAGGTCCTCTGCTACCCACACCCACCCTGCGCAGAAGACTTCCGCGCAGGGAAAGTAGGCGGAGACTTGGCGTCAAAGAACTTCTTTGCTGGAAGAAGTTCAAGAAACGCCCACTGACGGATTCTGCTAGCGACTGAACAGCCACGAAGTGAAGGGCTGTCCAGCCAGGAAAGGTTTAACTAGGCTACCTAGCCAGGAGTGGCGGCAACCTACGCACGAGCAACCCCATATAACCATTAAACACAATATTAAGGGGGGAGGAGGAGGGTCAACTAATATTGATAAGTTATGAGAAAATAAAAGATCACTTTCTTGTTGACTAGATTACTTCCAGGTGAATGAAGTGTTCAGACAGGATAAGCAGATAGGTTTTGAAAAGGAGCCTTCAAGATTTGAAAGAGAACTACTGAATAGTAAAACCAAAATAATCGCAAAAATGTATAGACTTCTTTTAGACTACGAAGTAATCTAAGAGCAGAGTCAGAGTGAGACCATGAGCCTGAGCCAGAGCCAGAGCCAGAGCCAGAGCCAGAGCCAGAGCCAGAGCCAGAGCCAGAGCCAGAGCCAGAGCCAGAGCCAGAGCCAGAGCCAGAAATAGGGCTTGATACAAAGCCGGAGCGCAAAACATAGCTGCAGCCACAGCCTAGAGCCACAGCCTGAGTCTGCAACAGTACTTGATACAGTGCCGGAGCTGGAGCTGGAGCCAGAGCCAGAGACACAGCCAGAGCCAGAACAAAACCCTAATTCAGAACCAGAGCCTGAAAGAGAGCCAGAGCCAGAAACAGTGCTTGATAGAGTGCCAGAGCCTGAAACAGAGGCAGATACAGGGCTTGAAACAGCGTCGGAGACTGAGACAAAGCCCAATAAAGAGCAGAAGCCTGAGCCTGAAACAGTGCTTGATACAGTTCCAGAGCCTGAAACAGAACCAGAGCCACAGCTACAGCCATAGCGCCACAGCCTGAGTCTGCAACAGTGGTTGATACAGCGCCGGAGCCTGAAACAGAGACACAGCCTGAAACAGAACCTGAGCCTGGTTATTAGCATGGCAATTAAAGAAGAGAGAGGCAGAAAGGCTTATAAATAGAGTTAAGTGCGAAGGCAAAATAATAAACAACCCTAAAGAAATAGAGAAATGATTTCTCGAATTCTTTAGAGAAATCTATAAGGAAATGAAACAACAGAAGAAGTTAAAGAACATTTCTTTATTTATTTTTTTAAATGATATTTTATTAAATTTCACAGAAATTAACAACAGTAAAAACAACCCAAATCACAAAAACCCAACAAACGCATACAACAAAAAATACCAACAAAAGACAAAAAAAAAACGACAATAAAAAACATAACAAAGACAATTCAAGATTAAAAACAAACTCTGTTTCGAATTAATAACCTTCCAGATCTTATTTTCCTTGCTTCCACCCGCTTTCCTTTCATGTATTCCAATTTAAAATTAGTTCAGCAATTATCATATTATTCAAATTCATTTTTTATCTTTACCTTTATACTCTTATTTATCTTAATCACTGGAACCCCTTCATTTCATTTACAATGCCCTTAACATTCATAAGTTTTACAATGTTTTTGTAGATAAACTTTAAACTTCTTCCAGTCCTCTTCCACCTGCTCTTCTCCTTGATCTCGGATTCTGCCGGTCATTTCTGCCAGTTCCATATAGTCTATGACTTGCATCTGCCATTCTTCCAGGGTGGGTAAGTCTTGTGTCTTCCAGTGCTTTGCGATAAGTATTCTTGCTGCTGCTGTGGCATACATAAAAAAGGTTCTATCCTTCTTTGGCACCAATTGGCCGACCATGCCCAGGAGAAAGGCCTCTGGTTTCTTCAGGAAAGTATACCTAAATACTTTTTTCAGTTCATTATAAATCATTTCCCAGAAAGCCTTAATCTTTGGGCAGGCCCACCAAAGGTGAAAGAATGTTCCTTCCGTTCCTTTACATTTCCAACATTTATTATCGGGCAAGTGGTAAATTTTTGCTAGCTTGACTGGGGTCATGTACCACCTGTAAATCATTTTCATAATATTTTCTCTTAAGGCATTACATGCCGTAAATTTCATACCGGTGGTCCACAACCGTTCCCAGTCAGCAAACATGATGTTATGACCAATATCTTGTGCCCATTTTATCATAGCAGATTTAACCGTTTCATCCTCAGTTTTCCATTTCAACAGCAGGTTATACATTCTCGACAGTATCTTAGCACTAGGTTCTAACCTATCGGTAATGGCGGATTCCCTCTGACAGGAGGGAGAAGCTCCGTGGAAATCGGGTCCACCGCTGCAGCGAAGCGGAGGACCCTTAAAAAACCCGCAGGCGGGAGAAGCCTGGGGCCGTGGGACTCAGTGGGCACATCGCGCGCCCCCCGAACTGTCAAAGAAGCCCTGAAAAGAGCTCCGGAGCGGAGCGGGGGTTTGGCGCTGTGCTGGGAGTCGATCGCTACTTCTACGGAGCGAAGCTGCACAGCAATTGCCTGGAGAGCGCTGACCTTTTTCCTGTGAAACATCGATCTGAAACATCTACCCGTGAGTAAGATCTGGGGAAATCTGGAAGGATCAAAGAATAAGACCCAATAGAAGTGAACCTGAACTTGACTTTGATACTTTGATCCGGGATTTTGATCTTGAATTTGAACCTGAAATCGGCAGAGTCTAAACAGGAAGCCCGCTTTGCCGATCTGTAGACAGTTTGAAAGCAAGGGATAAAGAAGCTTGGAACCAAAGAAATGGACTTTGTTATAAAGAGCTAAATTGCATTGCGTGACAGGAGACCCCCCCCTTAAAAGAGAAAGGGGGGGATATAAGAGAGTCTGTGTACTGGTCCAGTAAATGCTTCCGCTGCGCAACCAGCAACAGTTCTCTTTGCAGAGCATTAATTAAATCCAGTGCAGAGATTCTTGTTGCAGTACAAGCTTCAGAGTCTCAGCAGCAAAGAAATAACAACACAGGGAAGCCTGTCTTTCCAAAGACAGGTTTATTGCAGACAGATAACAGAAACGCCTCCGGAGCTTTCAGACATTTTTGCTTCACGCCCCGCAGGCAGAGAAAACAAACACTCTTTATATACTGAGCAACTTAACAACTTAACGAGCTTGACTACTTAAAGTCACATGACATTGCTAACTTGCCAGCGTCTTAGGTTTCACACCCTAACACCCCCTCTCGCTGGCAATACAAAAACAAAATTACTTCAGACCCATTTCTTCACAAAAGTTTTCATGCCGCTGAAACCCAAGCGGTTTTGTAAAACCATCAGCTTGATTTTCATGACTGGGACAGTAATTTAATTTAACAATTCCTGCTTTTACCGTTTGACAAACATTTTGAAAGCGGATATCCAAATGTTTTGTACGACCTTTAAACTGCCCATTTTGTGCTAACTTAAGACACGGTTGATTATCACCCCATACAGTGATTGGAGTGATGGCCTTTTCATACATCTCTTGTGCCAAGCATTTGTAAAATTCTAGATCTCTACATAACTCAGATAAGGCACAGAACTCAGCTTCCGTTGACGACAAAGCAATCAGGTTCTGTTTCTTGGATCTCCACCCAATCAGAGAGTTACCAAATTTTATTACACAGCCAGACACTGATTTTCTATCCTTTAAATTTCCCCAATCACTATCTGCCCAACAAGTAATCTGTGCTTGTCCTTCAGCAGATAATTCAAGGCAAAAATCTTTGGTGTATTGTAAATATCTTAACACTCTTTGAATTCCTTTCCATGCATTTACACTAGGTCTTGAAGCTTCTCTGCTGAGTAAGTTAACAGTGTAAGCAATATCTGGTCTACTCCATTGCGAAAGATGAAGTAAGCTTCCCAGTGCTGACTGAAAGATTTCAGCACTCTTGAATTCAGCACTATCCTTGAACTCATTGTCTTTTACAAAACCCATTTCCATTGGTGTTCTAACACCTGCACACTCTGTCATGCCAAACTTTTTCAACATTTGCAATATCTTGCCTTTTTGATTCAGTAGAAAACTGCCATTTTTGGTCCTATCTATCTGAACACCAAGATAGACCTTTACATCACCAAGATTCTTAACTTTGAAGTGTTTATTTAACTCTTTGGCTAGTTTTTTTACTTGTTCTTGTGTCTTTGAAGTATAAATCAGGTCATCTACATAGACAAGCAAAGATTCTTGAGCATCTCCTGAACCTCTGAAATATAAGCAATTGTCAGCCTTGCTCCTGCTAAAACCAATGCCTACCAAAACATCATTCAAACACTCATTCCAATTATGAGCAGATTGCTTGAGTCCATAAATAGATTTATGTAGTTTCCATACCTGATTTGATTTACCAACTTTCAACCCTGGCGGTAGCTCCATATAGAGCTCTTCAGCCAAGTCTGAATGAAGATAAGCTGTAGAGACATCAAATTGATTCACTTTGAACCCTTTCTGAGCAGCAACTGCTAATAGTGCCCGTAGGGTTTCACTCCTTGAAGTGGGCGCATAGACTTCAGAATAATGTAACCCCTTTCTTTGCGTAAAACCTCGAGCTACAAGCCTTGCTTTGTACTCTGGTTTCCCCATCGCTGTTGTCTTTATCCTGTACACCCACCTACAACTTACTGCCTTGGTACCTTCTGGCAGTTTGGTGATGGAAAACACACCCAGTTCTTTCATAGAATTCAACTCTTTTTGCATGGCCTCACGCCACCTACTGGCCTCCTCCTGGGGTAATTGCTCAATCTCCTCAAAACTTTCAGGTTCGCAATTTGCCAAACCAGCCCAAACACTAATAGCTTGGTACCTTTCAGGAGGTATACCTTTGTTGGCACGCTTGGAACGCCTTAACAGTTCCTGTGATGTTCCTTCAGTTTCCCCCTCTGACCCAGAATCACTAGTCGTCACCTGTTTGTCACTAGTAGTTGAAGAACTTTCTGATTCTGACTTTACACTCTCTTGCTGTACAGGTGAACTTTTAGAGCTAGAAAATTCTGACTTTACAGACTTGGGTGAACTAAATGATTTCTCACCCTTGTCCTCAAACTCAAATTCCTCAGCCTGTTCTGGAACTAATACCTGCCCTGGGGCCTGAGTTTCGTTGTTACTGTTCACCACGTCAAATAGTATGTCAGGATTTCCATGAATTTTATTCCAACCATCCTGTTCACAAAATTCCGCACTTCTGCTGATTGTGATTTTCGTTTGATTGCCTTCTACATTCACAAATCTCCAACCTTTTGTGTTTGCTTGATAACCACAGAAAAACATTTCTTTAGATCTAGGATCGCCTTTCCTACGTTGCGCCCTAGGCACCAGCACATAAGCACGACATCCAAAAACTCTTAGATGATCAATTTTTGGTTTTTCCCCAAATAGCATGAAGTAAGGAGTGTTGCCTACTGTGCTATTGTACACTCTGTTAAAAGTATAATTCGCATACAGTGCAGCCTCAGCCCAAAACTGCTGTGGAAGTCCAGAATCAAACAGCAAAGCAGTAATGGCTTCCTGTAATGTTCGAAATTTTCTTTCAGCAACTGCATTCTCCTGTGGTGAATAGGGATTGGTAAGTCTATGAACTATACCTTTCCTTTTTAACCACATCTCCAGCGTGTGGTTCACATATTCCCCACCACGATCTGATTGTATTTTACGCACCCTGGTGTCAAATTTACATTCGACTTCTTCAATCCAATCCATCAGGATGGAAGCTGCTTGCGATTTTTCTTTCAGAAAGAAAACCCAACTAGCCCTTGAAAAATCATCCACCAAAATTTGCATAAATCTCGCACCTCCAAGCGATTTGACTGGCATAGGGCCACACACGTCTGTGTGCACAAGTTCAAAGGGTTTCTTGCTTACTCTATCAGATCTAGGATAGTTACATGTCTTAACCTTAGCATGTTTACAAGCACAACAATCCAGAAAATTTGGACAGGGTTTAATGTTACACTCCTCAGCTAAATCTGGCATCTTGATTACATACTTAAAGCATATATGAGCTAATCTTCTGTGTAGTAGATGTGCACAACCTGTATGAGGAGCCTTATTTACACACTTAGCTTGCGCTTCACCTGTTGAACATCTACCTGCTGCTAACTGCTCTTCATCCAAAACAAAAAGACCATCCTCACAGGGAATTTTAACTAGCTCCTTCCCCTGTTTCGAAATGGTGCACACATCATTTTCAAACTCAACCTTAAAACCACTTTTTACCAGGCATGACACACTCAAAAGTCCATTCTTCATTCCTGGAAGAACAAAAACAGGAAGGTTAGTTTGCAAACAATTAACATAAATTGTGCCTTTAAGGCTCATTTCTCGTTTACTATTGTCTGCTATAGTCACAGTTTTTGCAACTGGCAATGTCTTGCAGTTCTTCAAGCTGCCACTAGATGTCGCTGGAACTAAACTGTGACTGGCTCCACTGTCAATTATCCACTTCAAGGTTTGTTGGCTCCTTTTAGGACTCTGTTGTGCTGCCATTGCAGATAGTCCCTTATCAGCACCTGCTCCCCCTCTGGATCGTTGATTCTTGTAGCTCTCACGTCGTCTTCCCCTGTAGCTCCGGAAACTGACCTTGGACTGTTGAAATTCCTGTTGCTTTTCAGGACACTTTGCTATCAAATGAAACCTGCTGCCACATCGAAAACATGACTTGCTGGCCATAGCAGACACTTGTGAGGCTTCCTTACAGCTCTGCCTGCTAGTTCCCCCACGCTGGGAATTATCTGAACATCCAACCCTTGGGGTATTTGAATTATCAATACGTTTTCGATGATGTTGATATTCTTGCTCACACAATCTACCAGTCACATAATTCATATTCAGCTGCTCCTCTGGCAAAACTTGTAAAGTTAGTACTAAGTTTTCAAACCCTGCATGCAGGCTGCTAAGCAGAGTATAAACTTTAATATTTTCAGGAAAATTCACACCTAGAGATGACAGTTGGTTGAAATACTCAGTCATCTGTGATGTGTGTTCAACCACACTATCCCCTGGCTTCAGTTTCAACTCATACAAAGCACGTATAATGTTCACCTTCTCTCCAGGCGTGGCTCTATGGTGAATTCGCCTAAGAGCTTCCCAAATTTCAAATGCAGACCTTAAATTTTCCACATGAGGTAATTGGGAATGGTCTATCGATACCATCAACATGCATCTAGCTTTAGTGTCCATTTTTTCATGTTCCCTGTTCTGAGCATGTGCAGCAGCCTCTTGCTCTGCTGTGGCATCTGCTGCAACAGCCACAAACGGCTTTCGCCTCTGGACATAGTCAGCCCACACTTCTTTGGCTTCCAACCAGACTTGAGCCCTCTTAGACCACTGCACGTAATTAGCAGAGTTCAACTTTGTAAAGGGAACCTGGAAATTTTCCACTGCCATTCTTGGGGTCGGCTGCTACTCCCTCTGTGTGCCCTTGCTTCTCTTTCCCCTTGGGATTTGTTTTACTCACTTTTCAGACGCCTCCAGCCTCCTCTGAAGCCTTTTAAACCTTTTTTCCCTCCGTCTCTTCACTAGCAACCTACCACCGTCCTCTGTTTTTATTAACAAAACAAAAACACAACGGGAGGTCAAGCTAGCCTTTTGCAGCTAATGAAGCTGTAAATCTTCACTTACGCAGCTCTCTCAACTTTCTGCAGCCTCTCAGTTCCTTTAAGAGCTGGATTTACGACCAAGCCAGTCTTCTCTCATCCGAAAGCTGCTTTCACTTTCTCTGCACACAATACAGCTGTAGAAACATAGAAGGAGCCATAACCTAAGAGAGTCTGTGTACTGGTCCAGTAAATGCTTCCGCTGCGCAACCAGCAACAGTTCTCTTTGCAGAGCATTAATTAAATCCAGTGCAGAGATTCTTGTTGTAGTACAAGCTTCAGAGTCTCAGCAGCAAAGAAATAACAACACAGGGAAGCCTGTCTTTCCAAAGACAGGTTTATTGCAGACAGATAACAGAAACGCCTCCGGAGCTTTCAGACATTTTTGCTTCACGCCCCGCAGGCAGAGAAAACAAACACTCTTTATATACTGAGCAACTTAACAACTTAACGAGCTTGACTACTTAAAGTCACATGACATTGCTAACTTGCCAGCGTCTTAGGTTTCACACCCTAACAGATAGAACCCACCACTCAATCTTTGATCCCGGACTGCCTCAAGTAATTGAACGGCCACCCTGATTGCACCGCTTAAGAGACATTGTAAGCATTACATTGTAAGCATTACTGCAGACTTCTGCAAAAGAATACTGTCAGGGTTTCAGGGCGACGAGGAAGAGGACGACGACGACCCGAGGTTGTCAGTGAGTCCGTCAAGTGAATCGGAGGATTCCCAAAAGGGAGCCCCCCTGGTCAGGCCAAGGGGCAGTAGAGAGGGAGGCAGTCAGAAGCAGGGGAACGAAGGGGGAATCCCCAGTGGGGGTTGGAGATCGGGACCGGTCTCTCCGTCGGAACGGAGTGAAGGGGGTGGAGTTGCCAGTGTGTCAGAAAGAGCAGAACAGGAAGCAGAGAGGGGAAGGAGTTCGGAGCAGAACGTCCTGCCGGAAGGGGAGGAGTGTAGTACCGAGAGTAGCGTAACGGTCGAAAGGAAGGTCAGAGGCAACGTACGCGCGCCAAGTTCAAATGTGGAGGCGCGCGGAAATGAGGAGAGCCCTGAGGAGGAGCCTGGTCCCAAAGCACGAAGGAGGGGGGAGCAGGCGGCAGAAGACTCAGCCTCGGGGGAGTCCCGGAGGGAGGGAGCACAGGGGGGCAGGAAGACCCTGCGGAAAAGGAAGGAGAGGAAAAGGTGGAGCAGTACAAGCCTCTTAAGCTGGTGCAGGGGCGGGACTGACTCAGAGGGGACTTCTAACATCTAAGGGTAACAGATGCGGAGCCACGGAGCTTGGATGTAACGACAACAATGTTCTTCAATAAAACCTTTTGTATATAACTTGGACTGGACTTTGGTCTCTTGTGAGCTGGGACCTCGGGTGGCTCTGACAGTAAGTCCCCTCCCAAAGAACGCAAAATTTTTTTTTTGCAAAGCTCACAAACGGTGACAGCCATGAGTGCGGAGGATCAGCTGACAGCACTGCGAACTACAGTTTCCGAACTCACCGCTGCAGTCCTTGCATCTCAGAAGAAGCATGACGAAATGGAGAAGCGCTGCCAGGACCTGCAAACAAGGTGGGAGCGTGCAAACAGGGAAGGGTTCCCAGGGTCCAGATCAGAGGGGATTGGACTTGGAAGGCGGGGGGGCAGCCTAGTCACCCACTTCGATGGGAACCTGAAGCACTACCCCAGTTTCAGAGCAGACGTTTTGTATGCATTGCACTTGCTTCGTCATGACTTTAAAGATGAGGAGGAGAAAGTGGGGTTTATTGTTTCTCACTTGCATGGGCCGGCCAGAGACTGGTTGCGCAATTTGTGGCGTGAAGATGGCCCTGCCCGCCGCGATTCTGATGAATTCATTAAAGCGATGGATGCCTGCTTCCAGTCAACCGTAGATCTGGATCTTGCACGCAGGGAGATATTTGGACTGCGGCAAGGCAAAGCCACTGTGCGTCAGTACCATTCCAGATTTTTTGCTTTACTGACTGCGTTACGCTGGGAGAAAGACTGCACACCTGTGAGGGATTTGTTCTGGGAGGGTCTCAGCGGTCCCATAAAGGACGAACTTGCCAGGGGAGACAGACCTCAGACCCTGGAGGAGGTGGTGCAGAGGGCTCTGGCGATTGGGATACGTCACGAGGGATGTCCTTGGCACAATGAGGAAGAACGTCAGGTGCGTCCACCAGCGAGGACGTCTTCTTTCATCCCCAGGGAGTTCAGTCAGTCACATCCCTCGCCGCTGGGGAGGCAGGGGGAGGAGCCGATGGAACTTGGTGGTGCTAAGGCTCAAGCAACAGCCAGAGCCCCAGCTTCCGGTGCAGTAAAGGCGAAGCCTCCTAGAGGGACCAGGAAGTGTTACATCTGCGACAGTGCACTGCACATGGCGAAAGAGTGCCCCCAGAGGCTCCAGAAACACACTGCAGCTTTAGCGACGGTAGCTGCAGAAGTGATCCAGGAAGAGGAACCTCAGGGAAACGACAATGCCTGGCTGGAAGCAGAATTGCTGGGGCTCAGTCAGGCGAATCTGTAGAACAGTCCCCAGCGTCTTTGCAACCCACAGACCCTTTACCACCCAAGCCAGCGGTGCAGCTCACTGCAACACTTCAGTTGCCAAATGGGACCACCCTAGAAGTGCCCCTCACGATCGATTCGGGGAGCAACGCCGATTTCGTGGGGATGCAATTCGTCAAGCAGCATCGCATAGCGCTTCTGCCCGCCACAACGCCTCTGAACGTAGTCACGGTGGATGGCAGGAAATTGCTAGGAGGGCAAGTTGTGCAACAGACACCTCCCATGGTGATGCGGATTGGAGATCACCGAGAAGTCATTAGCTTCAATGTCACCCACCTGTCTGACACGCCTATAGTATAGGGCATGAGTTGGCTGGAGAGACACAGTCCTGCTGTAGCGTGGTACCAACGCCAGATCACCTTTTGTTCATCGTACTGTGCTCAAAATTGCATCCAGTCCTGCCAGGAGGAGGGGGCTGAGCAGCAGCTGCGACTTGGCATGGTGCAGGCAGTACCTAGCAAGTACGAAGGGTTCCTGGAGGTTTTCTGCGAGAAGGAAGCTGACCAGTTGCCGCCCCACAGACCTTATGATTGTGCCATCGATCTGGTGCCGGGGGCACAGTTGCCGACTGCAAAGCTGTATTCCATGTCTGAGGACGAAATGCAAGAGCTCAGGGAGTTCATAGAGCACAATTTGAAGCGTGGATTCATCCGGGAATCGAAAGCAGTGGGGGGCAGTCCTGTGTTCTTTGTGAAGAAGAAGGACACGCCCCAAAAGAGACTCATTGTGGACTATAGAACCATAAACAGTATGACCAAACCCAAGGCCTTCCCCATGCCTAAGATTGATGATCTCCTAGCAACCGTGAGGAAGGGTTCTTCACCAAATTGGATCTGCGTGGAGCGTATAACCTCATACGCATCCGGGAGGGCGATGAGTGGAAAACGGCCATGTTCACGCCTCTGGGCACGTATGAATACAGAGTTATGCCGTTTGGTCTCCAAAATGGATCTCACGTCTTCCAAGCCTTTATGCATCACGTGCTAGCGGGACTCCTCTACAAGAAATGTGTGTGTTTCCTCGACGACATCCTGATCTTTTCGGAGACGGAAGAGGCCCACGAGAGGGACGTAAAGGAAGTCCTGCAAAGACTACGGGAGAACAGGCTCTACGCCAAGTTAGAGAAGTGCCAGTTTGATGTGACGGAGGTGGATTTCCTGGGCTACAAGCTGTCCGACAAGGGGCTGGCCATGGACAGCGTCAAGGTCCGCGCGGTGTTGGACTGGAAGAGCCCACGCAATCGGAAGGAAGTCCAGAGATTCGTCGGCTTCGCCAACTTCTACCGCAAATTCATCAGAGGTTTTGCAAAGGAGACGGCAGCGATCACGGACACTCTGAGTTCCAAGAAGAAGAGGTTCGTGTGGACGGAACAGGCGGAGCGCTCTTTTCGGAAGCTTAAAAGCCTTTTCGCCTCCGAGGAGCAGCTGCTGCACGTGAATCCAGGCAGGCCCATGCGAGTAGAGACCGACGCGTCAGACAGGGCGGTTGGAGCCGTGCTCCTGCAAGAAGATCCACATGGGAACTGGAGACCCGGTGCCTTTTACTCCCGAAAGCTCAGCAAGGCGGAGCAAAACTACACCATATGGGACAGAGAGCTGTTGGCCATTCACGCAGCGTTCAAAGCGTGGCGACACTTCCTCATAGGAGCCAAGCACACAGTACAGGTCCGCACGGATCACAAGAACCTAGAGTATTGGCGCACGGCGAAGCTCCAAAGCCAGAGACACATGCGCTGGGCGGAATTCTTCGCGGATTTCGACTTTCGGATAGAGTACATCCCCGGAGATTCCAACGTTATAGCCGATGCGCTATCCAGGAAACCGCAATATCTCGATGAAGCGACACCAGTAGCAGCCAGGCACATTTTCGCACCGCAGGCGTGGTCGTGCGCTGCCATCACAGTAGATCTGGACGCGGTGCGACGCGCGTTGCAAGTGGATCAGTTCGCACAGTCCAAGATGGAGGAGTTGCGCAGAGGTGTGCAGAGTGGCGAAGATTTCCAACTACGCGACGGGCTGCTAACTCGCAAAGGTGCCCTCTACGTGCCAAGCGACGAGCTTCGCGCAAAGGTTCTGCAGCAGTTGCACGACGCCCCCAGTGCGGGCCACTTCGGCAAGGAGAAGACAATAGAACTGGTGGCAAGGGACTTTTGGTGGCCTCGGATGCGTGGAGAGGTAGCGGATTACGTCGCCAGGTGTGACACTTGTCAAAGGTCCAAGCCAGTACACCAGAAGCCAGCGGGGCTGCTGGAACCGCTGGAAACGCCACAGCAACCGTGGGAGAGGGTAGCCCTGGACTTCGTTACTGACCTGCCCAGCTCCAGAGGGAAGACGGCGGTACTGGTGGTTGTGGACCTGTTCACCAAGATGGCGCACTTCATTCCATGCGCAAAGGTGGCGACGGCGGAACAGACTGCCAAACTCTTCATCGATCACGTGTTCAAGGTGCATGGGCTGCCGCAGTCCGTCCTGTCCGACAGGGGGCGCCAGTTTGTTTCCAATTTTTGGCAGAAGCTTTTAGGTATCCTGAACGTCAAGATCAACCTAACGTCGGCGAGACACCCACAGACCAACGGCCAAGCTGAGAGGGTCAACGCGATCATGCAGCAGTACCTGAGATGCTACGCCAATCAGCGACCCGCAGCCTGGGTGGACTACCTGCCGATGGCAGAATTTGCCTATAACAACACGAAGCACGCGTCCACAGGGGTGACGCCGTTCTTCGCCAACAACGGTCGTCATCCCAGAACCTTGCCGGGGTTCGTAGCACCGGGAGAGGGGGTGCCGCAAGAGGCCGACCAGTTTGCAGCGGAGCTGCAGGAGGTGCACGAAGAGCTGCGGAGACATTTGGAGCTCGCCAAACAAGCATATAAGGTGCAGGCAGACAAAAACAGGAGAGTGGGGGAGGACATCCAGGTGGGGGACTGGGTGTGGTTAGCGGCCCAAGCGATGCCGGCCAAGTCGTTGGCCAAGAAGAAACTAGGGCACAGGCAGTTAGGGCCGTACCAGGTGGAGGCTAAAATCAACCCTGTAGCCTTTCGACTAGCCCTCCCCGAAGGTTCCAGAGTGCACCCGGTCTTTCATAGGTCGGTGCTCACTCCCTACAAGGCACCGCACAGGTTTCAGGAGTCTGAAACAGTCCCGCACCCACACACTAAGTCACAGGAGAGGGAGAGGGCGCCTAGGGCCGAACCACTCAACGAGGTCACAGAAATCCTGGACTCGAGATGGGGGGAAGAGGGGGTAGAATACTTTCTAGCCACAGAGGGCACTCCAGCCAGTGCCAACGGTTGGGTGCCGGACTACGCTTTAGACGAACCTCTTCTAAAAGAGGAGTTCCATGCCCTCTTCCCGCATAGACCCATGCCAGCCGAGTACTTTGATGACTGGCTCTTTACGCCCACACTCTCAGACAGTACTTTCCGGGGTTTTTCTTCAGCCGAGGAGAGAACGCCAGAATCTAGCCCGCCCAGGGGATCGTGCTCAGGGGTGGACACAGAACCCTCTTATTGGTGGGACGAGCAACCAGAGGAGGACTGGCGCAGGAAATGGCTGGCGGGACCTTGGCCGGCAGCACCAGACGAGGTACCAATGGAAGAGGGAGAAGAGAACACTTTGGGTCGAGAACCCGAATTCGAACACTCATACACCGAACTGCAAGCAGAGGATATGGAGGTACACAACCTGTATCCTGCATCCACCTCCGAAGAGCTGCAGCTCCTACAACCTACACCCGATGGGCGGGAGGGGGGGAGGGGGGGCTTCGAGGGGGGATGGATGTCAGGGTTTCAGGGACAGAGAGCGAGGGGGAGGGGTTCCAGGGCGACGAGGAAGAGGACGACGACGACCCGAGGTTGTCAGTGAGTCCGTCAAGTGAATCGGAGGATTCCCAAAAGGGAGCCCCCCTGGTCAGGCCAAGGGGCAGTAGAGAGGGAGGCAGTCAGAAGCAGGGGAACGAAGGGGGAATCCCCAGTGGGGGTTGGAGATCGGGACCGGTCTCTCCGTTGGAACGGAGTGAAGGGGGTGGAGTTGCCAGTGTGTCAGAAAGAGCAGAACAGGAAGCAGAGAGGGGAAGGAGTTCGGAGCAGAACGTCCTGCCGGAAGGGGAGGAGTGTAGTACCGAGAGTAGCGTAACGGTCGAAAGGAAGGTCAGAGGCAACGTACGCGCGCCAAGTTCAAATGTGGAGGCGCGCGGAAATGAGGAGAGCCCTGAGGAGGAGCCTGGTCCCAAAGCACGAAGGAGGGGGGAGCAGGCGGCAGAAGACTCAGCCTCGGGGGAGTCCCGGAGGGAGGGAGCACAGGGGGGCAGGAAGACCCTGCGGAAAAGGAAAGAGAGGAAAAGGTGGAGCAGTACAAGCCTCTTAAGCTGGTGCAGGGGCGGGACTGACTCAGAGGGGACTTCTAACATCTAAGGGTAACAGATGCGGAGCCACGGAGCTTGGATGTAACGACAACAATGTTCTTCAATAAAACCTTTTGTATATAACTTGGACTGGACTTTGGTCTCTTGTGAGCTGGGACCTCGGGTGGCTCTGACAAATACCTACTCTTTTAAGAGAAATTTTGAGCCTGTAACTGTTGCTTTTTGAGTAACATTGACATGCCAGTAAAGATACTGTTTTAAAACTATTCATCCAGGATACATTTTGCTACTCTGCTCTCCTAGAGGAACTCTTTGTTATAGCTGGGGATTTTCCGCTGCAGCTGTTATTTTTGTTCACTGCTGAGAAATAAACCTGGGAGCTGTGAGAACTGTGTAAGTGACCTTGACTTTTCTGAGACACAGGAATGGATCAAGACATTCCACAAGATAAGCCGCAGGAGAAGGCACAAGAGAAAGAGAAAGTAATAAAATATAAAACCAGACAACAGTCGCAACTGCAGACACAGCAACAACAACACTCTAGAAGAGCATCTGTAACAGGTCTTTCTGCTTCACAAGCTACAGAAAGAGAAGAATTTAAGGGAGCAAGACCAGCAGGACCAGAATCTACAACACTGGACAAGATCCTTTCAGCTTTACAGAATCTGACAGCTAAGATAGATTTAAACACCTCAACTATCCAAGACCTTGGACAAAAAGTGAATGACGTAGGACAGAAAGTGAATTCCAATACCCAGGCAATTGACAGGTTACTGCAGGAATCCAAGGAGACCAGACAGACAGCAGAGGAAGCCAGGGAGAGGGTTTTGGCGGTAGAGGAAAAAATACCGCCAATAAACAGAAAACTGGATGATTACAAGGCACAATTCTCTCTGATTGAACTTAAGGAAAAACAGGCCAATTTGAGATTAAGATCAGTTCCAGAAACAGAGGAAGGAGAACTAGTAGAGTTTCTCGCATTGGAATTTGAGACCTTTTGGGGTCTAGATTCAGAAGAATTTGAGATAGTGAGTGCCTTTCGGCTGGGAAGAGTCAAAAGGAAGAACAGAGCGAGGGACTGCCTGATTTCACTAAGATCGAAAGAAGAAAGAGACAAAATACTGGGCCTGCATTACAAGAAAGCACTGGAGATTGGAAGTGAGAGAATCGAGATTTTCAAAGATATCCCAAAATACCTACTAGACCTCAGAACTAACTACAGTGACTTGGTTGACCTACTAAGGAAGAACAATATCTTGTTCAGGTGGGAATTTCCGCAAGGCCTCTCGTTTACATTTAAAGGAAAGAAAATAAAGATAAGATCAAAGGAAGATAAAGTGAGTTTCCTGGAGGACTTTGGGAAGAACTAAGAAGGGAGGCAAGGACAAGAGATTAGGAGATACTAGGATTGGGACCACCTGATCTAGACAGACACCCCTTGGGGTCGAACCGACTAGAGAAAGAGACACAACCATCAGAAGAAGAACAACTTTTGGGAGCAGTTGGAGGAACTTTACAATAACTACAACATGTCTCTGCAGATGTTAACTTGGAACATCCGGGGTCTTAATTCCCCTAGCAAGAGGAAGAGAATTTTTCATATGTTAAAAAAGGAACAATTGGATTTGATTTGCTTACAAAAAACACATATAACAAGACTCCACAGGAAATTATTGGTAAACAAGAGACTAGGTCAAGAATTTATCTCATCGGACAAAGTTAAAAAAAGAGGAGTTGTGATATATGCAAAAGAGAAGTTGTCACCAAAATTTCTTTTCAAGGATGAACATGGACGATTTGTAGCAATTGAAATACAAATACAAGGAGAGAAAGTATTAATAATTGGAGTCTACGGACCTAATGAGGGGAAATCAGAGTTTTACAAGAAACTGCATGAGACGTTGTTGGATCATATGGACCAGAACATTATTTTGATGGGAGATATGAATGGAGTTGTGTCAACACATATGGACAAATCTGAAAGACAGGTAGTTACAAAAGATGGAAGACTACCAAAGACTTTTTTTGAAATGACAGACAATATGGACTTGATTGACATTTGGAGAACTAAAAACCCCCTAGGAAGGGAGGGAACTTTCTTCTCTGAAGCTAACATGACTTGGACAAGAATTGACCAAATTTGGATTACAAGAGGGATGGCACCCAAGACTCGGAAGGTGGAAATCTGCCCAAAAATCTGCTCCGACCATAACCCTGTGAGAATGGACATGAAATTAACACCGATTGGTTCCTTTAGGTGGAGAATGAATGACACCTTGTTTAGAGATCCTGAAATTATTAAGAAGGCCCAAAAAATTATGAAAGACTATTTTGAAATAAATTTAAAGACAACTGTGGAAAAAAGAGTAATCTGGGACGCAAGTAAAGCCATTATTAGAGGTTTTCTGATTCAACAAAATGCTATAAAGAGGAGACTTCAAGAGGAAAGAAAAGGAAAGATTTTGGAGAAAATCAGAGAAGGAGAAAAGAGATTAAGGTCTAAACCAAAATCACAGGAGATCCTGCGAGAAATTAAGTCATATCAGGCACAGTATTTGAAATTGGTTAATCAGGACATAGAATGGAAGATTAAACAAATGAGACAAAAAACTTTTGAATCAGATAATAAGTGTGGAAAGCTGCTAGCTTGGCAGCTGAAGAAAAGACAAAAATTAAATACAGTGACCAATCTTGAAGTAAATGGAAGGATTATACAAAACCCACAGGAGATCAAAGACTGTTTCCAGAGATACTTCAAACAATTGTATGCACAAGGACCACAGAATGAGACCAAAATCGAGAAATTCTTAAAAACAAATGGATTACAAAATATATCTCAGGAGAGCAAATTAATATTGAATGACAGAATTTCTGAACAGGAGGTTGAAGGTGCCATTAAGAATTTACAGCTTGGCAAGTCTCCAGGCCCAGATGGGCTTTCCTCCAAATATTACAAAGTAATGAAGGACTATTTAATTCAGCCATTAATGGAGGTCTGCAATGAAATTATGGAGGGGAAAAGAGCGCCAGAGTCGTGGAAAGATGCCTATATCACGCTTATACCGAAAAATGAGTCAGAAAAGACACAACTTAAGAACTACTGCCCCATATCCCTACTTAATGTGGATTATAAAATTTTTGCTGACATTTTAGCTAAAAGATTAAAAAAAGTCCTAGCGGGAATCATACATAAAGACCAAGCAGGCTTTCTCCCAGGCAGACATATGACAAACAACACAAGGAACTTAATTGACATCTTGGAAAAATTACAAGTTGATATTAATACAAAAGCAGTATTGATATTCATCGACGCAGAGAAAGCCTTTGACAACATTTCTTGGAGTTTTATGAAGAAAAACCTGCAAGGGATGGGGGTGGGAGAAAGGTTTGGAAACGGTATAGGGGCGATTTATTCAGAACAAAAGGCAAAATTGATAGTGAATAACACAGTTACAGAAGAATTTAAGGTAGAGAAAGGGACACGACAAGGCTGCCCAATTTCCCCTCTGCTTTTTATTTCAGTCCTGGAGGTCTTGCTGAACATGATTAGAAGGGACCAACAGATTCAAGGTATACAGGTCGGAGCCAAACATTATAAATTGAAAGCCTATGCAGATGACCTAGTTTTGACATTACAGGAGCCAATCCCTAGTACTAGAAGAGCTTTGGAAATAATACAAGAATTTGGTCAGGTGGCAGGGTTTAAACTTAATAAATTAAAAACTACGGTTTTGGAAAAAAACTTGACACCAATAGAGAAGGAAAGGTTTCAGGGAGAAACAGGTTTAATAGTAACGAAAAAAGTAAAATACCTAGGGGTGAACATGACTTCGAAGAATGCTAACTTATTTAAAGACAATTATGAAAAGTGTTGGTCTGAAGTGAAAAAAGATCTTGAAATATGGACAAACCTAAAGCTTTCCTTACTGGGTAGAATTGCAGTTATTAAAATGAATGTATTGCCAAAACTGTTGTTTCTGTTTCAAACCTTACAAATAATTGACAAGATGGACTGTTTCAAGAAGTGGCAAAAAGAAATTTCTAGATTTGTCTGGCAGGGCAAAAAGCCCAGAATTAAATATAAAATTCTTACTGATGCAAAGGATAGAGGGGGGTTTGCCCGGCCGGACTTTAAACTATACTACGAGGCGGCAGCCTTTTGCTGGTTAAAGGAATGGCTACTTCTTGAGAATACAGACATTCTTGATTTGGAAGGACATGATAATGTTTTTGGATGGCATGCATACTTATGGTATGGTAAGGAGAAAGCTCATATGGCGTTTAAAAACCATATTGTCAGAAAAGCATTGTTCAATGTCTGGGTCAGATATAAAGATTTTTTGGAGAATAAAACCCCAAGGTGGCTTTCACCAATGGAAGCTAAGGCCTTGAAAAAACTTAACATGAGCTCGAACTGGCCAAAATATTGGGAAATTTTGGAACAGGATGGGGACAAACTGAAATTGCAGAGTTATGAGAAACTTAAAGATAAGGTGCAGGATTGGTTACACTATTTCCAAGTAAGAGAGGCCTATAATTCGGACAGGAAAATTGGCTTCCAGGTGGAAAAATCGAAGTTGGAAACAGAAGTTAAAGAACATTTAGAACAGAACTGTCTTCCGAAACTTACTAAAGAACAAAAAGAACTGTTGAATGACCCTATCACATCGTACGAAATTCAAAGAGCAATTAAGGAAGCAAAGATAGGAATGCCACCAGGGCCAGACGGCCTACCGGCAATATATTATAAAAGATTGAGGACTTACTGTCTGACCCATTAAGAAGTATCTTAAAAGACGGAACCATGCCAGATTCTTGGAAAGACAGCCTTATTGCATTAATTCCAAAACAGGGAACAGACAATCTACTTATTAACAACAATAGGTCTATCGCACTTCTAAATAACGATTATAAATTATATGCAAATATTTTAGCCGAAAGATCAAAAAAAAGTCTTCCAGATATATAATCTATATAATCTATATAATAATATATAATATATATAATATATAAAATAACCGCAAAAATCTATAGACTTCTTTTAGACTACGAAGTAATGGATGAGGAGGTTAAGGCTTCAATTATAAAGTGGGCCCAAGATGTGGGCCGTCCAATTATGCTAAAAGATGGGGAAAACTGATGGAATGTACATTTGAAATTTACAGCCAGCTATAATATAAGAGAGAACATGATGAAAATGGCTCATAGGTGGTACCTCACTCCTTCTAGATGATCAAGAAAAGATTAAGATTTGGGGGGGGGGGATATACGATGAATTTAAAAAGATGATGGGGATAACTTTTACAAAAAAAACGGAGGCATTTCTATGAAGTATTTTAGATAAAGAGATCCCAAAAAATCTAAGAGAGATATTCTTGTATGCAACCGCAGCAGCTCGTATACTTGTGGCCAAGGGATGGAAAGATTACGAGGCTCCAAAAATAACAGATTGGCAAATCAAATTACAGGAATTGGTGGAGACGGCTCAATTGACTAGCAAACTCAGAGGAATCTCAAAGCAAAAATTTGCAGAAAAATGGGATGGTTATACAAGATATGTTCAAAAATACAATAATAGTTTTGACTCCGTGCTAGCATTTGAGTGATAAAGGACCTAAAAGGAGGTGGACAACAATTAAGGATTTATTATGTTTTCAGAATGTATTGGAAAATTTATATAGAAAGGATTATTGTTTTGTGTACATTCCATTGTAAGAATGGAAACAGAGCCAGAGCCACAGCCACAGCCTAAGTCTGAAACAGTCCTTGATAGAGTGCCAGAGCCAGAGCCAGAGCCTGAATCAGTGCCAGAACCAAGCCCTCATTCAGAACCAGAGCCTGAGAAAGAGCCAGAGCCAGAACCAGAGCAAAAGAAACGGCCACAGCCTGAGTCTGAAACAGCCCTTGATAGAGAGCCAGAATCAGAGAATCAGAATCAGAGTATCAGAGTCAGAACCAGATCTTCGGTAAAGACGTGGTCTGGTCTTAGCGCAACTGCTCCTCCCACCCGCGATAACAGAGATTGGGTGTTCCAATACATCCCCCCGTAGGGAACCTGCCCCAGCCATTCTGTTGGCTGAGGCCCCCTCCCAGACAGCCCTGACCCTTTCCCCTTAAAAAGCAAGATACAAAATATACAATAACCTTAAAAAATAGTAAAAGAAAAACAAAGCAAGAAACAATTATGCTAAACTTAAAATAATCCCCGCCCCAACTAAACATTTGTCCCACCCCAGAAAGAAAATAATAACAACAACAACAACAAAAAACAACCGTTTGAGGTGCAACAGAGACACAGCCAGAGACAGAGCGAGACCCTGAATCAGTGCCATAACCAAGCCCTCATTCAGAACCAGAGCCTGAAACAGAGCCACAGCCCGAACCAGAGCAACAGCCACAGACTAGAGCCACAGCCTGAGTCTGCAACAGTACTTGATACAGTGCCGGAGCCTGAAACAGAGACACAGCCTCAAACAGAGCCTGAGCCTGAAACAGAGGCAGAGGCAGAGCCACAGCCAGAGCCTGAGTCTGAAACAGTCCTTGATAGAGTGCCGGAGCCAGAGCCAGAGCCAGAGCCAGAGGCAGAGCCAGAAATAGGGCTTGATACAGGGCCGGAGCGCAAAACATAGCTGCAACCACAGCCTAGAGCCACAGCCTGAGACTGCAACACTACTTGATATAGTGCCGGAGCTGGAGCCAGAGCCAGAGACACAGCCAGAGCCAGAACAAAACCCTAATTCAGAACCAGAGCCTGAAAGAGAGCCAGAGCCAGAAACAGTGCTTGATAGAGTGCCAGAGCCTGAAACAGAGGCAGAGGCAGATACAGGGCTTGAAACAGCGTCGGAGCCTGAAACAGAGAAACAGCGTGAAACGGAGACAAAGGCTGAGACACTGGCCGAGCCTGAAATAGAGCTAGAATAAGGGCTAGAGCCAAAGACAGAGACAATGCCTAATAAAGAGCAGAAGCCTGAGCCTGAGCCTGAAGCACTGCTTGATACAGTGCCAGAGCCTGAAACAGAACCAGAGCCACAGCTACAGCCATAGCGCCACAGCCTGAGTCTGCAACAGTGGTTGATACAGCGCCGGAGCCTGAAACAGAGACACAGCCTGAAACAGAACCTGAGCCTGGTTATTAGCATGGCAATTAAAGAAGAGAGAGGCAGAAAGGCTTATAAATAGAGTTAAGTGCGAAGGCAAAATAATAAACAACCCTAAAGAAATAGAGAAATGATTTCTCGAATTCTTTAGAGAAATCTATAAGGAAGGAAATGAAACAACAGAAGAAGTTAAAGAACATTTAGAACAGAACTGTCTTCCGAAACTTGCTAAAGAACAGAAAGAACTGTTGAATGCCCCTATCACATCGTACGAAATTCAAAGAGCAATTAAGGAAGCAAAGATAGGAAAGCCACCAGGGCCAGACGGCCTACTGGCAATATATTATAAAAAAATTGAGGACTTACTGTCTGACCCATTAAGAAGTATCTTAAAAGACGGAACCATGCCGGATTCTTGGAAAGACAGCCTTATTGCATTAATTCCAAAACAGGGAATGGACAATCTACTTATTAACAACTATAGGCCTATCGCACTTCTAAATAACGATTATAAATTATATGCTAATATTTTAGCCGAAAGATCAAAAAAAGTCTTCCAGATGACGATACACAATGACCAAGCTGGCTTTTTGCCCGGGAGGCACATTTATAGCAACACTAGAAACATTATAAACTTATTAGCGTATTTAGACTTAAGAATAGAAAAGAAGGCAGTCTGAATGGCTATAGATGCAGAAAAAGCTTTCGACAGCGTTTCCTGGAAATTTATGAAAGGTCTATTACACCATATGGATTTTGGTATACAGTATATAAAAGGTGTCAGGGAACTGCCATCGCAGCCGAGAGGAGAGGTAAGGCTCCCCAATGATGCCGGAGAGGGAACTAGCAAGGAGAGAGAGAGAGCTTCCGCTGGGGAAGGAAACCAAGGTGACACCAGGAAGAAAGGAGAGGCTGAGAGTACTTCGGAGGGAAGGCTCCGAGACTCTTCCAGTGAGATCAGTGGGGAGAGCGCAGGACCTCCGCTTGGCACGCCTACTCTGCGCAGAAGGCTTCCGCGCAGAGAAGCGAGGCGGAGACTTGCTGTCAAGGAATTCTTATGTTGGAAGAAGTTCAGGAAACGCCCACTGACGGATTCTGCCAGTGACTGAGACAGTCGCGCTGTTAGGGCTGTCAAACCGGGGAAAGGTTTAGCCATACAACTAGCTTGGAGCAGTTTGGAATTTACGCACAAGCAACCCCAATTCCCATTACAAAAGGGATTGAAGCAATATAATCAAAACAAAAAGCTAAAATCATAATCAATGGAAATTTATCACAGGAGTGTGTAATCAGTAAAGGGGTCAGACAAGGTTGCCCACTATCCCCCTTAATTTTCATATTAACATTGGAAGTTTTATGTAAACAAATTAGGGAAGAAAAAGAAATAAAAGGGATTATGCTGGGAAATATAAGTTACAAAATGAGGGCATTTGCTGACGATTTAATTATAACTACGGAGCAACCAAAACAGAGTTTAAGAAAGGTGTTGGAAATAATATATGGCTACGGTAAAGTTGCGGGGTTCAAAATGAATTTAAACAAGACAAAACTATTAGTTAAAAATATGTCGCCAGATGATAAAGCAGAATTAGAACAAATAATACGCATTAATATCTACCCCCAAATCAAGTATTTAGGATTATGGATAACACCAAAGAATATTAACTTATATGAAGATAATTATACCAATTGTTGGAAAGATATCAAAAGACAGTTGGAGACATGGACAAGGTTAAATTTATCATTCCTGGGCCGTATTTCGGTAATAAAAATGATAGTTTTACCAAAGCTACTCTTTCACCCCAGAAAGAAAACAACAACAACAACAACAACAAACCACCGTTTGTGGTGCAACAGAGACACAGCCAGAGACAGAGCGAGACCCTGAATCAGTGCCATAACCAAGCCCTCATTCAGAACCAGACCCTGAAAAAGAGCCACAGCCCGAACCAGAGCAACAGCCACAGCCTGAGTCTGCAACAGTACTTGATACAGTGCCGGAGCCTGAAACAGAGACACAGCCTCAAACAGAGCCTGAGCCTGAAACAGAGGCAGAGCCACAGCCTGAGTCTGAAACAGTCCTTGATAGAGTGCCAGAGCCAGAGTCAGAGCGAGACCCTGAATCAGAGTCAGAGTGAGACCCTGAATCAGAGCCAGAGTGAGACCCAGAATCAGAATCAGAGCCAGGGCCAGGGCCAGGGCCAGGGCCAGGGCTTGATACAGGGCCAGAGCGCAAAACATAGCTGCAGCCACAGACTGAGTCTGCAGCAGTACTTGATACAGTGCCGGAGCTGGAGCCAGAGCCAGAGCCAGAGACACAGCCAGAGCCAGAACAAAACCCTAATTCAGAACCAGAGTGTGATGGCCTGGGAATCCGATTCAGAGGCTGAACCGGAGGAATCCCAGCCTGCACAGGAGTCCCCGCCTCCAGGACCGGCTGAACTGGGGCAGGGCCTTGATTCTGAAGTGCCTGCACCTGTGCCGGATCCTCAGGAGCAGACACCAGGTGAATCCACTCTGGCTCCAGAGGTGGTTGAGGACTCAGTGCCTACAGGTGAGTCTCCCCCTGGGCCCAGTAACCCTTCAGTCTCTCCTGAACTGCAGAGGCTCAGGGCAGAGAGGCGAAGGGAACTGATTTCTCCCAGGAGGAGTGCTCGCCTTAAGGCCAGGAGAGGCGGGTCTCCTGGGGGCCGGGACCGCCCCTGGCCTCAGAGAAGATAAAGGCCAGTCAGCCCGGTCCCAGGTTGTGGGAGCAACGTCGTTGTTGAGTACCTGTTCCTGCCCGGACCCAGACCTGACCCTCCAGTGTTCCTGTCCCCACCCGGCTTCCTGCTTCGGACCTCGCCCTGCTCCTTGTGAACTGTTTCCAGGCTAGTGACCCAGGACCGGACTTTGACTACGCCAACAGTAACCTTTCCCCCGGGGCCAGCACACAGAGACTGAAAGAGAGCGAGACCCTGAAATATAGCTGGGTCAGAGGCAGAGGAAGAGCCATCATGAGACCCTGAATCAGAGTCAGAACCAGATCTTCATTCAGAACCAGACCCTGAAAGAGAGCCAGAGCCACAGCCAGAGCCACAGACGGAGCCTAGAGCCACAGCCGAGATCCACAGCCTGAGTCTGAAATAGTGCTTGATAGAGTGCTGGAACCTGAAACAGAGACACTGTCTGAAACTGAGCCTGACGCTTAAACGTAGCCAGGGGCAGAGGGAGAGGCAGAGCCTGATACAGTGCTTGATACAGCATAGGAGCCTGCAGCAGAGACACAGCCAGATCCAGAGACACAGCCAGAGCCAGAACAAAACCCTCCTTCAGAAACAGAGCCTGAAAGAGAGCCAGAGCCAGAAACAGAACCAGAGCCACAGCGACAGCCATAGCGCCACAGCCTGAGTCTGCAACAGTGGTTGATACAGCGCCGGAGCCTGAAACAGAGACACAGCCTGAAACAGAATCTGAGCCTGGTTATTAGCATGGCAATTAAAGAAGAGAGAGGCAGAAAGGCTTATAAATAGAGTTAAGTGCGAAGGCAAAATAATAAACAACCCTAAAGAAATAGAGAAACGATTTCTCAAATTCTTTAGAGAAATCTATAAGGAAGGAAATGAAACAACAGAAGAAGTTAAAGAAAATTTAGAACAGAACTGTCTTCTGAAACTTGCTAAAGAACAAACAGAACTGTTGAATGCCCCTATCACATCGTACAAAATTCAAAGAGCAATTCAGGAAGCAAAGATTGGAAAGCCACCAGGGCCAGACGTCCTACCGGCAATATATTATAAAAAAATTGAGGACTTACTGTCTGACCCATTAAGAAGTATCTTAAAAAAAATAACAACTTCCGGCGAACCGCAGCCACAGGAAAGGAGTGTGAGGCTGCCCTCCGGGGGAGGGGGTCTCAAACAATGCGGGGGTCTAGAGGTGTCACGAAGGCTCCGTGGACCTCGAAACCCCAAGAGGGTTATCTTGGGGGACAGGTACCTGGTGGTGCTGCTGGCGCACCCCTGTTTTTCGGACATTTTAAATCAAGTTTGAGAACAGGATTGGAGCTGCAGCATGAAAGGGAAGCAACAGACTTCGAGTGAAAGCGGCAAGCCTCCAACAACAATTAAGAAGCTGGGTCATAACTAAATCAATAACAGATTGAATTTAAGTTAAAGAAACCAGCGGAACAAAGATACTATGATATGAAAGAAGAAGGAATTTGCTTCAGCGGTAAGAGTAAACGGCGTGTGACGGAAGACTGGGAGAGGAGAGGGAGTAAGACTGTAACTGCTGAGATTGAAAACAGTTGAATATTTGAAAAGCGGATAGAAACATTTCTGCTCTGTCCTGATCGGAGCGCGCTATGCCAGCGACCAAAAGGGACTGTAATTTTTTACCCAGTCTAGGATATATAAGTGAGACTTTGTTCCGAGTTACTGTATTTTCTATATACCTCCCCCGCCTAATGTGTTCAAGCTGAAACTGTTTCTCTTTATTATTTGGGGTGCTTAATTGACTGAAAGCTGAGTTTGTTATTGAGAGGAGCGGATACGACGAGAGGTCTGGGAGGAGAAAGTGAACTGTAAGAGGAGAACTTTGGAAAACAGCGGAACCTCTCGCCGCCATTGTGTGCTCCATTTCCTGTTTTTCTCTTAAAGCGGCACACAGGTGTAATCATTTAGGAGAAGATAATCTTGGCGCCTTAAACATTTAATCTATTGCTACAGAAAACGGGGAGTAAACGGCTAAGTCGAAAGAAAAGAAAAGAAGACTTAAACACAGTACCTTGGCAATACTTTACGTTCTCTCTAGACCCTGCTGCCTTCCCGTGGCAATCTGTTGGTGTAATTTTGACTCCCCCCCCCCCCACCTTTTCTGTTCCGGCTTCGAAACCTGCCCCGTATTTCATCCCTACTTCCTGGAAAGTATTGAGCTGGATGTTCCCCACCTCCTTTTCTCCCCCCTGTGTCTTGATGTTCCCTACTTTATTTACTCTCTAGGACTTAAATCTCGAGAACTTTCTTCCTCCTTCATTTGCTTTTTGTGACTGTAAACGATCCATCTAACTGGTCCCCTAGCTGTGCGTGGAGAGAGACTTCATACTGAAGAACTAAAAGGGTGAATGCAAGTAAAGCGCCACCGTGTGGGGCCAGAAAGGAACTACATTGGGAAAACAAAGAAATTTTTTAAACTACAGTTGAGCGACCCCTAGGGGTGGGGAAAAACTTTTTTCTCTCTTTTGTTTCATTTTCATTTTTTTTTTTTTTAGTTAATTAAGACAAATAGAAATACAAAATGAAAAAGGGGGCGGGAACGCCTGCTGAAAGGAGACCATCCAGACAAGAAAATGGGAAAGAGGGGAAGGAAATTAAGGACTATGATAATTTGATGGCTGAAATAAGGAAAGAATTTAAACATAATGAACAGTATATTGAGAAAAAATTATTGGAAGTACAGGACTCATTGAATAAGAGATTAGAGGGGGGGTGGGAGAACTAACAGGAAAAGTAAAAGATTTATCTCTAAGATCCAAAGTACTTGAAGACTCAATGAAAAGGGTTCAAAAAGATATCAAAGAAAATAGGAAAGATATGGACAGGATTAAGACAGAGGTGAAGGAGATAAATAAAATACAGGAAGAGTTACTGGATAGTGTGGCGATGACTCAAATGAGACAGAAGCAATCAAACCTGAAATTTAGGGGAACCAAATGAAAATATACGATCTAAATTGGTTAGATATGAAGGAAGAAGACATAGGATATTCAGTTGCAAATATTTTTCGGATAAAAACAAAATCAGCCAAAGCCAGAGGGAAGAAACTGCCAGGAGATGTCCTGGTCATGTTTAACTCTCTGGATATGAGAAATGAAATACTAAAGCTAAACTATAATCAAAAACTATGTATTGAAGGAAAGCCAATTATTTTATTTAAAGAGATTCCTTCGAGATTTCTTTGTAAGAGAGATGTTTATAAAAAACTAACTAACTAACGGAAGAAGAACGGGATCCAATATAGATGGGAATTCCCGGAAGGGATTTCATTCTATTTCAAGGGGAAAAGATTCAAACTATCCAGCTCTCTGGAATTGGATAAATTTGCAAGAAGATCTGGGAAGGTTGGGAGGGTGGGAACCAGAAGGGGAGCAGATGGGGGAAGAGAGGGGTGGAGGTGAAGGAAGTGGAGAGGGAGAAGGGGAGGAAAATTTAGACGAAGAAAAAGAAGAGGAAGAGACAGATAACAAAGAACAGTAGATTTAACTTAGATTCGACCACTTACTGATTGTACATTAAAAATTACCTCGTGGAATGTGAATGGGCTAAACAATAAAAATAAAAGGAACGAAATTGCTCATGTATTGCTTAAAAAGAACCTTGACATAATCTGTCTACAAGAAATTCATGTAACAAGAAAACATAAAAGAATTTTAAGTAATAAGAGATTAGGGTTAGACTTTGTAGCATCGGATAATGTCAAGAAAAGAGGAGTGGTATTATATATAAAAGAAAACCTTGATCCAAAACTAATACATAAAGACGAAGAGGGGAGAACGATAGTAGTACAGATCACCCAATCAAGGAGAAAAGATAAATGTGGTTGGGATATATGCACCCAATGACAAAAAGTCAGCATTCTATTCTGAACTAGGTAACAAATTGTTAGAATGGATGGACCAACAATTGATATTGATGGGGGACTTCAATGGAGTGGTTCTCCCAAACTTGGATAGATCAATAAGAAAACAGGAAGTGAGGGAGGGCAAATTACCGAAAGCCTTCTTCGAATTAGTGGAACATTTGGGACTAATTGATGCTTGGAGATTTAAAAACCCCACGATAAAACAATTTACCTTCTTTTCAAACCCAAATCAAAGCTGGGGGAGAATAGACCATATTTGGATTTCGAAGGAATTGACGCAAAGAGTAATTAAGACGGAAATCCTCCCACAAACCCTATCTGATCACAATCCAGTATATATGGAGGTAAAAGGAAAAGACTTTAGAACATTAAGATGGAAAATGAATGAAAATCTATTCAATGATCAAAAGATAGTAAATAAAGCAAAAGAGACAATTGAGGAATACTTTAAGTGGAATTTGAATAAAGAAACATCTCTAGAAATGGTGTGGGGCGCTGGGAAGGCCGTCATGAGGGGTTTCCTAATCCAGAAAAATAGCATCTTAAAAAAGAAAAAAAGAGAAAAGGAAAGAAGAAATCTTATTGCATCTCATGGAGAATGAAAGACAATTAACCATTAAACCAGGAGATGAAATAATAAAACAAAACATAAGGATGCTACAAGCTCAATTTTCTATGATAGTGAACCAGGAGATTGAATGGAGGATCAAAATGATGAAACAAAAGAACTTTGAATCAGCAAATAAGATAGGGAAATACCTGGCGTGGCAATTAAGAGAGAGGAAAAAACAAAACACGATATGTAAGATAAGGGATGGAGAAAGGATAGTGGAGGACCCAAAAGAGATAAAGAAGATATTTCAGAAATACTATAAGGAATTATACAAAAGAGAAAAAGAGATAGATAATGAGATAGAAGATTACTTAAAACAATACCAATTGCAACAGATCACGACTGAAGAAAGAGAATATCTAAATCAGACAATTACAGAGGAAGAAATTAGGAAAGCAATAAAAAAAATGAAAAGAGGAAAAGTGCCGGGGCCAGATGGTATCTCGGCTAAATATTATAAAATATTAAGTGATCAACTTTCCCCAGTGCTATGTGAAGTCATGAACAATGTACTAAAAGAAGGGAGAATTCCAAACACCTGGAAAGAAGCGTATATTACCTTAATCCCTAAAAAAGATACAGATGGCTTAGAGGTAAAAAACTATAGACCTATCTCATTATTAAATAATGACTATAAACTATTCGCAGGCGTATTGGCGGAAAGGTTAAAAAAAGTCTTAAATAAAAGAATCCATAAAGACCAAACGGGTTTCCTCCCGGGGAGACAATTGAAAGACAATGTAAGAAATGTGATAGACATTATTGAATATCTGCATAGTAGAATAGACAAGCAGGCGGCGCTGATCTTCATTGATGCCGAGGAGGCATTTGACAACGTCTCCTGGCGTTTCATGAGGGAAAATTTAAAAATGATGGGAATTGGTGAAGGATTTAGAAAAGGTATTGAGGCTATTTATCAAGAGCAAAAAGCCAAACTTATAATAAACAACAATATATCGGAGGCCTTTGATATTACCAAAGGGAATAGGCAAGGCTGTCCCTTATCCCCTTTGTTATTTATAACAGTGTTGGAAGTGTTTAATAAAAGGTTAAGGGAAACACCGGAGGTTAAAGGAATTAAGGTAGGAAGCAAGGAATTCAAAATAAAAGTATTTGCAGACAACCTGATATTAACATTGGAAGATCCTAAGAACAGTTTACAAGAAGCCCTACAGAAACTAGAAGAATTTGGAAAAGTGGCAGGTCTCAAGCTCAACAGGAATAAGACTAAAATGATAACAAAAAATATAACCAAGGAAGATATAGTAGAGCTAGAACAAAGGACGGGAATTATGGTTGCTAAGAAGGTAAAATATCTAGGAGTGTGGATCACAGCAAAAAATATAAACTTCTACAAAGATAATTAATAGACTACTTGGAAGGGTGTCAAAAAAGATTTAGAAATCTGGGAGAGATTGAAACTTTCCTTCTTAGGGAGGATATCGGATATTAAAATGAATGTCCTGCCCAGAATGTTATTTTTGTTTCAAACTATACCAGTAACGAAAGGACTAAAACAGTGCAAAGATTGGCAAAGGATCTTAGCGAGATTCATTTGGCAGGGGAAAAGATCACATATAAAAATGAAAATTGTGCTGGTCCCGGCGGGAAGGTTACCGTTGGCGTAGTCAAAGTCCGGTCCTGGGTCACTAGCCTGGAAACAGTTCACAAGGAGCGGGGCGAGGTCCGAAGCAGGAAGCCGGGCGGGGACAGGAACACTGGAGGGTCAGGTCTGGGTCCGGGCAGGAACAGGTATTCAACAACGACGTTGCTCCCGCAACCTGGGACCGGGCTGACTGGCCTTTATCTTCTCTGAGGCCAGGGGCGGTCCCGGCCCCCAGGAGACCCGCCTCTCCTGGCCTTAAGGCGAGCACTCCTCCTGGGAGAAATCAGTTCCCTTCGCCTCTCTGCCCTGAGCCTCTGCAGTTCAGGAGAGGCTGAAGGGTTACTGGGCCCAGGGGGAGACTCACCTGTAGGCACTGAGTCCTCAACCACCTCTGGAGCCAGAGTGGATTCACCTGGTGCCTGCTCCTGAGGATCCGGCACAGGCACAGGCGCTTCAGAATCAAGGCTCTGCCCCAGTTCAGCCGGCCCTGGAGGCGGGGACTCCGGTGCAGGCTGGGATTCCTCCGGTTCAGCCTCTGAATTGGATTCCCAGGCCATCACAAAATTACTGGTAGATAAAAAAGAAAGAGGGGGTTTTTCTTTACCAGATTTGAGTTTATATTACGAAGCGGCTTGCTTAACGTGGGTGAAAGACTGGATAAAGCTAGAGAATACTGATATCTTGGATTTAGAGGGCTTTGATAACAGGTACGGGTGGCACTCGTACCTGTGGTACGAAAAGGTGAAAGTTCATAGAGGCTTTCTAAATCATATAATTAGAGGACCATTATTTCAAGTATGGGAAAGAAATAAGAACCTGCTGGAAAAGAAAACCCTGTGGTGGATCTCACCAATAAATGCCTTAACTGTCAAAAAAAACTAACATGGAGGGGGGGAAAGCTACCTATGAAGATCTTATCAATAAAACTGATCAGGGCATAAAACTCAAGCCCTATGAGGAGGTAAAGAATGTACTCACAGGGTGGCTGCAATACCATCAAGTGAATGATCTGTTAAAAGATGTTAAAAAGAAACTGGGATTTGAAGATACAAAATCTAAATTTAATGTGGAAGTCATAGAAGGTAAAAACAAAACATTATCTAGGATGTATGACCTCTTACTGGATTGGTATACAAAAGACGAAGAGGTGAAGGAGGCCATGATAAAATGGGCCATAGATATTGGTTACAACATTGACTTTGTAAAGTGGCAAGAATTGTGGAATGTAAATATGAAATTCACGGCGTGTACGGCACTAAGGGAGAACCTCTGGAAGATGATTTATAGGTGGCATCTCACACCAGTGAAATTGGCTAAGATTTATAAACCGAAGATTAAGAAATGCTGGAAATGTGGAGAGGGGGATGGTGAGTTCTATCATATGTGGTGGACATGCAGTAAAGTAAAAGGCTTTTGGGAACTGATTTACAACAAACTTAAAAAAAAAATTAAGTATACTTTTCCCAAAAAGCCTGAAGCTTTCCTGCTAGGAATAGTTGGCAAGGAAATAAAAAAGGGGACAAAAATCTGTTTCTATATGCCACAACGGCCGCTAGAACTATGTTAGCCCAAAGCTGGAAAATGGAATTAATACCTACTATAAATGACTGGCAGATCAAGATGATAAATTATGCTGAACTAGCTAGAATAACAGGAAGAATAAGAGACCAGGATGACCAGAAGTTTCATGAAAATTGGAACAAATATCTGACGTATATAAGAGATAGGTATAGAACTTCGATGACTCTGGCAGGGCTGGAACAACTCTAACAGTGTTTGGCAACTATGTAAAGGAGATAAAACACGTAACTTTAGAAATTATCTGATACTTACCAATGAAGTGAAGGGAAGTCCGAGGCTCGGCGGAGCCCAAAATAACGGTGTACTAGAAATAATAATAATGAT
Source organism: Podarcis gaigeae (assembly GCF_964106915.1). Lineage (NCBI taxonomy): Eukaryota > Metazoa > Chordata > Lepidosauria > Squamata > Lacertidae > Podarcis > Podarcis gaigeae. The sequence continues at coordinate 25,711,430 of NC_139695.1, forward strand.
TTTATTGCATTAGCCATGCGGCCATAGCATAATATACATAGAAATAACAACATAAAATGGGGGTGGGGAGATAAAAGTGTATGCCGTTCTGGGCGAATACTTTGAGAGAATGGGGATAACAAAGGTAACGGGAGATTTAAAACATCGAGTGACAGAGAATACAAAAAACAGGTTTGATTGTGCGGCGTATCGACTACATCTGTGGTATTGAGGAAGGAGTTGGTGCCGCTTTCCTCTTCATCACACTAAGCAGGAAATTAGCTGTCATCTCGGTAATCCAACAGTCAGAATCCTGCAGAAGAAGGGACACTATCCAAGGCTGGATTGGGAGATGAAGCTTGTTCACGAGAGGAGTTAGAAACCGAGATCTTTCATCTGTCCAGTTGGGGCAGAAGAGCATTACATGTTCCATAGTCTCCAGAGCCGTGTCATTGCAGGTGCATGCTCTATTTGCGATGGGAACTCTGGAGTAACGACCCGACAAAACTGCTGTAGGAAAACAGTTGAGACGGGCACAGGTAAAGGCCCTTCGCTTAGCCTCCGAAGGAATTGTGAAGCAGTATAGAGGGATCCCTTCAGGGGGTGGAATAGCTAGGGCTAAGCCTGAACACGGCCCTCTTGCATGGGAAGCTGTGTTAGAGAAGTCAAGTTGCTCCAGCTTCTTTTTGATTAGAGGTAGGGTCGCCGGGCTTATACACTCTAAATTAAAAACAGTTTTGCGGTTCAAATTGAGAAGAGAGCGGAGTTTGAGATTAATTGTAGTTTTCCAAGGAGAATTATGAATATCTCTTAGGATCAGATTGGAGAAACCACCTCTAATTCGAGCATCCGATGGTAGTAGGTGGGAGCTGTAGGAAATGGCTCGACTCCATGCTCGTTTTACAATTGAGGGCTGGGCGAACTCAAGTCGTAAGGCTGCACCTGAGACACATCTTGGGACGCCAGAAAGAGATCTCAAAAACATATGAAGTGGGCGATCCAAGTTACCTGATATTGCTGTAGTCCATACTTCGCAGCCATATAATAGTTTAGGGACAACTTTGGCATTAAACATTTGAATTGCTGCTGGAAGGTGTTTGCCGCCCTTCTGGTGATAAAATCGGACAATGGCATTAGAGGTCGTGGTTGCAGCAAGAGAGGCAGATTGTAGATGGGTGGTCCAGGAGAGATTATAAGTAAATATTAAGCCTAGATATTTAAAGGCTTTTACCTTTTCTAAGTAGCCACCTGTGATCTTAAGCGGCTCCAGCTTGAGTTTGCGGGAACGAGTGAAGTGGAGAACTTTCGATTTTTTATAATTAATATTAAGAGCTTCCGCCTTACAATAGGCGATAAATGCATTAACTGCATTTGCTAGGTCCGCAGCTGTTCTGGATAAGATGACGGCATCATCCGCATAGAAAAGGGAAGCAACGGGGTGGCCTGCTAAGTGAGGAGGGTACTTAGTTGCTAGCTTCAAAGGGGAAAGGGCATCATGAAGATAAAGATTAAACAGTAAAGGGGCCAAGAGACAACCTTGTCGGATGCCCCCTGGCCGTTGGGAATGGGGTGGTAAGGTAGCCGTTGGGACCAATTCGAACGCGAGCTGTGGTGTTTGAATAAAGGGAAATAATTAGGGAAAGGAGGTGTGGATCAATTCCCAAATGGGCAAGTTTGGACCATAATCTCTGCCTAGGAATGGAATCAAAGGCGGCCTCCAGGTCCATGAAAGAGGCAAACAGGTGGCCTTGCCTTGGTGCAGTGTATTTACTGGCAAGGTGATAAAGAGTTAGACAGTGGTCCATGGTTGATGCTGACTTCCGGAAGCCAATCTGTTCTGGCGGTAGAATGTTTCTCTCATGGACCCATGAAAGAAGTTCATCCAGTAAGACAGCGGCAAATATTTTCCCCGGAATAGATAGTAAGCTGATGGGGCGATAGTGCCTAGGGATGTTTGGCTGGCCGCCTTTGAAAATCGGAACTATTGTAGCTTCTCTCCAGGAGTCGGGGATGTCTAAGGCGGAGGAGATAGCGGTGAATACAGGAGTCAGCTGTTCACTCCACCAAAGAGGATCAGTCAGGAAAAGGTCCAACGGGACCATGTCTGGGCCGGGGGCCTTATTCCTACGCATGGACATTATGATGTTGAAGATGCGGGTTGAGGTAAAATTTACTGAGGAGGTGGAACTAAGAGAACAGGAACAGAGGTCCGACGGGGATTGAAGGTGATTTGTAAGATGATTTGGAGAAGCGAAACTGGCTGAATAATAAGCGATCCATTCGTCAGCGGAAATCAGGATAGCTGAATTGGGTGGTGCCGAAGGCCTAACTAAGCGCCAAAAGGAGCGGGAGTCATGCCTCTCTACAGCTGAACGAAGAGTGGACCAAGCCTCAAGGATGTGTTGCTGTTTCTTGCAATGAATCATGTTTCTGTATGTCCTTTTAGTAACTAGAAGCTCTGCACGGGTTTGGGGGTCGTTGGAAAATTTGATGATTCTGACCATTTTCCTAATTCGCCTTCTTAGGACTTTACATTCCTTGTCAAACCAGGGTGATTCGGAGAAGAAGCGTTGGTGAGTAGGCGAGGTGATGGTTATGTAGGTTGTTAAAAAGCATCAATTAATTTCCGGTATTGGTCAGCGGGCGGAATTGAGTCAGAAAGAACTGTAGGCATATCAAGTGATTTTTGTATGTCCAGGGCAAGAGAGGAGCTGAGGCTTGTCCATTTCTTTGTTTTATATACAGGGTAGCTCTGTACGGTGGAACTATAGTTTGAGGGGACTGAGAATGGCTCTATTAGGTTTAACATTAAAGTCAATGGAAGGTGGTCACCACCAAAATATTCAGCCACTTCCATTTTTGTAGAAATTGAGAATAGCTCCGGCGTCAATAGAATGTAGTCGACAACACTGGTCCCCCGGGAAGAGATGCATGTTAACTGCTGCGAGGACAAGGGAGTAACGTTGCCATTTGCGATGCAAAGATCGTTTTCGATGGCCAATTGGGCCATCAGCCTCCCTGACGCATTTGTTATGGGATCAAGAGAGCATCTGTTTCCCCAGGGGGGCTGCAGGGGATTGTCCAGAAGTGCTGCGGAAGATAATATAGCATCGTCGTTGGGACCTATTCTTGCATTAAAGTCGCCTAAGAGGATTTGAGGAAGTCCTGGGTTAGTTGTTTGAAGGTCATGAAGCCAAGACGAAAGTTCAGACCACCTTTCATTACGGTCGGAATCATTAATTGCTGGAGGCAGATATACTGTAGTTATCAACCATGGGCTTTTGGTCTTTGGAAGGTGGATCTTTATAGTGAGAAAGTAAGGGGAAGATTTAAGTTCCTCGCAGATAGTGAGGGATAAGCTGGTTGAGATAAGACAGGCGAGGCCAACTTGAGGGCGACCCCTGTTAGCTAGTTTGCGAGCACAGGAGCTAAAGGAACAATAATTTGGAAGAGTGATACTTTGTTGGGACCAGGTCTCTTGGAGGCACACAATGTCAAAAGAAGAGATAAAGTTTATTGCCTCAGGATCCATTTGCTTTGTCGCCCAACCGTTAACATTCCAGGAGACAATTTTAAGGCTCTGGGGTGGGTTGGATGCGCCTTTCAGGGAAAGAACTACTTTTGCTTGGTTTGTAAGTAAGGATTGAGCCTGTTTGTTTCTAATGGTGTCGAATTTCCGCGGAGATAGGGAGCCGGCTGGTGTTTGCCTCTGGTCTGATCTTTGTCAATTATTTCCCAAGGAACTTTTAGGGATTACTCTTTGATGAGCCGGCCCATTGTTTTCCGGGCATGGCAAACTGGCCAAATGTTCTATAGTTTCGGCTGGTAAATGTTGAATACTGACATTAGTGGTCACCGGGCCTTTGAAGTATGTTATCTCTTTCCATAGGTGTTTTTCCGGGACTTGATTGTGGCCTAACTCTGCCTCGTCTAGGTACCTCAGTTTGTCCCAAGAGCCTGGTGAGTTCACCTTGGGGATGGTTCTCCCTATTGGAGGTGGTGTAGAGTTCTCTTCGGTGTGCTGGGCCTCCTTGATTGGAAGTAGATTAATCTCAGCCATTGTCTGAAGGTAACGTGGCCGACAGGCCGCCGGGTTTTGTTCTTGTATAGAGTTCAAATTAAAGGAAGTCTGGTCCTTTTTGTGGGCGTCCACATTGATTTCCTTATTTATATCTCTCCCAGCCAGCTTAATTCTTAGCATGTCTAATCTTTCTAATATTTCAGTTTGTATTGGAGATGGAAATTGGCAAAATTGCCTGATTAAGGTATTTTCTTCCACAGAGAAGGGGTCCTCATCTTCGTTCGCTTGGAATTGCGGGTCTTGCAGGTGAACGTCTTTCCTTTTTAGGTTTAGAGGCACTTGTTTCTGGGGACCAGGCCGGGTTTTGGGAGGTTATTTCTCCTTACTAAGGTTTGCGTGCTTAGCTTCCAGAAGGGGATTCAGTGGTGCCTTATTTTCAAAAAATCTGAGAATTTGTATCTGGGCCTTTAAGAATATATATCTTGATCTGTAAATAAACTTGGCCAGGTTCAGGTCTCTAAATGTGATCATTGCTCTCATAGAACAGCCATCATGATGCAAATAATCTACAGAAGTAATATCATTTGGCTTTACTGCGCCTGGCAGTATATCATTCAGAATGTTCAAGGAGCTCATTCTTCGATCTTTCCCTGTAAGAAAGCCCTTTGGTTTTGGGAAGTTTGTAAATACTAATTTTGGGGGATTTAAGATCAGGTTCCAGCATCTTGCCTGAGTAAAGGCTTGCTCATCTTGTATAGTGTTGTCATCGCGATTGGGCGTTGCATTGTCCCCATTTCTCAGTTTGCTAGGCGGTTTGCTGCCTTCATTGTTAGGTACCGCTTCACCCCCAATATCACCCCCACTGAGTGACCTATTATCAGGGCTCTGGGACGTTGCTTCCATCCTCCCATTTAGTTCTAAACTCCGGTTCGGAGATACCTCCTTAGCCGTTAGCTGTGGCGATGACTTCTTTTTCCCCTTCTTGCCTTTCTCTTTTTTATCTCGTACAGCAGATTTGTTTGGGTCCGATGGAAGTAGTTTAAATAATTTCTGCCATTGTTTATGTCAACTTGTCTTTATTTTCCTTGTTGTTTTAATGTTCTTAGTTTTCTTTTCCCTGGCTTTTGGTCTATTTTTTTGTAATTTCTTGGTTGTTACTGCTTGTCTCATCTTCACAGGTCCTACTGGTTTATGCATTTGGGGTGCATCAGTTGCTATTGTCTCTTTTGGTTGGGGGATAAGGTTTTCCACAAGGGTCAACAATAACCCATTTGTTATTGTCAAATAATTTTTTATGTTGGAAAGGTCTGTATTTATGTCTTGGAGGTGGGCCTGAAAGAGGCCATCACTCAGTTCAGTTTGAGTATACTTAAAAGTGGGCGTCTGGTCTTGATGGAATGTTGTTAATTCTGCCGGAGGCCGCTGATTATTGATGACAGAAATATTTTCCTCAGGTTTCTCCGCTAGGGCTAGTTCTTGCGCCAAGCTTCTTGGAAAGTTTGTGTTTCCAGAGTTTTGTGGAAACTCTTTGGAGTAATGTGACCAGTCAGGATGAGTAAGGGGGGGAGGAGTGACTTCATCAGTAATTAGTTCAGTTTGTTCACTCATGCACTCCTCCCTCTTAGGGAAATAATTTATAATTTTACTTTGTCTCTTTCCAGGTCCCGGGGGGTTGAGTGGCGAATCTGGCAAAATACCCAACTCCTTACATGTCTTTCTGGTGAGGACCATGTTGGGTAGTTGTCTTCCAATTAGAGAGCCAGTTGTCCCCAAGTGTTTCTTCCTAATTTGCAGGGCCGTTGGTAGAGTAGGGGTGTATCTGCAGCTTTCTCCTGCTTAGCTCGTCAGCGAGCACTGAGTCTCAATATGTTTCTCTGCATAAATATAGGTACCAGAAGGTAAAAAGGTACCAGGAGGTAAAAAGGTAAAAAGTAATAACAACTCTGAAGCGCTAATGCAGTAAAAGTGTGAAATTAAAAACTGCCTTGCTGAACAAAGAGGAAAAAGAGGGGAAAGAAATGGCTCTTCTGTTGTAGGGTATAGGTTTTAATAAGGTGCTTGGGTTTCAGGATCTGTTCCAGAGTCCAGCAGCCACCTTCATGCAGGTCACTTGTGCGTGCTGCTCCGGAGCTTCGAGGGAGAGGAACTGTCAGCCCCAAGAGGGAATACTATCCGTGAGTTATTAAGGCAGCTTTGGTGGGGCTGGAAAGGGAAGGAAGGGAGGAAAGCTTGAGAGTTCTTCCGTCGGCTCCCAGTGTCCTTTTACTGATAGAAGCTGATAGAAGCTGGGGGGTTTTCCAAGGTGTACTATATAAATGATTCTTGTAACAGCTATTTATATAGAAAGGATTATTGTTTTGTGTACATTCCATTGTAAGAATGGAAACAGAGCCAGAGCCAGAGCCTGAGTCTGAAACAGTCCTTGATAGAGTGCCAGAGCCAGAGCCAGAGCGAGACCCTGAATCAGTGCCAGAACCAAGCCCTCAATCAGAACCAGAGCCTGAGAAAGAGCCAGAGCCAGAACCAGAGCAACAGCCACAGCCTGAGTCTGAAACAGCCCTTGATAGAGAGCCAGAATCAGAGAATCAGAATCAGAGTCAGAACCAGATCTTCGGTAAAGACGTGGTCTGGTCTTAGCGCAACTGCTCCTCCCACCCGCGATAACAGAGATTGGGTGTTCCAATACATCCCCCCGTAGGGAACCTGCCCCAGCCATTCTGTTGGCTGAGGCCCCCTCCCAGGCAGCCCTGACCCTTTCCCCTTAAAAAGCAAAATACAAACTATACAATAACCTAAAAAAATAGTAAAAGAAAAACAAAGCAAGAAACAGTTATGCTAAACTTAAAATAATCCCCGCCCCAACTAAACATTTGTCCCAACCCAGAAAGAAAATAACAACAACAACAACAACATCGTTTGAGGTGCAACAGAGACAGAGCCAGAGACAGAGCAAGACCCTGAATCAGTGCCATAACCAAGCCCTCATTCAGAACCAGAGTCTGAAAAAGAGCCACAGCCCGAACCAGAGCAACAGCCACAGCCACAGCCACAGCCTAGAGCCACAGCCTGAGTCTACAACAGTACTTAATACAGTGCCGGAGCCTGAAACAGAGACACAGCCTCAAACAGAGCCTGAGCCTGAAACAGAGGCAGAGCCACAGCCACAGCCTGAGTCTGAAACAGTCCTTGATAGAGTGCCGGAGCTGGAGCTGGAGCCAGAGTCAGAGACACAGCCAGAGCCAGAACAAAACCCTAATTCAGAACCAGAGCCTGAAAGAGAGCCAGACCCTGAAACATAGCTGGGTCAGAGGCAGAGGAAGAGCCATCATGATACAGGGCTGGAGCACAAAACATAGCTGCAGCCACAGCCTAGAGCCACAGCCTGAGTCTGCAACAGTACTTGATACAGTGCCGGAGCTGGAGCCAGAGTCAGAGACACAGCCAGAGCCAGAGCCAGAACAAAACCCTAATTCAGAACCAGAGCCTGAAAGAGAGCCAGACCCTGAAACATAGCTGGGTCAGAGGAAGAGCCATCATGAGACCCTGAATCAGAGTCAGAACCAGATCTTCATTCAGAACCAGACCCTGAAAGAGAGCCAGAGCCACAGACAGAACCACAGACGGAGCCTAGAGCCACAGCCGAGATCCACAGCCACAGCCGAGATCCACAGCCTGAGTCTGAAATAGTGCTTAATAGAGTGCTGGATCCTGAAACAGAGACACTGTCTGAAACTGAGCCTGACGCTTAAACGTAGCCAGGGGCAGAGGGAGAGGCAGAGCCTGATACAGTGCTTGATACAGCGTAGGAGCCTGAAGAAGAGACACAGCCAGATCCAGAGACACAGCCAGAGCCAGAACAAAACCCTAATTCAGAACCAGAGCCTTAAAGAGAGACAGAGCCAGAAACAGTGCTTGATAGAGTGCCAGAGCCTGAAACAGAGGCAGAGGCAGATACAGGGCTTGAAACAGCGTCAGAGCCTGAAACATAGAAACAGCGTGAAACAGAGACAAAGGCTGAGACACCAAAGACCAAAAGTTCATCGAAGACTGGGGAAAGTTTGTAGATTATCTGAAAAACATATGTGGCGTGAACACAACGCTAGTGGGATTTCAAGAGGCACTGTAAAAATGGAGAAGTATTGTTAATATGAAATAGTGGGAGAAGGGAAGTATAATGGCAATACGAAAGAAGGGAATGTGTAACCAAAGTTATAAATACGGATGATTGTCAGAGATGCTGAAGGAAGTTCAAAAAAGAAACAATTTGTTGTATTTTGGGTAAAATTGTATAACTGTTTGGAAAATCAATAAATTTATATATATATGAAATAGAGCTAGAATAAGACTTCCGGGTTTAGCACCATCGGTAATGGCGGAATCCTTCTGACTAGGAGGGATTTGCCTCGGGGGAATCGGGTCTTACAGCTACGGCGAAAGCGGAGACCCTTCCAAAACCACAGGCAGGCGAAGCCTGTGAGCGTGGGATTCAGCGGGCACCCTTTGCGCCCCCCAAATTCGTGGGGAACCTCGACTACGGGTTCCGGAGCGAAGCGGGTGAGCGGCGCGGTGCTGTGAATTGATTGCTTCTTCCCCGGAGTGAAGCCGCACAGCCGTTACCGGAGAGCGCTGACTTCTTCTTGTGAAAATTATAAAAGCAACTACCTGTGAGTAGGGGAAATTTGGAAGTATAAGAGAGACTTAATTTGACACCAAAGCGGGGAAGGTTTAAGCAGGAAGTCCGCCTTCCTCTTTTGTAAATAGATCAAAGCAAAGAGAAAACAAGCTAAAGCCTGGGAAAACTGACTGGAAAGGACTAAATTTCTAACACTAAAATATCGTAACACCCCCCCCCCCAAGGAAGCAGGGGCAGGAGGGGGGAAGTTTTGGACCGTATATACCTGCAAGAGAGAGGGAAAAATCCTAAAATTCACCGCTCTAAACTTGGGAACGGCTGCCAATAGACAAAGACTGCCGTGCTTTGAACTGAGCTTTGACTGTGAACAGGGGACTTGCTGACAGTTAGTTCAGCAAGAGAGATACATTATGGCCAGTTTCCTCTGCTGCTGCTAAGAAAGAGGGAAAGTAACTGAAAAGTAACAAAAATTTGAACTGTTTATTTCTTTTCTTGCTTGAGTTTAAAAAGAGTTTTTCCTGGACTATTGCAACTTTTTCCCCCTAGAGGAAGATTCTGAAACTGTTAAACTGTTACCAGGGGAATTTTCCACTTGTAAAGACAAACTGCGTAGCTGGGATTGACCTTGGCCTCTCTATTGTTTAAGTGTTATGGCAGATGGGAGAGAAAAAGTAGATTCACAATTCCCAGACAAAACAACAAGGTCTGGGAAGAATTGGGCGCGAAGACAATCAGTTGCTGGCCTTCCCACTTCATCAGTGACTGTACCATCACAACCTAAACCTAGTGGAATGTCATCAGAAGATACTCTGGCGGCTGCATTGGCTAAGATTAATGAATCTTTGGAGAGACTTAATAAAAGGGCTGAAGAGACAAATAAGAGGGTCGAAGAGACAAAGGTGATAGTGGATGAGACAAAATCGAAGGTAGATGCAGCAACTACTAAAATTGATTTAAATACAGAAAGCTTAAATAGTTTGGGACAAAAGGTGAACACCAACACATAATCTATTCAGAAATTGCTGCAGGAATCAACTCTGACCCGACAGACCGCAGAGGAAGCCAAGAAGAAAGCTGATGCCGTGGAATTCAAGACAACTAGTTCAATTGGAAACAGAGAAAGTCCCAGATTTGGAGAGGCAAATTAAGGATCAGAAATTGACGCTTTCTATGATTGAACTCAAGGAAAAACAGACGAACTTAAGGATTAGAGCAGTACCTGAATTGGAGAAGGGCAGTTTGATAGACTTTTTGACACAGGAATTTGCAGAGTTTTGGAAGTCGGATTTGAAACAAGAAGACTTTAAAATCGTGAGGGCCTTCAGACTGGGAAGAGGAGGAAAGAAGATTAAAATAAGAGATTGTCTGATTACTCTCCGATCTAAGGAAGAGAGAGATAAAATCTTGGGTCTGCACTTTCAGACTCCTTTGACAATTCTGCAGTAAAGAGTGGAAATCTTTAAAGATATACCGAAACATCTTTTGGATCTTAGGTCCAACTTTGGAGATTTGGTTGCCCTTCTGAGAAGGAACAAAATTATCTTCAGGTGGGAATTCCCCCAAGGCCTATTCTTTAGCTTTAAAGGAAGGAAGATAAAAATCAGATCAGTTGAGGAAAAAGACAAGTTTTTGAGAGACCACGGAGAAGATCTGCAGAAAGAATTTGGAAAAGAGCCAGGAGTTTTGGACAGAAGCCCACCAAAAGGAGGGAAACCAACATCATTGTTAGAACTAAAACAACTACTAGGTGCTGAAGGAGGAGAAGCAAAGTAACTACATCATGGCACTGCAAGTATTAAGCTGGCATGTGAATGGACTTAACTCCCCGGAAAAGAGACGGAGAGTCTTTCATTTTTTAAAAAATGAACAATTGGACCTGATTTGTTTACAAGAAACACATGTGATAAGGCTACACAGGAAGATTCTAAGTAATAAAAGATTAGGACAAGAATTTATTTCATCATATAAAGTAAAGAAAAGAGGAGTAGTACTTTATGCAAAGGAGAGCCTATTACGGAAATTTTTATTTAAAGATGATCAAGGAAGATTTGTTGCAATTGAAATTCAATCACAGGGAGAGAAATTTTTGATATTAGGTATTTGTCAGGGGTTCAGGAGCAGAGACACAGGAGGGGGAGCAAATGGAGAGCGAGGAGGAGGAATCCGAGTGGGGTGGAGGCAGTGACAGTGGCCAGAGTCATTCCACGAGCCTCTCCAGCGAATCGGAAGATTCACAGAAGGGAGCGCCAATGGCCAGGGCAAGGGGGGCTCCAGGGGGCAAACCCCAGGAGGAAGGGGCCAGCGGGGACTCCCTGAGCAGCAGTTGGAAATCAGGACCAGCTTCTCCACCAGAGCGCAGTAGGGAGGGGGAGTCCCAGGAATCGGGACCAGTGTTCTCACCACCAGCGAGAGGAGATGAGTCAGGTTTTACCACGCCCACATCGGAGAGCGGGGAAACGGTCAGGAGGAAGGTTACCGGCTGGGCGCGCGCGCCAAGTTCAAATGTACAGGCGAGCGGCACAGCAGGGAGCCTGGATAGGGAGCCAGGTCCTAAAGCCCGGCGGAAGGAAGGGCAAGACTCAGGGGGGTCAGCATCAGAAGAGTCCAGGAAGGAGGAAACCCCAGGGGGCAGAAGGACCCAGAGGAGGAAGGAACAGCGCAGGAGGTGGAGCCGGGCTAGGATCTTGAACTGGTGCGGAAGGGATAGTGACTCAGAGGGGACTTCGCCGATCTAGAGTCAAGACGTAGGGCTGCGCGCTCTGGGGTTTGAAATGGAAACTAAACTTCAATAAAGACTTTTGTACATTACATCGACCGTGCGTTGGTCCTCTGTGAGCTGGGACCTAGAGGCAGTCCTGACAGTATTTATGCACCAAATGAGGGGAAATCGGAGTTTTTCAAGAAGCTACACGAGATTCTGATGGACTATTTGGACTATAATATGATTTTGATGGGAGATATGAATGGAGTAGTGTCCACTAATATGGATAAGGCACAGAGACAGGTAGTAACAAAAGATGGTAGACTACCAAAGATGTTTTTTGATATGACTGACAATATGGACATAGTTGACATTTGGAGAACTAAGAACCCCATGGGAATAGAAGGAACTTTCTATTCTGAGGCCAAAATGACATGGACAAGAAATCGACCAAATTTGGCTAACTAGGGGGCTGGCCCCGAAGATTAGAAAAGTGGAAATTTGCCCTAAAACTTGCTCCGACCACGATGCGGTGAAGATGGAAATGAAACTAACACCAATTGGTTCCTTTAGATGGAGGATGAATGACACTTTGTTTAGGAATGAAGAAGTGACTAAAAAGGCTCAAAAGAACTTGAGAGACTATTTTGAGATAAATTTGAACACCACAGTTGAAAAAAGAGTAATCTGGGACGCAAGTAAAGCAGTCATGAGAGGGTTTTTGATACAGCAGAACGCAATTAAGAAGAAAACCCAAAATGAAAAAAAGGATAAAATTCTGGAGAAAATAAAGGAAGGAGAAAAGAGACTGAGAGCAAAACCAAAATCACAGGAAATCCTGAAAGAGATAAAGTTATATCAAGTACAATACACGAAACTGATCAATCAGGAAATCAAATGGAAGATCAAACAGATGAGACAAAAGACATTTGAATCGGCAAATAAATGTGGGAAATTGTTGGCCTGGCAAATGAAAAAAAGACAAAAGCTTAATACTATTACCAATTTGGAAGTGGAGGGAAAGAATATACAGAATCCAGTGGAGATTCGGAAGTGCTTTCAGAAGTATTTTAAACATTTATATACACAAGAGACTCAGAAAGAAATTGACATTGACCGATTTTTGAAAACAAATGGATTACAAAAAATCTCTCAAGAAAATAAGCTAATGCTGAACTATAAAATAACAGACCAGGAGGTTGAAGGAGCCATTCAGAACATGCAATTGGGCAAATCCCCAGGGCCGGACGGCTTGACCTCAAGATATTACAGATCCTTGAAAGAATGGTTAGTACGGCCTTTAAATGATGTGTGCAATGAAATACTGGAAGGGAAAAAGGCACCAGAGTCGTGGAAGGAAGCATATATTACACTTATACCGAAAACGGAGTCTGAGAAGACACAGCTTAAGAACTACCGCCCTATATCATAGCTCAATGTGGATTACAAAACTTTCGCTGATATCATGGCTAAAAGGTTAAGAAAGATATTGGTAGAAGAAATCCATAAAGACCAAGCGGGCTTTCTCCCGGGGAGACACTTGTCTGACAATACGAGGAATATAATTAACATCTTAGAAAAATTACAAGTGAATATCAATACAAAAGCAGTTTTGATATTTGTGGACGCGGAGAAAGCCTTCGGCAATATTTCTTGGAGTTTTATGAAGAAAAATTTACAGGGAATGGGGGTAGGCCAAGGTTTTGAAAACGGTATAGGTGCAATTTATTCAGAACAAAAAGCTAAATTGATTGTGAATAACGTAGTTACAGAAGAGTTTAAGATTGAGAAAGGAACACGACAGGGGTGCCCAATCTCTCCATTGCTTTTTATATCGGTCCTGGAGGTTTTGCTAAATATGATTAGAAAGGACCAATTGGTTAAAGGTATACAAGTCGGAGCTAAACAGTACAAATTGAAAGCATTTGCGGATGATTTGGTATTGACATTACAGGAGCCAGAATCTAGTACTAAAAGAGTATTGGAATTGATTGAAGAATTTGGTCAGGTAGCAGGTTTTAAGTTGAATAACTTGAAAACTAAGGTCTTAGAGAAAAATCTAACACCGGTTGAGAGAGAGAGGTTTCAGAAAGAGACAGGATTAACATTGGTTAAGAAAGTGAAATACCTTGGGGTTAACATGACTGCTAAGAATGTGAACCTATTTAAAGATAATTATGAAAAATGTTGGACGGAAGTGAAAAAGGACTTAGAAATATGGTCAAATTTGAAGCTTTTATTGCTAGGCCGAATTGCAGCGATAAAAATGAATGTATTGCCAAGGATGTTGTTTCTGTTTCAAACATTGCAAATTTTGGACAAAATGGAATGTTTCAAGAAGTGGCAGAAAGATATTTCTAGATTTGTCTGGCAGGGCAAGAAGCCCCGAATAAAATTTAAAATACTAACTGATGCTGAAGAAAGGGGTGGTTTTGCCCTGCCAGACCTTAAACTATATTATGAGTCAGCCGCATTTTGTTGGCTGAAGGAATGGCTATTTCTTGAAAACACTGATGTATTGGATTTGGAAGGGTTTAATAATGTATTTGGTTGGCATGCATACTTGTGGTATGATAAAGTCAAAGCACATAAAGCGTTTAAAAACCATATTGTCAGGAAAGCTTTGTTTATTGTTTGGATAAGATACAAGGATCTGCTTGAAAACAAAACTCCAAGGTGGTTGTCACCAATGGAAGCAAAGGCTCTGAAAAAGCTCAATATGGAGGCCAATTGGCCGAAATATTGGGAGATATTGGAACAAGAAGGAGACAGGTTAAAGCTGCAGAGTTTTGAAAAATTAAAAAACAAAGTATGGGATTGGCTTCATTATTATCAAATAACGGAGGTTTATAATTTGGATAAGAAAATTGGGTTTCAGGTGGAGAAATCAAAATTGGAAACAGAATTGTTAGATCCTAAAACTAAGAATTTGTCAAGAATGTATAACTTGCTGTTGAAATGGAATACTCAGGATGAAACGGTGAAATCAGCTATGATTAAATGGGCTCAAGATGTTGGACATAACATTATGATGGCTGACTGGGAACAGTTATGGACCACAGGTATTAAGTTTACGGCATGTATTGCCTTAAGAGAGAATATAATGAAAATGGTGCCAAAGAAGGATAGAACCTTTTTTATGTATGCAACAACAGCAGCAAGAATACTCATCGCAAAGTATTGGAAGACACAAGATTTACCCAACCGGGAAGAATGGCAGATGAAAGTGATGGACTATAGGGAACTGGCGGAGATGACTGGCAGAATCCGAGACCAAGGTGAAGAGTTGGTGGAAGAAGATTGGAAAAAAATTAAAGTTTATCTACAGAAACATTGTAAAATTCAGGAATGTTAGAAGGATGTTGGAATGAAGTAATGTGGTATTAGCAGAAATGATACAAAAGATTAGGTAAAAATTGATTTTTTAACTGTTGAAAGATCAGAATGTAATATTATACTACATTAGGATAAACTATTAGGATAAAAACCAAGTTGGAAAGGATTTGCTGGAATACTTAAGTGAACTAGAGTACAAAAAAGGGAGGTGTGAGAAGGTCAGGGAAATAAGTTAATGAAAGACAAGACATGGAAATGTTTTTAACTGCTTTTATTTTTCTGTATTTTGTATCTTTTTTTCTTTTTTTCTTTCTCATTTTTGTAACTTTTTTGAAACTTTAATAAATATTTTTTAAAAAAATGAAATAGAGCTAGAATAAGTGCTAGAGCCAAAGACTGAGACAAAGCCTAATAAAGAGCAGAAGCCTGAGCCTGAGTGCCTGAAACAGTGCTTGATACAGTGCCAGAGCCTGAAACAGAACCAGAGCCACAGCTACAGCCATAGCGCCACAGCCTGAGTCTGCAACAGTGGTTGATACAGCGCCGGAGCCTGAAACAGAGACACAGCCTGAAACAGAACCTGAGCCTGGTTATTAGCATGGCAATTAAAGAAGAGAGAGGCAGAAAGGCTTATAAATAGAGTTAAGTGCGAAGGCAAAATAATAAACAACCCTAAAGAAATAGAGAAACGATAAGGATAAATCTATAAGGAAGGAAATGAAACAAGAAGAAGTTAAAGAACATTTAGAACACAACTGTCTTCCGAAACTTACTAAAGAACAAAAAGAACTGTTGAATGCCCATATTACATCGTACGAAATTCAAAGAGCAATTAAGGAAGCAAAGATAGGAAAGCCACCAGGGCCAGACGGCCTACCGGCAATATATTATAAAAAAATTGAGGACTTACTGTCTGACCCATTAAGAAGTATCTTAAAAGACGGAACCATGCCGGATTCTTGGAAAGACAGCCTTATTGCATTAATTCCAAAACAGGGAATGGACAATCTTATTAACAGCTATAGGCCTATCGCACTTCTAAATAACGATTATAAATTATATGCAAATATTTTAGCCGAAAGATCAAAAAAAGTCTTCCAGATGATGATACACAATGACCAAGCTGGCTTTTTGCCCGGGAGGCACATTTATAGCAACACTAGAAACATTATACACTTATTAGCGTATTTAGACTTAAGAATAGAAAAGAAGGCAGTCTTAATGGCTATAGATGCAGAAAAGGCTTTCGACAGGGTATTCTGGAAATTTCTGAAAGGTCTATTACACCATATGGATTTTGGTATACAGTACAGTATATAAAAGGGATTGAAGCAATAAAATCAAAACAAAAAGCTAAAATCATAATCAATGGAAATTTATCACAGGAGTGTGAAATCAGTAAAGGGGTCAGACAAGGTTGCCCACTATCCCCCTTAATTTTCATATTAACATTGGAAGTTTTATGTAAACAAATTAGGGAAGAAAAAGAAATAAAAGGGATCATGCTAGGAAATAGAAGTTACAAAATGAGGGCATTTGCTGATGATTTAATTATAACTACGCAGCAACCAAAACAGAGTTTAAGAAAGGCGTTGGAAATAATATATGGCTACGGTAAAGTTGCGGGGTTCAAAATGAATTTAAACAAGACAAAACTATTAGTTAAAAATATGTCGCCAGATGAAAAAGCAGAATTAGAACAAATAATACGCATTAAAATCTACCCCCAAATCAAGTATTTAGGATTATGGATAACACCAAAGAATATTAACTTATATGAAGATAATTATACCAATAGTTGGAAAGATATCAAAAGACAGTTGGAGACATGGACAAGGTTAAATTTATCATTCCTGGGCCGTATTTCGGTAATTAAAATGATAGTTTTACCGAAGCTACTCTTTCTATTCCAAACAATTCCAATTACAGGAAAGACCAGCAGTATCAACAAGTGGCAAAAAGAAATTTCTAAATTTTTGTGGAAGGGTAAAAGACCAAGAGTAAAGCATAAGATATTAATAGATACTGTAGAAAGAGGTGGCTACGGGTTACCGGATTTGAAGCTATATTGCGAAGCCTCATGTCTTCTCCGGTTGAAAGATTGGTATTTATTTAAAAATTGGAATATTTTAGATCTAGAAGGTCATGACACCCGTTTTGGGTGGCATGGCTATCTTAATTATGGGAAAATAAAGACGCATAGGAGTTTTTCAAATCATATAATAAGAAATGCTATATATAAGGTATGGGGAAAATACAAAAGATATTTGGAACAGAAAACCCCAAGATGGAACTCTCCACTAGAAGCAATCGCTGTTAAAAAAAGGAACAACATCAAAGAGAACTGGATAACGTATAACACAATATCAAGGGGGGGGGGAGGAGGGTCAACTAATATTGATAAGTTATGAGAAAATAAAAGATCACTTTTCTAGTTGGCTAGATTACTTCCAGGTGAATGAAGTGTTCAGACAGGATAAGCAGATAGGTTTTGAAAAGGAGCCTTCAAGATTTGAAAGAGAACTACTGAATTGTAAAACCAAATTAATTGCAAAAATCTATAGACTTCTTTTAGACTACGAAGTAATGGATGAGGAGGTTAAGGCTTCAATGATAAAGTGGGCCCAAGATGTGGGCCGTCCAATTATGCTAAAAGATGGGGAAAACTGATGGAATGGAAATTTGAAATTTACAGCCAGCTATAATATAAGAGAGAACATGATGAAAATGGCTCGTAGGTGGTACCTCACTCCTTCCAGATGATCAAGAATGTATAAAAATTTGGCGAATGCTTGTTGGAGATGTGGAGGAAGTAACGGTGACATGAGTATTTTAGATAAAGAGATCCCAAAAAATCTAAGAGAGGATTATTGTTTTGTGTACATTCCATTGTAAGAATGGAAACAGAGCCAGAGCCAGAGCCACAGCCTAAGTCTGAAACAGTCCTTGATAGAGTGCCAGAGCCAGAGCCAGAGCGAGACCCTGAATCAGGCCCAGAACCAAGCCCTCATTCAGAACCAGAGCCTGAGAAAGAGCCAGAGCCAGAACCAGAGCAACAGCCACAGCCTGAGTCTGAAACAGCCCTTGATAGAGAGCCAGAATCAGATAATCAGAATCAGCGTCAGAACCAGATCTTCGGTAAAGACGTGGTCTGGTCTTAGCGCAACTGCTCCTCCCACCAGCGATAACAGAGATTGGGTAGGGAACCTGCCCCAGCCATTCTGTTGGCTGAGGCCCCCTCCCAGGCAGCCCTGACCCTTTCCCCTTGAAAAGCAAAATACAAACTATACAATAACCTAAAAAAATAGTAAAAGAAAAACAAAGCAAGAAACAATTATGCTAAACCGCCCCAACTAAACATTTGTCCCACCCAAGAAAGAAACTAACAACAACAACAACAAACCACCGTTTTTGGTGCAACAGAGACACAGCCAGAGACAGAGCGAGACCCTGAATCAGTGCCATAACCAAGCCCTCATTCAGAACCAGAGCCTGAAAAAGAGCCACAGCCCGAACCAGAGCAACAGCCACAGCCTAGAGCCACAGCCTGAGTCTGCAACAGTACTTGATACAGTGCCGGAGCCTGAAACAGAGACACAGCCTCAAACAGAGCCTGAGCCTGAAACAGAGGCAAAGCCACAGCCACAGCCTGAGTCTGAAACAGTCCTTGATAGAGTGCCAGAGCCAGAGCCAGAGCGAGACCCTGAATCAGAGCGAGACCCTGAATCAGAGCGAGACCCTGAATCAGAGTCAGGAGTCAGGAGTCAGGAGTCAGAGTCAGGAGTCAGAGTCAGGAGTCAGAGCCAGGAGCCAGAGCCAGGAGCCAGAGCCAGAGCCAGGTCAACCTTGTGTCGGAACCAGTGACCTTCCCAATGCCCAGAATTGATGACATTTTGACCAGGGTAAGGAAGGGGAAGGTTTTTACCAAGCTGGACCTTCGGGGGGAGTACAATTTGATAAGGATGAGGGAGGGGAATGAATGGAAAACCACCATGTTCACCCCTCTGGGGGCCTTTGAGTACTTAGTTATGCCCTTCGGATTACAATCAGGCTCGGCCTGCTTTCAAGCTTTCATGCACCACGTGTTGGGGTCCCTGCTGTACAAGAATTGCGTGGCTTTCCTAGATGACGTGTTAATCTACTCGGAGAACGAGGAGCAGCATGTTAAGGACGTCAGGGAAGTGCTGAAAAGGCTGCAGGAGCACCAGCTGTGGGTCAAACTGGAGAAATGCCAATTCCACGCCCGAGAGGTGGAGTTCCTGGGATACAGGTTGTCGGACAAAGGCTTAGCCATGGACCCAGGCAAGGTGCAGGCGGTGCTAGAATGGAAGACTCCCAAGAACCGGAAGGACGTGCAGAGGTTCCTGGGGTTTGGGAACTTCTATAGGAAGTTTATCAAGAACTTCGCCCACTTAACTGCACCCATCACCGATTGTCTCAGCAGCAAAAAGAAGTTTGAATGGACAGAAGAGGCACAGCAGTCCTTTGAAAGGCTAAAGAGGGCGTTCGCTTCGGAAGAGCAGCTCTTACACGTGGATCTGCAGAAGCCTATGAGGCTGGAGACCGACGCGTCAGACAGAGCGGTGGGGGCCGTACTGCTCCAGACGGGAAATCAGTCCGAGTGGAGGCCGTGCGCTTTTTTTTCAAGGAAGCTGAACAAGTCAGAACAGAACTACACGGTGTATGACCGGGAAGTGCTTGCAATTCATGAAGCTTTTCGACGCTGGATACATTTTCTAATAGGCGCGCAACACAAGATCCAGGTGTGCACGGACCATAAGAACCTGGAATATTGGAGGACTGCACGAGTCCTCAACCAAAGACAGGTGCGATGGGCACAGGAGTTTTCCAAGTTCTTTTTTGAAATTCGCTACGTGCCGGGGAAGGAAAACGTCAGAGCAGACGCCCTCTCCCGGAAACCGGAGTACTTGGAAGGAGAGGGAGCGCCGGAACTACCACATGTGATACCGGAGGACCGATGGGTGTGTGGGGGAGTAGTGGTAGAGTGACGAGAACTAGCCGGGTTGACAAGGAATGACGAGTACGCCCAAACAAAAATCAGGGAGATCAGAGACGCAGAAGAAAATCAGGAGGGTTTTGAGGGAAAGGAAGGGGCACTGTACTATATTTTTTTTTTGTGCATAATTTTTATTGGTTTACAAAATCAAAATACAAACAAACATAACAATTCTCTACATATTCTATAAGAAGATGACTTCCTTCAGTCTTACCACGAATCGTCCATACTACTAATAAACATTATTTCTGCGTTTCTTTGTTTGTAATGCCATAAGTCATTTCCATTTGTACATTTCCTTTTGGACATTACCCTTTACCTCTTACAGAGCATCTTTGAAACCCACCAGAGTTATCTGATCATCAATTAGATTTTCCAGATATTTTGTGAAACTTTCCCAGTCTTTGACAAACCTCTGATCCTTTATGTATCTGATTTTTCCTGTCAACCTGTCCATCTCCGCATATTCTAATAATTTCGATCTCCAATCCTCCAATGACGGTATACCCTCTAATTTCCAATTTTTGGCTATTAAGACCCTTGCTGCTGTTGTTGCATATTGGAATAGCTTATGATCTTTCTTCTTGATCTCCCTTCCCACCAGACCCAGCAGGAACGCCTCCGGTCTTTTAACAAAGGTATATTTTAACATTTTCTTCATTTCATTATATATACTCTCCCAAAACCCTTTAACCTTTTGGCATTCCCACCACATATGGTAGAAAGTTCCCTCCTTTTCCCTGCACTTCCAACATTTATTGCTAGATCCGTACATTCTTGCTAGTTTTGCAGGGGTCAGATACCAGCGATAGAACATTTTCATTAGGTTCTCTTTTAATAACACACAGGCCGTGAATTTAAGGTGTTGGTTCCAGAGTTTTTCCCACTCTTCGAAATAGATATTGCGACCCAGATCTCTAGCCCAATGTATCATTACTGCCTTAACTTCCTCGTCAACTAGGTTCCAATCCAATAATTGTTTATACATTTTGGACAGAGTTTTTGTATTATTTTCCAAAATCTCGTTTTGAAATCTAGAACTCTTGTCAGCATAACCTTTATCTTTAACATCTTTCCTAAACATTCCGTTTATCTGATGGTAATGCAACCAGTCATACACTTGGGATTTAACCTGGTCGTACGGCCTCATTTTCCACTTTCCTTCCTCCTTCATTAATAGTTGTTCGTAAGTTACCCATTTGGCTCTCCTATCGCTCTTTTTAACCGCCATAGCTTCTAGTGGTGACAGCCATTGTGGCGTTTTAGGTTCCAAAACATCTCTGTACCTTTCCCACACTTCCATTAGAGGGCCCCTGAAGATGTGATTTCCAAATTCTTTGTGCACTTTCTTCCTCTCATGCCACAAGTATGCGTGCCACCCGAATCGATTATCGTGGCCTTCTAAGTCTAGCACTTCCGCCTCTTCTAGTTTTATCCATGTTTTAACCCAGCACAGGCATGATGCCTCAAAATATAATTTCAAGTCTGGCAGGGCGAAGCCTCCTCTTTCTTTAATATCCGTTAATAGTTTAAATTTTATTCTCGGCTTCCTTCCCTGCCAGATAAATTTGGAAATCTCCCTGTGCCAGGTTTTGAATATTTTTGTGCCTTTGATCACCGGGATGTTTTGAAAATAAAATAGTATTCTTGGAAGTACCGACATTTTAATTGTGGCTATTCTACCCCAGAATGACAGTTTAAGTCTGCCCCACGTTTCTATATCTTTTTTGACTCTTTTCCACGTTGTTTCATAGTTGTTTTTAAATAAATCTATGTTCTTAGACGTTACCCATATGCCCAGATATTTCACTTTTTTGGTTACTTCTATTTCTGTTTCTCTTTGTAGTTCCTCGATTTTATCTGCCGACATATTTTTAGTTATTATTTTTGTTTCCCTTTAATTTAATTTAAAGCCCGTTACTTCCCCATATTGATCAAATTCTGCCAATACCTCTTTTATTGAGTCGAGTGGATCTTCCATTGTTACAACCAGGTCGTCTGCGAAAGCCTTAGTCTTATATTCGTGTTGACCGACCCTGATTCCTTTGATTTCTTTATTATCTCTAATGGAATTAAGTAGAACCTCTAGTATCATTATAAATAATAATGGGGACAGCGGGCATCCTTGTCTTGTTCCTTTGGTTACTATTATTTCGGTCGACTCCACATTATTTATTATTAATCTTGCTCTTTGTTCGGTATAAATTGCTTTTATCCCATTGTAAAATTCAGTACCTACTTCCATATATTCCAGTTGTTTCAGCAGGAATTCCCAGTTTACATTGTCGAACGCTTTTTCAGCGTCCACAAATAACAATAAACCTTCTTTGTCGCATCTTTCTGTTAAGTATTCTATAATATTGATAACATTCCTTATGTTATCTTTCATTTGCCTTCTTGGCAGAAAGCCGGCTTGGTCTTTATGAATACTTTCTACCAATACAGTTTTTAGTCTCCTTGCCAGGACTCCTGTAAAAATCTTATAATCTATGTTTAACAGGGAGATCGGTCTATAATTTTTAATTTGTTCTAGGTCTGAATCTTGTTTGGGGATTAGTGTAATCAATGCCTCCTTCCACGTCTCTGGTATTTCTCTTTCCTTAAGAATGTTGTTCATCACTTCTTGTAGTGGATTCACCAATACCGATTCCAACTCTTTATAGTATCTACTGGTTAACCCATCTGGGCCTGGGGCTTTCCCATTTTTTAGGTCTGTTATTATTGCTTTAATTTCTTCTGTCTCGATTGGGGCGTTTAACTCTTCTTTTGCAGCTGTAGTAATTTTGTTAATATTTTTGGATTTTAGATATCTCTCTATTTTTCTCGTCATATTTTTTCCTGTATTTTTAAAGAGTCCTCCATAGAAGTCCGTAAAGGCTCTCCTTATTTCTTTTGGCTTGTTTATCTCTACTCCTTCCACCACTATCTTATTTATTATACTCTGTTCTTTCCTTTTTTTCAATTGCCACGCTAAAAGCTTCCCTGGTTTGTTGGCATATTCAAAATTCCTCTGTCTCAATCTTTTAACCTTCCATTCTATCTCTCTATTTATCAGCATTGCGTATTGGGCTTGTAGTACCTTGATATTTTCTTTTATTTTCTTATTTTTTGGGTTTTGACTTAATTTCTGTTCATTCTCCATTATTTGTTGTGCGATTTCTTTTTTTCCTTTTTCCCTCTTTTTATTTTTAATTACGCTCTGTTGGATAAAGAAACCCCGCATCACCGCCTTGCCTGCATCCCAGACCACCCTTGGCTTTGTACCTTTGCCTAAGTTGTCCTCAAAATATTCTTTTAGTCTATTTTGGGCCTTTTCTACTATCTCTTGGTCATCCAACAGATAGTCCTTTAACTTCCATCTATTTAATCTGCTTTCTTGCCCTTTCAATTCCATTTTTACTGGGTTGTGGTCTGAGATTGTTCTGGCCTGGATCTCTACCTTTTTCGATCTTAAAACTAATTCTTTCGAAATCCAAATCTGATCCAGTCTTGATAGTGACTCGTTGGGTTCTGAATGGAAGGTGTATTGTTTTTCCAGGGGGTATTTATATCTCCAAATATCCACTAAGTTACAGTTTGGGACCAGGGAAAAGAAAGTTCTGGGTAACTTCCCTTCTTTACCTTTGGTATTCCTTTGTCTGTCTGACTCTAACGACACCACACCGTTCATGTCTCCCAACAATATAATTTTCTGGTCTGCGTAGTCAGATAACTTTTCTTCAAGTCTCCCGTAAAACTCTGATTTATTGTCATTGGGGGCATATATTCCCACTATTATTATCTTTTCTCCCTGCCAGTTAATTTGGACTGCTGATATCCTTCCTTCTTCGTCTTTGAATAATTGTTTCGCTTCAATTTGTTTATTAATGTAAATAACTACCCCCCTCTTTTTACTCTGATCTGAGGATATAAATTCATTTCCTAATCTATGATTGATCAAAATTCTTTTGTGCTTCCTCGCTATATGCGTCTCTTGGAGACAAATAACATCTAGGCCTTCCTTCTTCAGAATATACTCAATTTTATGCCTCTTTCCCTTATCGTTCATCCCATTAACATTCCAACTGTAAACCTTTAACACCATTTTGATTTAATTGAGAGAGAGGAAGAGGAGTGGCTGTTGTTTCTTTTTTAGATTTCTTCTTCCGTCACTCCCTCCTCTCCCTCCTCCCCTCCCGAATTCCTCCCTCCTCCCTCCAGGTCCCCCCCGGTTCCCCCCTCCCCTCCCCCACCCCCTCTCCTTTGCGGTTTCAATTCTTTATATTTCCTCAAAAACTTGTCTGTTTCTTCTGGATTTGACAATTTTTGTCTCTTGCTTCTATATGTAAAGGAGATGCCTTCGGGAAACTCCCACTTAAACTCAATGTTATTCCTTTTGAGTATCTGTACCAATTCTCTATAGGTATCCCTACGTTTTAGGAGCCTAACTGGGATGTCTTTAAAAATCACAATGGTATTCCCTTCAATGTTTAACCTTTTCTCTCTGTTTTTTTGGAGAACCCTATTTCTTATTTCTCTATCCTTAAACACAACTAGGCAGTCTCCTACGATTCTTTTATTCTTTGGTGTCTTAGTTTTTAGTCTGAAAGCCGATTGCACTGCCTTTTCAACCTCTTCTGTTGGTGCTTCCAGCCAGGGAGCTAATTCTATTATTAGTTTCTCTTTTATATTTTCTCCCGGGGCTTCGGGTATCCCTCTCATCCTAAGATTAGACTCCCTCTGTCTTAGTTCATTCATGGCAATCCAGTCTTTCATATCCTCTTGGCTTTTGTTCAAATCCAGAATCTCAGCTCTGATCTTTTCCTCCTCGCGCCTTACATCTCTCACTTCTGCTTTTGTCTTTTTCAAACCTTCCTCCACTGTCTGTGTCCTCCTGAATACCTCTTTCAGTTGACTCTTCAATTCACTAACTGTTTCGTCTAGCTTCTTATCTACTTCCCCTATTCTGTGTTCCACTTGCTCTAGTTTACGCTCTACATTTGTCTCACTCTGTTTTATCTCCGCAAACATTCTCAAAATCTCTGCTCTGAAATCCCCCTCTTGCTTTGATCCTTTCCTTTCCACTGGTGTTCCTCCTTCAGGTCTTTTCCCAGTGTTTGACATTCTTAATGCTAGAGGAGATTTGATACTTAATACTTAGTACAGCAGATAATATGATTACAACACTTTTAAACTGAGATTAGTTTGCCCTGATTAGTTCTACCCCACAGTTTTTTATCCGTCCTTAAATTATTCACGTAAAACCACTTATTCTTTTTCACTGTGTTACACCCTTAGGGATATTCAAATAAACCCACGGGTTTGAGGTTCATATATCTGAAAGTTCATACGTCGGCAGTGGAGATGTACCTTAGTTATACCTTAGATTAGCACTGAAAAATTAAAGAGTTATTGAGTATTGTTTGGGTAGGGGGATCAAAAGTTTCCCCGTCAAGAATCCACACCCCTTCTACCTGTGAGAGACCAAGGGTAAGGAAGGGGAGAAAAGGGGAGAAAAAAAGGAGAGAGAAGAGGAGAGAGGGAAGAAGAGGGGGGGAGGAAGGGAGGAGAAGGAGAAATCAGGGGGTAAAGGTGTTGGATTAAGAATGGGGGAGAGAGAAGAAGAGAGGGCTAAATCAAATTGTAAAGTTCTACATGTAATAGTCACTCCGTCCACTAGATGGCGCTCTCTGTCGTTGTATAGCTTAGTTCTGAGGGGGAAGCTCACTGCGTAGAGAGTCTTACAGCACAAACCCCAAACACCCAAAGGATTCGACAACACAAAATAGCGGTGGAGTATCTGAGTAGCGCTGGCTGTCGCTGTTTAGTTCAAGGAAACAAACTCTTTGCACGTGCAAGCCAAGGGTCCAGCTGCGTAAATGGAGGCTGTATCCCAATCCTTAAGCAATCCGCTGAGATCAAGGAGAGTGCTGATAAGCCCAATCTAGCGCTGGGATATCGACAGGTAAACAGTAGCACAGTCACCAAGTTTCCAATCA
This sequence comes from Podarcis gaigeae, assembly GCF_964106915.1. Lineage (NCBI taxonomy): Eukaryota > Metazoa > Chordata > Lepidosauria > Squamata > Lacertidae > Podarcis > Podarcis gaigeae. The sequence continues at coordinate 25,737,095 of NC_139695.1, forward strand.
AATTCGCCTGAGCTGCTGGAGAGGTAAATTTTTATTATTCTTTTTGTTCTTTGTTGTTCTTTTTAAACTGATCGCTAGCCCCTTCTGTTTCCGTTAATGGCGTCTCTCCTCTTCCGCTTTCCGCTGGGCATAGCGCTAAAAAATTGGTGTTTCCCAGCGCTCCTTTTAAGTTGTTTAGACTGTTCAATTTCAGTAACTTCTTCTTCTGTTCCCTGTTTAGACACCTCTTTTTCAGAGGGGGTCCGATATTTAGTGTAAGAGTCTTTTTAGGGAAACAAAATAGTCTCTAGTGGTGGTTCGATATGTTTACCCTTGCTCTGCTGTTTCTCTGCGTGTTTATCAATTCCTGATAAGGGCTGAACCCCTGTGACTTCGCTTTTTACCCGTGACGCTTTAATTCCACAATTGTTAAACCTTTAAGCTTAGTTCTTTCTCCGGGTTTCTTGTGTTTGGAAACGGGGCGCTAATCCCCGGCGAGGGCTGGGCTGTCCTTTGTTGGAGGGGGGGGAGGAAATGGCTGCCTCGGACCTGCTGCCTAGCGCCGCTGTTCTCTTCACCTTTTACAAGGCTACCTGACAGCGGAGCAAGCCGCGTCTGGTCTCCGCTGGCTCCCTGTATCTCCGGACACCCTCCGGACGTGTATCTGGGGTGCTCTCGCCCTTCGGCACCCCCTTTTCCCCCTCCTTACCGGACTGGGTTCGCGCTCACAGCCGAAACCCTTCCACACCGGAAACGCGCACCGCCGGAAGTCGGGGCACTGTACTATAGGGGAGCATTGTACATACCAGAAGGGGACTTGAGGAGAAGAGTACTCAAACAAATACATGACAACCCCACGGCGGGGCATTTTGGTCAACACAAAACCATGTTGCTTGTCACCAGGCAGTTCTGGTGTCCAAGGGTGAGGGAAGATGTGCGGGAATACGTACGGGGGTGCGAACGCTGCCAGCGGGCTAAAGGGGAGAAGGCAGCACCCGCAGGGTTACTGGAACCCTTACCCACCCCGGAAAGACCATGGGAGGTGGTATCCATAGATTTTATGACCGATTTACCCAAGTCCAGGGGGAAAACAGCAGTCATGGTGGTAGTTGACTTGTTGACCAAAATGTGCCATTTCATTGCTTGCTCGCATGCAGTGACGGCAGAGGAAACAGCTAGGCTGTTTGTAGATCACGTCTTCAGGTTGCATGGCACCCCCTTGAGGGTTTTGTCCGACAAAGGAAGGCAATTTACTTCCAGATTCTGGAGGAAGCTCGTGAGCCTGCTGGACGTCGAGGTGAGCTGCTCGACGGCCAGACACCCGGAGACCAACGGACAAGCAGAAAGAGCTAATAGCATACACTCCAACAGTACCTACGCTGCTACGTCAACGAAAGGGAGAACGATTGGGTGGAAAAACTAGCGCTGGCCGAATTTGCATACAATAACACTGAACATGAGTCCACGGGGATGAGTCCGTTCATGGCCAATTACGCGTGTCACCCCAGGGCCTTCCCAGGGGAGGGGGAGGGGAGGTGGAGTGTGCCGGCGGCCGAGCAGTTTGTGGAAGAAATGGAGGCTTTACACCAACAACTTAAGGTTAACCTGGAGAGGGCGAAGGAAGCATACAAGAGGCAGGCAGACAAGCACCACAGAGAAGGGGAGAGAATAAGGGTTGGGGACCGGGTGTGGTTGTCAACCCAAGGGCTACCATTCAAAGGGGGTTGTAAGAAATTACGGCCAAGGCGACTGGAACCTTTCGAGGTAACACAACAGGTGAATCCTGTGGCCTTTAGACTCAACTTGCCCACCAACATGAAACTGCACCCGGTGTTCCACAGGTCATTACTCTCACCGTACCGGGAAGGGAGGGAATTTCTGGGGCAAGAAAGAGAAATCCCCATGCACCCACAGGTGGAGGAAAGGGAACTCAGTGGTCAAGCCGCGGAAATTCTCGATTCAAGGTGGAGAGGTGAAGGAATTGGGTTTCCAAAACCCAAAAACTGACTGTGCAGGCAGTTTTTAAACTGCACCAAAATCCCCATTTCTCCTTAGCTAAAATGCATAAACTTCAGCCGTTGAGCAAATGCAAAACAAGAACACAGCTATCTCCCTTATCAGTTTGACGGCAAGACTGGCCTTGACTCTACCAGTAGAACAGACACAGACATATCTTATGTTCTGAACACAAATGATGCAGAGACCCAAGTCTGGGACTAACGCCAGAGCATGTTCTCGGAAGTAGTGACCTCTTGCTCCAAGATAGGAGTAGGAACAGGAATATCCTTTTATGGTCAGGAGTGCAGGAAGGAAGATCCCTTTATGGTTGAGAGTACCAGAGCAGGAACATATGTGATGTCAACCTGTGTACGTACGCCGACGTGGTTGGGCTCCTAGGGGAGGAGTGAGAGGGTGCCTGGAGGATATATAAACTGCATGAAACCTGTCATTTCTTTGTACTTGCTGTGGACTCACCACGCAGGTTCCTTCTGCTATCCGGAGAGCAGAATAAACTCTTTCTTTGAAACAACCTCGGTGTCATTTTGACTTCCTTCCTCCTGTCCCGGAGCAACGCAGACCCAAGCGGTGAACTCCAATAAGGCTACATTTCTTGGTGCATTGGCCGGGAATCCGCCTTCTCTGAGGACAAGGACGAAGGACCGGGGCGTCACTGCTCAGCGAACAGCTCGGTCGGCGTTGGTGGCTCCAAGCGCGCACCCTACATTTTCTAGGGGGAGCCCCCCACCCCGTACCTGAGTGGAGACGCAGCAGAGACGGAAGAAAGACAGCAGCTGCACGGGAGAAGGGTACCCAGGGGAAAGGTAGGCTCCACAGCTTGTTTTGTGGGAGTCAGGGGTTTGATCAGCCCCGCCCAGTAGGAGCAGTAAAGTGCCGCTGGGTTTAGCCAGTAGAGAGCAGTAGTGTGCCGCTGGTTTGCCGGTAGAAGAGCAGTAAAGTGCCACCGGTCTTGGGAAGTTTGTGGGTAAAGGGGATTGGGGAGGTGCATGGGGTTTGTATGTGTATGGGGGTTTGTATGTATGTGTATTTATTTTTGTATGGGGACACTCCAGTGAATGTTTTGAGTGGATGAGACATTGAGGCTCAGAGCCGCTGACGAAGCGAAGTGTGGTCCTTGTAAGGTGCGGTTCCTAGTGACGCGAGTCCGTCTAGGCCACTAACAGGACGCGGAGAAAGGTGACTGAGTGAGAAACAACGTTAGGTGGACGGAGTGTCCCAGAGGTTAAGGGAAAGAAAAAGAAAAAAAAGAAAAGAAAAGAAAAAGTAAACCGACCCCCTTGCAGTGTTTGTTCTTTTTGGACAATTGGAAATCTCAAGCTACAGTTGAAAAAAACCCTTTAAGCTCCTTTCTGTATTCTGGCAGTAACCAGCATAGGTGCGTCCAGTTGGCTTGTATTGTATTGCCAACACGTGGGGTCGGGGGAAAAAAAGAAAAAAAAAAGATATGTGCTCTGCAGAGGCACCAGGAATAGAACCCTGCACGAAGGGGTTCTCAATTCTGCCACATTCACTGCGCTGCATGTTAGGGGATTGGGAAACAGACCTTAAAACACATAGAATCTTGCAGAGTACAAGTATAAAAAAGGATTATTTGGTCTTTAACTTTAAAAGTGACATGAGTTGCTCATGAGGTCAAATTTTGTGTTTTCATGTTGAAGGTGGGAAGGTTTCAATTACTAATACAATCATGTAATCATGTACTGGTTTCAGAATTTGAATGTCATCAATTCACTGTGCTTTGAGCTACCTGGTATCTTAATGTTTTTGTTAATAGGTTTGTTTCTTATTGACTCTGTTGCATAAGGTACCCTGGGTGATTTAGAAACCACTTGTTAAATGTTGATCAAAAGTAAAAATGTACAAATGTATGGGAAAAGGTAGTGTTGTCAAAAGGGATGGGGTTTTAACCCCCCCCCCCATCCCATGTTCAGACAGATGAGAAGAGAAGTAAGAGGGTTACGGGGACAAAGCAGTAAATCATCCCCTTCAGTGTCTGTGTTTAACACAGAAACAAAGACGCTATGCAGCCCTTGGTGGAGTCTGGAAACCAGGTTAAAATGGGGCCAGAGAACACTAAGGAAAATTACAAATTACCAAATATTGCATAGCAATATTTAAAATCAACCAAAATTGATTTTTGCACTACCTTTATATTTTTGAAATGCGTATAATATTTTTATTTGTAAAAGGGATGAACAATTGTATGCAGAAGGTGAAGTAGTGGTCTGTCGGAGAAGGCTCTTCTTTTGAAGAGAGGTGTATGCAGAAGGTGAAGTAGTGGTCTGGGCTGGAGAAGGTAGAGGGAAGTAGAAAAGGTGAGAGGTAGAGGGTAGAGAAGTGAGAATGTTGGAACAGGAGGAAAGTTGGGCAATGGGCTGTAAAGATGGTTGAGTGTTTATGCTGATGAGTATTAATGAAAGCAATATATTAAGATGCTATTATTGAGAGTTTACTAAATATAGTAAAAGCTGAATTGCATAAAGGTGGTGTGTGACCAGCGACACACTTAGTCAAAGTCTTGCATGTGCTGTTAAACAGCACTCAGATTATTGGTTGAGGTTTTCATGAGTAAAAACCAACTTTTAAAGAATTCTGAATTAAGAACTAAGAATATAATATATTATGGAACAGCCCTCTTTTTGGCTGGCTGGACAGCTAACCATCCATAAACTAACAGCAAGAGTAGGGACCTGGAATATTGTTTGTGCTCTTTTTAGTATGTCCCTCCCATGAAAGATACTCCTTGGATATCTATTAATTGAAAATTGAGATGGGCCTTTTTGATTTCTAAGTGTACATGCCAGAAGAGGTCTTAGGCAAAATAACTTTTATTTCCCTGTTCACATTTGACTGTGGAAAGTGTTCCAAAACAAACATCTTATATGAGAAAAGGAGATACTGAAGCTCTTCGTGTTGATTGAACCTCCAAAGTTTTCAAATGCATTAGTGACAGCAGACTTAAGATGTTGATAGACAAATACCTCGATGCTTATTGATACAGTTACCCAGTAGGTGATTCCTCCTAGGTTTCCCTTGGGTGAAAGGCAATATTGAACAAAGTTACCTTATGTATGGTTCCTTTGAAGGAAAAGTGATTTTTAATGTTTGCATGCAAATTGATGTATTAAAGTAAATGGAGAAAGTATGTACAATGAACTAATCACTGGTATGCTACTGAACCATGGTAAATAATTGGATGGAGGAAGAATTTTGTGTTCTGATTGTAACTGCACTTTTCCAGAACCATTTCTATCTGAAGTATGTAAGGTGTAAATGAACTTTTATATGAATGTATCAAAAGACTTTCAAGTTTATATTTGCGACCACCCAGAGGAAAAAGATATGAATTATCTGGGCATTAATTTTGAAATTTCCGAGTAATATCTGCCAGTTTCTGACGCCTGGTGGGGATTATATGCAACTCCAAGACATATTTTCTCTTGGAAAATTGTGCCTTTTATTGTTTAATAATATACAATCTTGCAGCAAGTGCAGAGAAGGTGGAACTTGGGTTTTCAAACCAAAATGCTAAGTAAAACAGAATGTTGTGAACACTGGCCCAACTGAATGCATTATAATTTGTATGTCTGAATTACATAAATGTGCAGAATTTTAATATTTTATTATGTGCAGAATTTTATTATTACCAAACATGGTTACACTGACGCAAATTCAGGCACACTCCAGTTTAATATTCTTGTAACTACTTGATAAGAATTCTGTGTGTGTGAATCCATGTAGGAAGAGTGTTGGGGTGAATAGCAAGTGTGTGTATTGAGAAACTGGGACCTTAATTCATAAAGCAAATAACACCAAGCAAGAGGCCCCACTGCCTGTATTCGTTCATTTGTGGTTTGTGCCTTTGTGGTTTCAAATATGGAAGTTATCAGGCACTTCTTATCAGGGCTGCTTGTATGCTGTCATAGCCTTCTACGTGGTGTTCTCTAAAATGTTCCTAGTGCTCTAGGTCAGATATTTAGTTTCACATTATGAAAAGGAACAAGCAGGAACCTTTCCCCTAAACAGTGTCTTGGTACCTGCTCTCTCAACCCCCCCCCCCGACCCCCCATCTGATATGTATATAGGATTGAATTGAATAGAAATGAAGAAAAAAGTTGGTGTTAAAAGTTGAGTTGCACCCTGTCAAACTGTTATCAGATGCTTTTTATAAGAAAATTGAGCCATACAGCAGGTGGAACTTAACCTATTGCTGTACCCTAATTTAACTGAAGCACTGTCCCAAGTCAATTAAGTACATGAATATGGATATCAAGGATTAAATTATTTGCAGATAAATAATAGATAATAATACAGAAAACTGGGAAGGACTGTCCTACAGTTTATTCAAAAGTTCAATCAACTTTCAAATGCAGCCAACATAAACACCCTTTCGCAGTAAATATTCTGCAGAAAGAATTTAAAACAGAAGCATATCTTAAAAGGCAAAGGAAGGGTAATCACGGTAATATGCTACCCTCCAAGAGGATCTCATTCTTTTGTGATTTAATTTCTGCTTGCAATTTGTGTGTATATGCTACAATCACATTTAACCCTGGAGAAGAGAGCCAGCATCTGGTATGCTTTTTTGTGTTTTTAAGCTTTCTGTTTGTGTGAATGATTTCAGATGCCAGATCATCACCTGTGTTACCTTGTTAATGTACTTCATCTTTGTGTCAGTGTCACACACACAAACAAGAGAGAGAGAGAGAGAGAGAGGATGAGAAGGGAAAATAATAATAATGATGATGTTGGGATTGAATAATTTAGAAAGGACTTAAGAAAAGGAGGTGAAGTGGACAAAAGGACAGTACAAAAGGGAGCTTCAGGATATAAGATCATATAGCGATAAAGTGGGTGTAGCGCCTTTGGTCCTGAGGGCAGCAGAGTACAGGGATGGGAATTGGCTGAAGAAACAGAAGGCATTAATGGGGTAATGGGGCCCTTTGGAGGTCCAGCAGTCCTTTGTTGGGATCAAATTGTCGTTTTGTGTGTGTGTTGAATATATGCTATATGGTGATTTGTGGACCTAGTAGGTATCTAAAGCCATTTGCACATGGCAAAGTATGTTTTTATCAAGGTAATTTTATCAAGGTAATTGTTAGACCCTGTTGATGACCAACCCATAGCCTATTTGTCTGAAAAATTAACCACTACGGAACAAGGTTTGCCTCCCTGCATGTGAGCAGTAGTGGCGGCTGCCACTGACTAAAAGAGAACTGACAGGTTCACCTTTGGACAAGAAACTACGTGCGTCACTCCTCATGCTGTGCCAGCATTGGTGGACATGAAAGGAACTTATTTTTCTATCCCAAGCAGAGATGATGAAGCGCCTAGCAGCTGACTTATATTGCCCATGCACCCACGGTTGCAGCTGCAAATTACTGAGACTCTTAACCTGGTTACCTATGGGAGAGGATGGGCCTCCAACACCTGACTGCATATATTACAGCAGGCCTGATTTGAAGGATGAAGCAAACCCCAGGCAGTATGAGATTGGACTGCTACGATTGATCTACACCAACCCCTTCGACTCACCATCTCTCGGTGCCCTACAGACATCGCCTCATGCTTCTCCTCACCGCATCGGCTCAGCGCCCACCAAACGACCACCCTGCTGGTGCCACCCCGGGAAACTGGCATCTCTACGCACAGCAAGAGAAAATTCCAGTGTGGACTAAAAGAGGACATTTTCTTTTCTTTCCCCTTGAATGAATATGTAGCTTTGTATATTGCTTTGTGGGAGGTACCCCAGGTATTAGAAGAAGGAAGGTATTAGGAAATAGATATATATCCCTGTGCCCAAATGATGCAGGTAGGGCTGAGGGGGGACATGGTTTTGGCCGGGATGGTGATCTTCTTATTTCTAGCCATCACCGCGCCCACACCACTTAAGGTAACCCAGCGGCTAATGAGAGAATGGGGTGCCCGCAACACGCAGAAATGGAAGCCTATTCTGCAAAACCGAACCAATTGCACGGTCTGCACCTGGAACCTCTCGCACTCTGTGACCTACAGATGCTTTGGGAGGAGTACCCCTCCTCCCTGTGCCTTGGAATGAGTCCTCAGCTACGGCCCCGATTTTGGGTTCTGCCGGATTTTGGGCTGCGTTAAATTTGACAGGAGGAGCCTGTTGCTTTAACATCTCTGACCATGGTGTAGCTATTCGACACCTGGCAACAGAAAGAGAGAAAGTAGCCCATGTTCCTGTTCTTTGACTGAGTGGCTTCCAAACCTTGGGTGGCTTAGAGGACTTGTAATGATGTTAATAGACTAATCTTGCTTCATTTCTGCTCCTGTATACCCTGCTCAACGCAATGCCTGCAAAATATGATGCATAAACGATGTTACGAATGATTCGGCCCCAGATTACAGCACTGACACGAGAATACCGGCCAGTACCTTGGGACGAGCCGAAAGGCTGTCCAAAAGAAGAGTAGGGAATGAAGGAATGGGTTTCCAAAACCCAAAAACTGACTGTGCAGGCAGTTTTTAAACTGCACCAAAATCCCCATTTCTCCTTAGCTAAAATGCATAAACTTCAGCCGTTGAGCAAATGCAAAACAAGAACACAGCTATCTCCCTTATCAGTTTGACGGCAAGACTGGCCTTGACTCTACCAGTAGAACAGACACAGACATATCTTATGTTCTGAACACAAATGATGCAGAGACCCAAGTCTGGGACTAACGCCAGAGCATGTTCTCGGAAGTAGTGACCTCTTGCTCCAAGATAGGAGTAGGAACAGGAATATCCTTTTATGGTCAGGAGTGCAGGAAGGAAGATCCCTTTATGGTTGAGAGTACCAGAGCAGGAACATATGTGATGTCAACCTGTGTACGTACGCCGACGTGGTTGGGCTCCTAGGGGAGGAGTGAGAGGGTGCCTGGAGGATATATAAACTGCATGAAACCTGTCATTTCTTTGTACTTGCTGTGGACTCACCACGCAGGTTCCTTCTGCTATCCGGAGAGCAGAATAAACTCTTTCTTTGAAACAACCTCGGTGTCATTTTGACTTCCTTCCTCCTGTCCCGGAGCAACGCAGACCCAATCGGTGAACTCCAATAAGGCTACAGAGGGAGACGGGTGGAATATTTGGTGTCTTGGGAGGGGGTAAGAGAGTCTGTGTACTGGTCCAGTAAACGCTTCCGCTGCGCAACCAGCAACAGTTCTCTTTGCAGAGCATTAATTAAGTCCAGTGCAGAGATTCTTGTTGCAGTACAAGCTTCAGAGTCTCAGTAGCAAAGAAATAACGACACAGGGAAGCCTGTCTTTCCAAAGACAGGTTTATTGCAGACAGATAACAGAAACACCTCCGGAGCTTTCAGACATTTTTGCTTCACGCCCCACAGGCAGGGAAAACAAACATTCTTTATATACTGAGCAACTTAACAACTTAACGAGCTTGACTACTTAAAGTCACATGACATTGCTAACTTGCCAGCGTCTTAGGTTTCACACCCTAACACCCCCTCTCGCTGGCAATACAAAAACAAAATTACTTCAGACCCATTTCTTCACAAAAGTTTTCATGCCGCTGAAACCCAAGCGGTTTTGTAAAACCATCAGCTTGATTTTCATGACTGGGACAGTAATTTAATTTAACAATTCCTGCTTTTACCGTTTGACAAACATTTTGAAAGCGGATATCCAAATGTTTTGTACGACCTTTAAACTGCCCATTTTGTGCTAACTTAAGACACGGTTGATTATCACCCCATACAGTGATTGGAGTGATGGCCTTTTCATACATCTCTTGTGCCAAGCATTTGTAAAATTCTAGACCTCTACATAACTCAGATAAGGCACAGAACTCAGCTTCCGTTGACGACAAAGCAATCAGGTTCTGTTTCTTGGATCTCCACCCAATCAGAGAGTTACCAAATTTTATTACACAGCCAGACACTGATTTTCTATCCTTTAAATTTCCCCAATCACTATCTGCCCAACAAGTAATCTGTGCTTGTCCTTCAGAAGATAATTCAAGGCAAAAATCTTTGGTGTATTGTAAATATCTTAACACTCTTTGAATTCCTTTCCATGCATTTACACTAGGTCTTGAAGCTTCTCTGCTGAGTAAGTTAATAGCGTAAGCAATATCTGGTCTACTCCATTGCGAAAGATGAAGTAAGCTTCCCAGAGCTGACTGAAAGATTTCAGCACGCTTTAATTCTGCACTATCCTTGAACTCATTGTCTTTTACAAAACCCATTTCCATTGGTGTTCTAACACCTGCACACTCTGTCATGCCAAACTTTTTCAACATTTGCAATATCTTGCCTTTTTGATTCAGTAGAAAACTGCCATTTTTGGTCCTATCTATCTGAACACCAAGATAGACCTTTACATCACCAAGATTCTTAACTTTGAAGTGTTTATTTAACTCTTTGGCTAGTTTTTTTACTTGTTCTTGTGTCTTTGAAGTATAAATCAGGCCATCTACATAAACAAGCAAAGATTCTTGAGCATCTCCTGAACCTCTGAAATATAAGCAATTGTCAGCCTTGCTCCTGCTAAAACCAATGCCTACCAAAACGTCATTCAAACACTCATTCCAATTATGAGCAGATTGCTTGAGTCCATAAATAGATTTATGTAGTTTCCATACCTGATTTGATTTACCAACTTTCAATCCTGGCGGAAGCTCCATATAGAGCTCTTCAGCCAAGTCTGAATGAAGATAAGCTGTAGAGACATCAAATTGCTTCACTTTGAACCCTTTCTGAGCAGCAACTGCTAATAGTGCCCGTAGGGTTTCACTCCTTGAAGTGGGCGCATAGACTTCAGAATAATG